>NW_021703779.1:44073811-44219102 GCF_005190385.1 Monodon monoceros
CTCTCTCTCTCTCTCTCTCTCTCTCTCTCTCTCTCTCTCTCTCTCTCACACACACACACACACACACACACACACACAGACACAATCATAGACATTCCTTCCCCATGGGATGGAGAACAAACAAATCAGCATTTTTTTTGTAAAATTGGACTTGATTTATATTGGATTTTAACTTTTGTCAAGGTGATGTTTATAAAATTGAAACAAAACCCATACATGGATATGGATTTAATTTGAAAATGCTAAAGCTGAAAGACAGAATCATGGACTGAAAATTATAAAATTTTCAAAATTCTAGGAGTGAACAGAATTTGTTGTATTTCCCCTTCTACACAGGTACTTGCATTGAATTCATTCCTTTATTTATTCATTCATTGATTATTTCATTCATTAGTTATTGAGAGCCAAGAAAGCACTGTTCAAGGTGCTGGGGACAAACCAATGAATAAAACAGACTAGACAGACCTCAGGGGGCTCAACTCAATATATAATATGACAGGTAGTGCTAAGTGCTATGAAGACAGCGAAAGCAGGGTAAGGGGTAAACTGTCAGACAGGGCTATGTGAGGGCCGATTCTATTTTAGAGTGTGGTCAGGGAAGGCCTCTATTAAGAGGTGATATCTGAGCAGCGACTTAAAGTCAGGGAAGGAGCCAGGTGAATATCTGAGGGAAGAATGTTCTAGGCAGAGGCATCAGCCAGGGCAGTGGTCCCAAGGTAGGATCAGCTTGCCATGGTCCAAGAACCATGAAAGCCAGTGTGGCTGGAGGAGAATGAACAAGACAAAGAAGCGTAGGAAACGAGGTTGGGGAAGGAGCCAAGGGCCAGGTAAGTGGGTCATTGTAAGGACTTGGATTTAATTGTAAGACTGATGGGAATAGATGTGTCTATCATGTGTTTAACAGGTGCCAAGGAGTCTTAAAAAGTCTACACTATGATCCTTGCCCTCAAGAAGCTTCAATCTGTCATCCATTTAGGGAAACAAGCCAGAATTACAGGAGACTTGAAAAGGGGTGGGGATTCTTGCTGACTCATGTATACTTGTTCCTAATACTAACCAGCCATCTTTAGTAGAAAAGAGCTCCAAAGGAGAAAAAGGCCTGCCTCCTATGCCAATTTGAAACGATTCTTCCACGCCATGCTTTAGGCATTTTTATATCAAAAGCACTTATAGTGTTCACTATGTATTACAAATATTAAAATATTTAATACTCATAACAACCCTATGAAGCAGGTGCTACTCATCTCCATTGTGCAGAGAGGAAAATCAGAGGTTTGGAGAGGTTGAGTAACTTGCCCAAGATCACAGAACTACAAAGTCACAGGGATCGTATTCAAACACAGGCAGCCTGGCTCCAAAGCCCATGTTCTTAACCACTATTCTAACCTGCCTCACCTACAGGTAGAGATAGAAGGATGGGAAGGGGGGCATGATGAATCTACAATTGAGAATAAAAGAAAAAGTCTCCCAGATGTCCTGGGTGACCAAGAAGAGTTCTGGGGCCTATGGGAGACCTGGGGAGAAGACTGAACTAGCTAGGGAGAGAGCTAGAGAAACAGCTGCAGGATACTGCATCCATGTTGGGAGTCCATGAGGAATGTGAATGCACAGCATTCAGACAGGAGTGCTTTGATAGTGGAGACATTTCCTGTGGGAAACTGAGAGGCCACGGGACTTTAGGGTATCCTAACCTGCCTAGTACAGAATACATAATGTCTAATAGCCGGCGGCCAGAAAAACCCACATAAAGGAAGTCATGCTTGAGGTCTGGTCTTGAAGGAAGGGTAGGAATTTACCAAGATAAAACATACTTCTATAGAAGAAGTAGTATGTAAAAATCATGGAAATGTGAGGAAAAAATAGTGTCCTGAAGGTAAGGTGTATGAGGAGGGGTGGTGGGAGGTAAGGTTAGAGAGGCAGGCTGGGCCAGAATGCAGAAGACCCAGGTTGCCATGCTAATGAGTTTGGCCTTTTCCCACAGGCACTGGGGAGCCAGTGAAAAATTGTAAGCATGACAATGGCAGAATCAGATTTGCATTTTGGAAAGATGTATCTGCTAACATTTTTAGGGAGAAAAGAAGCAGGTGTACCAGTTAGGAAATGAATGTTATAGTCCAAAGTGATCTATGATTCAGGGATAGAGTGGCAAGGCAGATTTGAGGCTTGTCTGAGAATGGTCTAGGAGGTAGAACCAATAAATCTTGGCTCCCAGTTGGACAAAATATGAGGGGTAGAGGAAGGAGCCCAGAGTGTCTGCCATATTTCTCACTTCAAGGATTAATTTCCAAAATTTACAAGCAGCTCATACGCCTCAATAACAAAAAACAAACAACCCAATCCAAAAATGGGCAGAAGACCTAAATAGACATTTCTCCAAAGAAGATATACAGACTGCCAACAAACACATGAAAGAATGCTCAACATCATTAATCATTAGAGAAATGCAAATCAAAACTACAATGAGATATCATCTCACACCAGTCAGAATGGCCATCATCAAAAAGTCTACAAACAATAAATGCTGGAGAGGGTGTGGAGAAAAGGGAACACTCTTGCACTGCTGGTGGGAATGTGAATTGGTACAGCCACTATGGAGAACAGTATGGAGGTTCCTTAAAAAACTACAAATAGAACTACCATATGACCCAGCAATCCCACTACTGGGCATATACCCTGAGAAAACCATAATTCAAAAAGGGTCATGTACCAAAATGTTCATTGCAGCTCTATTTACAATAGCCCGGAGATGGAAACAACCTAAATGCCCATCATCGGATGAATGGATAAAGAAGATGTGGCACATATATACAATGGAATATTACTCAGCCATAAAAACAAACGAAATTGAGCTATTTGTAATGAGGTGGATAGACCTAGAGTCTGTCATACAGAGTGAAGTAAGTCAGAAAAAAAAAAGAAAGAGAAAGACAAATACCATATGCTAACACATATATATGGAATTTAAGGGAAAAAAATGTCATGAAGAACCTAGGGGTAAGACAGGAATAAAGACACAGACCTACTAGAGAACGGACTTGGGGATATAGAGAGGGGGAAGGGTGAGCTGTGACAAAGCAAGAGAGAGGCATGGACATATATACACTACCAAACGTAAGGTAGATAGCGGGGGGGAGGCAGCCGCAGAGCAGGGGGAGGGGGGGGGGGTGTTGGGGCCCCGCGGGGGGGGGGGGGAGGGGGGGGGGGGGGGGGGGGAGGCGCAAGAGGGAAGAGATATGGGAACATATGTATAACTGATTCACTTTGTTATAAAGCAGAAACTAACACACCATTGTAAAGCAATTATACCCCAATAAAGATGTTAAAAAAAAAAAAGTAATAAGAATGATGCTAAGAAATCCTAAAAAAATAAAATGGAAAAAAAACTACCTAGGAATAAATCTAAATAAAAATGTGTAAGACATTTATGGAGAAAATAAAACCTTATTGAAAGATTAAAAAACAAACAAACAAACAAATAATTGAGCCTGTCACCAAGAAGAGTGGGGAGGGAAATTAGTCCAATTTTGGACAAGTCGATTTTTAAGTTTTTATTTTTTAAATCAATACTTGCAAAAGGTAAACCATTCAAACAGTACAAAAGCATATACAATGAAAAATGAGTTCCCCATACTCTGGGGGAAACCATCATTAACAGGTTCTTGTTTATCCCAGAGCAGCAGTATGGCATACTGTTAAGAACATAAGCTCTGGAACCAGACTGTCTAGATTTGAATCTGCCACTGCTGGTTGTGTGGCCTTGGGCTAGTTATTTAACATCTCTGCCTCACTTACATTATCTGTAAAATCGGAATTATAATAACAGAATACAAAAAAAAAGCATACTAGAATACTGTTCAGAACCTTGCTTGTTAGTGTTTAACAATATATCTTGGAGATAATTTTGTATCTGCATGTACTTTTTCACAAATTTTTAATAACCGCCTAGTGTTGCACTTGTGTGACTTTTTCATAATTCATTTAACCTTTACCAAATTAATGAAAACTAAGGTTGTTTCTAATTTTTTGTTAATACAAATAATGCTGCAATGAATATCTTTGAACATCTCTTCACACACATATATGATTATATCTGTTAGATAAATTCCTGTAACTGGAATTCTGGTTCAGAGCATATGAATGTTTAATTGTGATAAAGTCTCCTGAAATCCAAAGAGGTTATGCTAATTTGCATTTCCTCCAACAGTGTATTAGAGCAGTGCTTTTCAAACTTTCATGTGCAAACAAATCACCTAGGGATCTCGTTAAAATGCAGATTCTGGTTTAGTAGGTCTGGGATGGGGTTGCATCTGTAACAAGCTCTCAGTTCATGCAGATCCTGCTTGTTCAAGGGTCATGCTTTGAGTAGCAAGGTATATAGCAGGGTGTAAGAGTGTGCATTTCTCCACATGCTTGCCAAAAATGGTATATTACATGCTCTGATTTTTGCCATTCTGACTGGTGAAAGTTGTATCTTAAGGTGAGGGCTGTTGCTTAAATTAACCTATATTCCTTTAATTATGAGTGTTGCTGAGCATCTTTCTGTTTATTTTTATAAGCCAATTTTCTTTTCCCCTGGACTGGCTATTTAGGTCCTCTTCTCCTCTTTTTAAATAATGGTTTATGGGTATTTTTCTAAGTGATTCTCAATCTCAAGAGCTCTTTATATATACAGGGAACCAGCCCTTTCCCATATCAGATGCAAATTCTTCTTCCCAGTTTTTTGTCTTTGGATTCTGTTTCTGTATTTTTGTGGTGCTGTAAATTTTAACTTTCATGTAGTCAAATTTAACAATTTTCTCCTTTATGGCTTCCTTTGTGTCTTGCTTAGAGAGACCTTTAATATTTAATAATAAAATCATATATTAAAATATCTAAATTATGTCTTTGGATCAATTCCTAGGCTCAATTATGGTCCATTGATCTGTATTCATGTGGTAGTACCAAACTATTTTAATAACTGTAGTTTTATAATATGTTTCAACAGGGCTGGTTCCTTTCCCCCTTATTACTCTTCTTTTTCAGACCTTTCCTGACTAATCTTACAGATTTATATTTCCATATGTACTTTAGAATCAGCTTGGGCATGTTGAATTATGATATGTTTGGGAGACAACTTGGTGGCAAAGTGTAACATGCAGTTGAAAATGATAATCTGGCATCTAGTAGTGTGGTCTTCTCTGGATATAGAAACCTGAGAGTCATCAGTGATACCTAAAGCCTCTCAAGAAAAGTCCATAGAATAAAAAAGAGGGTCTGAGGCTGAACTCTAGGTTAGTGTGGTTCTCAAAGTTCAG
Source organism: Monodon monoceros (assembly GCF_005190385.1). NCBI lineage: Eukaryota > Metazoa > Chordata > Mammalia > Artiodactyla > Monodontidae > Monodon > Monodon monoceros. The sequence goes on from NW_021703779.1 coordinate 44,079,106, forward strand.
TCCTCAGACCAGCAGCACCAGCATTACCTGAGAACATCTTGGACCCTGACTGGAACAAAAACTTGGTGGGGGGAGAAATATGTTCCTCAACAAACCCTCCAGAGGATTCTAACGCACACTCAAGTTTGAGGACCACTCTTCTAAGGTATACTGTAGTTAACAGACAAATTAAGGAAAGAGAGCTGAAAATAAGTGGTAGTAAGAAAACCAGGAGAAAGATATATTTAATAATCAAAGAGAAGAAATTTCCAGAAAAAAGTTCAATAGGGCCAATATTAATTAAGCAACAACTATTTTCAAAGGGCTTTATACATATTACCTCATTTACTCATATAACTCTATAACGTAGATACCATTATTCCTATCTTGAAGATGAGGAAATTTTGGTTAACTAACTTGCTAAAGGTCAGCCAGCTGATATGTGATTTGACACCAGTGCTGTTATATACCAATGGCTATGTGCCTTTCATTGTACTCCTTCCACTGTACTGCTGAAAAACTGCTATTGAAAAATTGCCCACTGGAAAAGGAGAATAAAAAGATGCTCCTTGATGTTTTTTTTCTCAATCTGGAGGATACTAATTCATCTGGAACTATACAGAAGACTGTCATGTAGTGGAAGAAGGCACACTTCAGTGAGAAAATGAGAAGAAGAAAATGGAGGATGAAAGTTAATGAGAGCTGATATTTTTAGGATGAAGTGACCACCAGAAGATATTTATGTGTAATTGAGATCAGTTTAGATTAGGAGTAACATTCAATAGGCCTAGGACAATCTCTGGTCCTGATCTGGACCTAAACAACACACCACTTCTACCTATGCTCTACAACTGCCAGTTGAATCTCTACATATCCCATCAATCCCCTCAAACTAAAGACAAAACAAAACAAAAACCAAACACTGACATCAAGCCTAGCTCTTCCTAATTTATCTTTTTATTTTGTCTTAAATCCTTAAAGGTCTGACTGGCTCAAACCTTGTAACCATTGTTTCCTTCTCTTCTTCGGCCTTCATATTGAATCACTCACCAAGTCCTGGCTTTGAAATATCTCCCCCATTAACTCGTCCTGTCCATTCCTACTGTCACTACTTTGCAAAAGCAGGCATGTCACATGGCCTCCCTACATCCAGTCCAACCCACACCAATTTCCCACAAATACCAATTTCATTCTTATTCACCTATTCACAATCCTGCAATGACTCCTCATTGCCTACTAGATAAACTTTGCTTTACTGGGCCTTCTATTAGTTCAAATTTACCTCTCACTGATGGGTAAATTTGGATGGGCTTTCTTAATATTCCTCACACCTGCATCTACATTTCTCTCCATCCTCTCTTCATGCCTTCCCACATACCATTTAGGAATTGAGCCAACCTCCCCTTCTTTTGTTCAAGTTCCTTGTGATGTTCTTCTTCCAATTTTCATAACCACTTGCTGCTGGTATCACTCATTTTGTCAATCACCTACTTCCTTTCTCAACCATTTTACCTATATATGTCTTATCTCCATCCACTAGAGTTCAGGGGTGGAACATACTCCTGCTGTGAGCCCCACTACATTGTTTAACATATTGCTATATACATGCTAAGCACTCAAACTCAAAAACACTTATTAAATCAATGAAATCATATCATGAGAACTTGGTATTTAAAGAGATATTTGGTGAATTAACGTTTAGAAAATGCCTACTTTCTTTTTCACTTTCAAATGTCATATTAAAACAGTACACATTCACTAGTTATTACCCAGTATCAAGTACTATTGTAGGCACAATCTCATGAAGTACCTATTTAATCCTTACCAGATCCCTGTCAGGTGGGAATTACTGCCCTGAATTACTCATAAGTACAAGACTATGAGATGGTTAAAGACTTGTCCAGTATTTCTACCGAGTACTCAGAGTCTACAATGAAAACCCCCAAGTCCACTGCTCTATCCTCCATAATACAGATTCCTTTCTTTCATTTTTAATTTTTAAACAGGCTCCTATGGTTCTTAGTTGAATTATAAACATGGTTTTTCTATAGTCTTGATGTAAGAAAAAATTGTGACTAACAAAATAGGTAAATAATAAATATATTTATATCTCAAGTTTAGTGTCAAATTACAGTTACTATGAATAATGAGAGAAAGTACCTGTGTGTCCCCGAAGTAAACTTGTGGCATAATGCAAATAGAGATGAGATGCAGCAGGGTGCTATATTAACATTCATAATTATGCATCTTATGTTCCAAAAATGAATTGTTTGCCAGCAAAGGAAAATGGCAATAGTAAGAATTATGGCAAAAGCACATAAGGTTAATCAACATACAATCGACTCTCAAATATGCACATTTTAGCTATTTTCTTTTATTGGTGTTTATGATTTATTATTTAGAAACACTGTAATCTACCAGAATATATTTCCCTATCAAGGACACCCAAAATGAAAACACACTCACATCAAGTGAATTAATTTTTATGACACATAGTAGATATATCACTTAAAGGAGATTTTGTTCTACAAATGCAATAACCTACATGTAATAAGGTGTCAACTTCTTCAGTGATATTTGGTCTATACACACACACACACACACACACATACACACACACACGCACTTTGGGGGCAATTTAAACTTTCTGGGAGAAAAAGACTAGATTAAAAACTCTTTTTTCAATATCTCCTAATGCATGCTTTATTAAACATAGCACAACCCAAAGAAACAGGAGGAATGCAGAGTACAAATGACAACACTTTCCCACTGACTGAGACTGACCCAGCTTCAGGTAAGAAAGGAAGATGCCTTCACCCAGCAGACGGCTACTGGATGTCTTTATTTAGGTGCCAAAACCCATCAGTTCAGCTGCAAACAGACCCATTCCTAGAATCTTAACTCTCACCCTATCTAAGAGCCAATTAACTCAGATTATTCTTCTGTCAAGATTAGCAAGCATCCCAGGTCAAGGCAAAGCTTAAGCCTGGATGACTGAGAAATATTCATTTGTCCTCTCAGACTACTTCTTACACTTCCTTTTGCTCTGGGCTCTACTGGAGTGCAAGGTTACTGCTGAGGATAATACTAACAGGGTGAAGCAAGGGAGAAAGCATGCACAGCATAAGGAGTTTTAAAGTCATACAAGGATTTCTTGAAGATCTCAACCAATATATTCAATTTAAAGCCTCGGAAAATGTTACAGAGACAGAAGCAAAATAGTAGGTAAGCAGGTAGGTAGGAACCAATGAGGTATTACAGACAGCTAACTATATACTGTGGAGTCAGATTGACCTGGCTATGAGATAGTGGACATGTCAGTTATTTCATTTCTTTGTACCTCCATCTCCTCATCTGTAATATAGGGATATATTCATCCCTATACCTCATAAGAGAGCTGTGATGATTAAATGACATGATGCACTTGAGAGCTCCAAGCACTGCATCTGACCCACAGTAAGTGCTGGGATAGGGGGACAGAACTAACATTTACAGAATGTCTATTAAATCTGAAAGTAATCATGGTTCTGGCTGTACCTCTTCAGACTTAGGTGGGAAGGCACCTTGGAGAAACCCTTCGGCCTGAATCCAAAGCCCTGTGGAGAACTCAGTTCATCCTTACTGGTCTTAACATTTTCAAACCAACTACTTGGTAGAGAACTGATACAGCACTATCTCAGTGAGTTGTAGAACTATGATAGTCCCTATGACTGGAATTCACAGCAATGTTAATACAGGAGAAAGAGGTGGATTCTGTAGTCACACACAGAGACTGGATTCGAGTCCCAGCTCTGACACTTATTAGCTATGTGGCTTAAGACAACTGACATGTCCATTCTGAGCCTTGGTTTCCTCACATAATACATACTTTGCAAAACTTTGGTAAGGATTCAGTAGATGTAAGGGTGCTATCACTAATTAAGTTCTCATGATCACACAAGGTCTCAGGCCAAGCAAGCCACTTAGATCCTCGGATATAATACACAGGCAACGCAGAGCTACTTTCCCTGTCCAGTTATGGCAAACCAATGGCTATTGCAAGTGTTTACCCTGATAATCATTAGGGAGGAAAGAAGAAATTCTTTTTACTGTGGCATGACAAAGGGCTTCTAGCAATTCTTCATTCTTCGTGTTTGGAAGGATTCATCATAATCGTGATCCTGAATCACATATAAGAGATCAGCCATACTCTCCATCACTTCATGAGTGCCCTTCTCCACTCATCCTTTTTTTTTGTTTTTTGGCTGTGCAGCTTGCATGATCTAAGTTCCCCAACCAGGGACTGAACCTAGGCTCCCTGCAATGGAAGCGTGGAGTCCTAACCACTGGACCACCAGGGAATTCCCTCCACTCATCCTTAAACTTTTCTTTATTAAACCTCAAGCTTCTCCCAAGAAGTACAGAGTAGCAAAATCTCTCTCTCTCTCTCTCTCTCTCTCTCTCTCTCTCTCTCTCTCTCACACACACACACACACACACACACACACACATACACACACAAAGAGAGAGAGAAGGAAGGATATCACAAGAGAAAATTTTCCTAATTTCATACAAAATTCATGTACCAAGACTAGTTTTGAATTTTTGTTTCAAATGTTCCATTCTGTTGGAAGGGCCATGAGTACTTTAAGAAATCTATTCCTGAAGTGCAAAGAGGGATAACCTCAGGTAAGTAACTTACACTGTATGTAAATTTATTTATTTATATACATTCATTTATTTATTTATTTTGGCTGTGTTGGGTCTTCTTTGCTGCGTGCTGGCTTTTCTCTAGCTGCGGCGAGTGGGGGCTACTCTTCATTGCGGTGCACAGGCTTCTCATTGCAGTGGCTTCTCTTGTTGTGGAGCACGGGATCTAGGCGCCCGGGCTTCAGTAATTGTGGCTCGTGGGCTTCAGTAGTTGTGGCTCAGGGGCTCTAGAGCACAGGCTCAGTAGTTGTGGCGCACAGGCTCAGTAGTTGTGGCGCACAGGCTTAGTTTCTCCGCGCCATGTGGGATCTTCCCGGACCAGGGCTCAAACCCGTGTCCCCTGCATTGGCAGGCAGATTCTTAACCACTGTGCCACCAGGGAAGACCAACTGTATGTAAATTTAAATCACACAAATTTTATGACTGAGAGAAAGAGAAGGGCAGGTGATGTTCTGCTCCTTCCCCTAGAGAGAAAAACTACCCTTCATAACTTCTCAAAGACTATTCAAAGGCACACATTAACTTTATACTTAACAAAATTGAAGGATATTCTGCACCCTCATCACAGGAAAAAAAAGGAAGAATATATCTTTGCATTAGGAGCCAGAGACATAATCATTTTTAGCTGAACAAGGATGCCAGAACGGCCAACCAATGCTTTCCCTTTGATTAGCTGGAAAGCAATCAATGCACTCTTGCTAGATTGAAGCTTTCACTCAAAATAGAAACTGGCCTGAAGTCCAGAGCTGGCAGTTCAGAGACAAATCCCCAGAAGGGATCTGGACACTTGCAATAAGATCCAGGGTTGGCATACTCATTAGGATCCATGTTTAAGACTGGGGCTTGAAGAAGCTAAGTAATAAGGACTGGTGAAAAATAAAATACTGACTGCCTTCAGGATTCATATGCTTCTTTCATCAGCTAAAAGAAACACTTTTGGTGCTTAAGGTTTGCTTAGTTTAGCTGTTGTAAAAAAGACATTGGATTTTTATATGTATAACTGATTCACTTTGCTGTACACCTGAAACTAACACAACACTGTAAATCAACTATACTACAATAAAATTTTTTTAGAAAAGAAAATGTAAAAGGACTATTTTTTAGTGTAGATTTAGATTCACAGCAAAATTAAGAAGTTACAGAGATTTCCCATATACCCCTTGCCCCTACACATGCATAACCTTCCTCATTATCTATATCCTCCACCAAAGTGGTACATTTGTTACAACTGATAAACCTACCTTGTTACAACATTATCACCCAAAGTCCATAGTTTACATAGTTTACTCTCAGTGTTGTACATTCTATGGGTTTGGATAAATGCATAATGACATGTATCCACCATTAGAGTGTCATCAGAATAGTTTCGCTGCCCTGAAAATCCTGTGTTCTGCCTTTTCATCCCTCCCTTCCTTCCCTCTAACCCTGGGCAACCACTGATATTTTCACTGTCTCTATAGTTTTGCCTTTTCAAGAATGTCATATAGCTGGAATCATACATTATATAGCCTTTTCAGATCAGCTTCTTTCACTTAATAATATGCATTTAAGATTTTTCCATGTCTTTTCATGGCTTGATAACTCACATATATATAATGCGGAATAATATTACATTGTGTGGATGTACCATAGTTTATTTATCCATTCATCTACTGAAGGATATCTTGGTGCTTCCAAGTTTTGGCAAGTATGAATAAAGCTTATATAAACACCCATGTGCATGTTTTTGAATGAACATAAGTTTTCATCTCATTTGGGTAAATACCAAGGAGTGCAATGGCTGGATCTTATGGTAAGAGTATATTTAGTTTTGTGAGAAACTGCCGAACAATCTTCCAAAGTGACTGTACTAGCAATGAATGAGAGTTCCTGTTGCTCCACATCCTTGTCAGCATTTGGTATTGTCAGTATTCCAGATTTTGACCATTCTAACAGGTATGTAGTGGTATCTCGTTGTTATAATTTGCATTTTGCTGATGACATATGACATGGAGCATCTTTTCATATGCTTATTAGCCATCTGTATATCTTCTTTGATGAGTTGTCTGTTCAGGTCCTTGGCCCATTTTTAAATTAGGTTGTTTGTTTTTTTATTGTTGTGTTTGAAGAACCCTTTGTATATTTTGGATAACAGATGTATTTTTTAAAACTATTCTCTCAGTTTGTGGCTTTTCTCCTCATTGTATTGACAATGTCTTTCCCAGAGCAGAAGTTTATAATCTTAATGAAGCCTAGTTTATCATTTATTTCTTTCATGGATCCTGACTTTGGTGTTGTATCTAAAAAAAGTCATCACCATACCCAAAGTCATCTAGGTTTTCTCCTATGTTATTTCCTAGGAGTTTTATAGTTTTACATTTTGCATTTAGGTCTATGGTCCATTTTCAGTTAGTTTTTGTGAAGGGTGTAAGGTCTGTTTCTAGATTCATTTTTTTGTAAGATATTGATTTTTAATAAAGACATTTATTCAATTTAGACATTTATTTAATTTTGTATTAATTGATGATATGGGGAGGTAAGGCTTAACAATCTCAGGATGAGGGATTAAAACATTATTGAGACTTCCACTTCTGTGAAAATGTAGTAGATGAACTTTTCCTTATTCCTTCCACGAAGTACAACTAAAAATCTTGGACACTAAGACAAACATAAGAAGACTCTCATATGTTTTCCTCTGATACCACTCACTAGGAGAAAATATTTGCAAAACATACATCAACAAAGGACTAGTATCTAGCCTATATGGAGAAATTTTAAAACCCAATAGTAAAAAGCAAACAATCCAATTAGAAGAGTCTTAAGGTAATGAAGAAGACATCTATTACATTAAAAAAGCTGACTGACAAAGGACCTTCCTTTCCAAGGAACAATATGGTTGTAAGTTCCCTGGGCTTTCTTTTTGCCTTATATAGCCAAGGCTTGGATCTGAGAGGCAACAAACTGGAAATGCTAAATGGGCACAGACAAAATAAGTCCCAACAGAAGCCTGCTCTTCCTATCCAGAGAACCAGGAGAGGGGTAGACTAGCAAGACAGAAAACTTTTAGATATAACTTCTCTATTCCAGCCAAATACCACAGAAAAACTGTGGCCTCATCTCTACTCATGCCAACAAAGGCTGAATGGAGAGCCTAGATTTCTACCCTGGCCATGCTATAATAAGGTCTTTTCTGACATCATCACGGCCAAGGTGGTGGCAGAAAAGGCTGAATTCTGGGATAGGACTCTCATCCATGCTGGGTGCTAACAAGCCCTCCTCTATCCACTCCTCTCTCCATTATCATGGAGACCATGTAAGGAACGTGGGCATGTAATCCCACCTGTGGTAACAAGGAGGCACTCCCTCTCCCTATTGAGGTGGTGTCAGAGGAGGCCACATGGGGAGCACCAAGGACAGATTTAGGAAGAGAAAGGAGCCTCCCTCCTTGGGTATTAATAAATTCCAATAGGGAACCTGGACTTCTACCTCCATGTGGCAGCAAGGAGGCAGCAACCCCTTTCCCCTGCCAGAGTGGTGTCAGAAGAAGCCAGCTAAAACATAAAGTTTAAATATGACCCAAAGTTTCATAACATAATACTCAAAATGTCTAGATTTCAACTGCAAATCACCTGTCATACGAAGAGCACAGGAAGATCTCAAACTGAATTTAAAAATATAATCAATAGACACCAATATCAAGATGACAAAAATGTTAGAATCATATGACAAAGTGACCATAATAAAAATGCTTCAGTGATCAAATATATACATAATGAAACAAATGAAAAAACAGAAATTCTTAGCAAAGAAGTGGAAGCTATAAAAAAGAACCAAACGGAAATTTTAGAACTTAAAAATACAATATTCAAAATAAAAAACTAGATGTATAGTCTCAACAACATAATGAAGGGAACAAAAGAATCAGTGAACTTGAAGACAGAATAATAAAAATTACCCAGTATTAACAACAGGAAGAAAACAGACTGAGAAAAATAAAGAGAACCTTAGGGACCTGTGGGACTATAGATATGAAATATCTAACATTAATGGCATTGGAGTCTTAGAAAAAGAGAAGAAAGATGACAGGACTAAAAAAAGTACTTGAACAAATAACGCCTGAAAACCCCCCAAATTTGGCAAAAGACCTAAACCTGGAAACTCAAGGAGCTAAGCAAACTCCAACAGGATAAACCCAAAGAAATTCATACCAAGACACATCTTAGATAAAAGTCTGAGCTAAAGACAAAAGAAAATCTTAAAAGCAGAGAGAGAGAAATAATACCTTACCTGTATAAGAAAAATAATTTGAAAGCCATATGATTTCCCATCATAAATCAATGCAGCCAGAAAGAAGTTGGCACAATATTTTTCAACTGCTGGAAGAAAAGAACTATCAACCCAGAATCCTATATCCAGAGAAAATATCCTTCAGGAATGAAGGGGAAATCAAGACATTCCCAGATGAAGGAAAACTAAGAGAATTCATCACTGGCAGACCTACTCTAAAATAATAGCTAAAGGAAGTTCTCTAAAAGAAAGGAAATGACGAAAGAAGAAATCCTGGAATTTCAGGAAGGAAGAAAACAAGGCAAAAAACTGGGTAAAAACAATAGACTTCCTTTTCCTCTAGAGTTTTCTAGATTATGTTTGATGGTGGAAACAAAAATTATAGCAATGTCTGATATGGTTGTAAATGTATGTAGCATAATATTGAAGACAATTTTATTATAAATGTTGGGAGATAAAGGGTTGTAAAAGGAGACAAATTTTCTGTACTTTACTCAAAATGGTAAAGTGACAACACCAATAGACTGGGATAATTTATGTATATATAATATAATACCTATAGCAGCAACTAAAAAGGCTATATGAAGAGATATACCCCAAAACTAGAGATAAATAAAAATGGAATTCTAATAAATGTTTAAGTAACCCACAGTAAGGTAAGAAAAACAAAGAGTACAAAGAGAAAGAAAAATAAAATATTTTACTTACGCCCTAACTTATCAGTAATTATATTAAATGCAAATGTTCTAAATATACCAATTAAAAGATAAGAGATTGGCAGAGTGCATAAAAACACATGACCCAATGACATACCATCAAAAGAAACTCACTTCAAATAAAACAATATAGGCAGGTTGAAAGCAAAAGGATAGGAAAATATATTATGTGAATACTAATCAAAACAAAGAAGGAATGGCTATATTAATAACAGGTAAAGCAGGTTTCAGAGAAAATAAAATTACTGAAGAAAGGGAAGGACATTGCAAAATGATAAAAGGGTCAACCCACCAAGACGAAATAACAACGCTAAATGTGTATGCATCAAACAACAGAACTGTAAAATGCATGAGCAAAAACTGACAGAACTAGAAAGAAAAATAGACAAATCCACAATTATACTTGGAGACTTCAACACTCCTCTCTCAGCAATTAATAGAACAACTAGACAGAAGATAATCAAGGATACTGAAGAATTCAACATTACCATAAACCAACAAGATCCAATCTACATTTACAGACTACCTCACCCAACAACAGTAGGATGTACATTATTTTCAAGTGCTCATGGAACATATACCAAGATAGACTATATCCTGGGATATAAAACAAACCTGAGCAGATTTAAAAGAACTGAAGTCATACACAGCATATTCTCTGAAAACAGTGAAATTAAACTAGGAATGAATACTATTGTAGAAAACAAATGGAAGCTAAACAATATACTTCTAAGGAATCTATGGATCAAAGAGGAACTCTCCAGAGAAATACAAATTACATTAACTAAATGAAGATGAAAATACAACATATCAAAATTTCTGTGACACAGATGAAGTAGTGCTGAGGAAAATTTATAGCACTAAATGCTTATATTTGTAAAGGAAAAAAGGCTCAAATCAATAATCTAGGCTCCCATGTCAAAAAGCTAGAAAAAGAAAAACCCAAAGCAAGCAGAAGACAGGAAGTAGTAAAGATAAGACCAAAAATTAGTGAAATTTAAAGTAAAAATATAGAGAAAATCAATGCATAAAAAAGCTGATTTTTTGAAAAGGATAATATAATTGACAAACCTCTAGCAAGACTGACAAAGGAAAAAAGAGACAAGATACAAATTACCAATATCAGGACTGAAACAAAGGCTCTCACTATAGACTTTGCAGATATAAAAAAGACAACAATGAACAACTTTATACACATCAATATGACAACTTAGATGAAATGCACAAATTCCTTGAATACTACAAACTACCACAACTTACCCAATGTGAAATAGATCATTCGAATAGTCCCATAATTACTAAGGAAATTTAACTTGTAAATAAATATTCTCCTTAAAGAAATCCCCAAACCCAGATGGTTTCCCTAGAGAATTCTACCAAATGCTTAAAGAAGAATTAGCACCAATTCTACACAGTATCCTCCAGATAATATAAATCCCAATTTATTTTATGAAGCTAGTATTACCCTGATATAAAAACCTGACAAAGACAGATTTATAAAACTACAGACTGCATGAATAATGACGCAGGTAATAAAAAATCTTTAACAAAATATCAGAAAATAGAATTTGGCAATATATAAAAAGAATAATATAATGTGGCCAAGTGGGGTTTATTCCTCTGATGTAAAGCTGGTTCTATTTTCAAAAATCAGTCAATGTGATATATCACATCAATAGGCTAAAGAAGAAAACTCATACAATCATATATTCACACAGAAAAAGCATTTGACAAAATCCAACATCCATTGATGATAATTCTCAGCAAACATGGAATAAAGGAGAACTCCATCAACTTGATAAAGAGCATCTACAAAAATCCTACTGCTAACATCATACTTAATAATGAAAGACAATGCTTTCCCCCCAAGATAAGAAACAAGGGAAGGATATCCACTCTCCCCACTCTTATTCAAAATAGCACTGGAATTTATAGCCAGCACAATAAGGCAAGTAAAAGCGATAAAAAGGCATTCAAATTGGAAAGGAAGAAATAAAACTGTCCCTATTTGTAAATGACATACATAGAAAATTCAAGGAATCTAAAAACAAAAACAAAGGAAATTCCTGGAACTCCCAAGTTCAACAAGTTTGAGACCTACAAGATCAACACAAAAAGCAATTGCATTTCTATACATTAACAACAGACATGAGGAAACAAATTTTTTAAAGTATCATTTACAATTGCTGCAAAGGAAATGAAATACTTAGGTGTAAATCTAATAGAACATGTATAGGATGTGTATGTTGAGAACGACAACAATGCTGATAAAAGAAATCAAAGATCTAAGTAAACAGACACACTGTGTTCATGGATTAGAAGACTCAACATAGTAAAAATGTCAGTTCTCCCAAAATTCATATACAGATTTAATGCAATTCCTGTCAGAATCTCACCAAGATTGTTTTTGTAGGTATAGACACAATTATTCTAGAAAGACAGGGACCTAAGAACAAAATAGAAAATCCAGAAATAGACCCAAACAGATATGCCCCACTTATTTCTGACAAAGTTGCAAAAACAATTTAATAGAGGAAAGATAGCCTTTTCAACAAATGGTGTTGAAGCAATTAGACTTATGAACCTTGACATAAGTCCTACACTTACACACAAAAAACTCAAAATGGATCATGGATTTAATGTAAAAATAAATTTAGAAAAAATTTTTTTTTCTAAAAAAAATTTTCCTTTTTCTAAAAAAGGAAAATCTTTGGAATCTAGGGTTATGCAAATAATTCTTAAACTTGACACCAAAAGGACTGATCCATTAAAAGAAAATTTGATAAATTGGATTTAGGTTACATCATTCATTCTTTATTGTTATCACAGATCATTAAATGCTGGGATTTTAAATACGATTAAGATGCAGTCCCTGCCTTCAAGGTGCTCATAGTTTAGTAGGAAAAGAGATACCTAAACTGATAGGTATGATGAGATACGGTAAGTGCACAGAGGAGAGAACCATGAGCTCTCCTGTGGGAATGAGGAATGGCTTGTAATATATAGTGGGGCCCTTTACAATGAGTAGAGGCTTACCAGGTAAAGAAGGGATGGGAGACTATTCCAAGCAGAGAGAAATGTATCTGTAAATGGCAAAGAGTCATTAGAAGATACTAAAGTAAGTTAGAGAAAGACAAATATCATATGATATCACTTATATGTGGAATCTTAAAAAAAATGATACAAGTGAACTTATTTACGAAACAGAACCAGACTCACAGACTTCGAAAACAAACTTATGGTTACCAAAGGGGAAACATGGGGCAGGGGGAGGGATAAATTAGGAGCTTTGGATTAACATATATGCACTACTATATATAAAATAATCAACAAGGACCTACTGCATAGCACAGGGAGCTCTATTCAATATTCTGTAATAACCTATATGGGAAAAGAATCTGAAAAAGAATATATATATATATATGAATCACTTTGCTGTACACCTGAAACTAACACAACATTGCAAATCACCTATACGCCAATAAAAATTAAATCAAATTAAAAGAAAAGAAGATGTTGTATATTCAGGGAATGATTAAGATTTTCAAAGAGGCTGAAAGCATGAGATGTGAAAGAAGACATATTTGAGGTAGAATCAACAGGATTTGGTAACTGATTAGATAAAAGTGAAATGGGTAGCCAAGAGAAAGGAGGGATCAAGATGTTCCTCTACGTCCTACGTTAGGTGACTAGGACTATTAAATGAAATAAGGAACAGGAAAGGAAGAGGGGTTCTTGTTTTTGGAGGGGCAATATCAAGAAATGTTGAGGTTGAGGTAACTGTTTTTAGACAGAAATGTCCTTTGACAACTGGAAATATGAAGCTAGTATTCAGAAAATAGTTCTGGGCTAGAGATGTAAATGGGAGAGTAATCAGGATTCAGGTAGTTGAAGCCATGGTAATAAATTACGTTACATGTTGAAAGGACAGACTGGGAAGCTGGGTGTGTGTGTACATGTGAGGGACAAAAAGAAACTGACGGAGCAAAGTCTAAATATTCTTTTCTGACTGCTTGCCATTCAGTCTTCACAAAAGTTGTTTAGATTCCCCTCAATGCATTTTGAGAACTCTGGCTTGAATAAAATAAAGAGATGAAAAGGCTGTAGTTCATCCATTTCTCAGCCATTGCTGCCAACTCCCTTCTCCTGTTCTGTCTCAGCACGGCATCTCTGGGGAGGTAAGGATCTGCTGAGGTCAGTAAAGAAAATTCCATAGCTTTCTTTGGTAAATTATCACTGACTACAGAAAGTGATTTGGAAGTCCTCTAGAAGACCTAGCTAAAATCCCTTCTGCTACAAATGATGCCATTTCCTCTTGTGCTGTCCTTAACGGAAAAAGAAAACAGTTAGACATCCTGTTGTGTGTGTCACAGAATGTATTTTCTGGTATGGACAGCATGGGAAAGTAGATTTTTTTAAGAAAAATAAAGTGGCTGACGGGAAGTCTTAGGGTCGACAGGGAAAAGGGGGTGGATAGAGGAGACCATGGGACTCAATTCCTAGCATTCTAGAAATGTGGATTTTTTTTCCTAGAGAATACTTTTCAATACTTAAAAGCAATTATTAAATCATGTCTTCCTGTCTTGCAAAACAAATATATAAAGAATCCAACACAAGGCTTATTTACTTTACAAGGCAAAACTCCTCCATGAACATTAAATTGGTTGTGGAATGAGTTAAGTCGGCATTTTTTTGTTTTGTTTTGTTTTTTAAACCATCCATGGTAAGTGGCTATTTCTCAGGGTCTGAAAATTTTATCTTCTCTGGGTTGAATAATCTTGCTTCTTTTACAAAGCCTTCACTTAATGACTTTTCAATCCATGAATCATTTTACTGCACTTCCTAGATTGCTCACCAAATTCTCTGCACCCATCTTTAGCTGTTATGATAGGATCACTTTAACTCTCTGATAAAAAACTATGTTTAAATATTGTCCAAAACATTCTGTTCTGTGCAAGGGATATAAGCCTTTGGAATAAACATTTCAGAGGAAAAAAAGTGTCAGGCAGCGTTGCTAAAGGAAATGACCTGCCCTGGGATATTAATTAAGCCCAGTTATTGTATCCAAATTAAACCAGTGTCTCCTAACTCCAGCTCACAAAGCAGCAAAGTGGAGGGAAGAGAAGAAATACAAAAGAGAAAATAACCTTCTGCTTAAGGACAAGAGAGAAAAGAGATTTTTATACATTTTTAATGAAGCTATTCTTTTATTTATAAATTCTGTCTGGTGTGGAAGGACCAAAAAAATGATAGAAGGAAATCCGGAAGCAAGGAGGTGGAAAAGGTAAACTTAGAATTTCTTCCACTGGTTAGGTCCAACAGCTAAGGCCAGTGGAGCAGCTTATCTGTGGCCAACATAGTGTGAATTACAGTTAATCACTGAGAGCGGCAGCCCCGGGTGTTTTGGATACTGACCCAGTCCCAAGGATGAGGACATGTTGCCAGAGAGCTTTTTTATTTTGTTTGCATTAAGATCTGGGGTTGAGTTGATAAAAGCAAAGTGAAGGAGTATCATACCCAATAGTGCCTTAGCTGTTAATTGTTTTTAAAAATTGCTCTAAAATTGCCTGCTGTGTCGGCTAATGTTAAGCTAAGCTGTTTTAACATCAATATCTACGATTTTTTAAGAGAAAAGGTATAATTTTCTTTATTCCAACGTGGTAAAACATAAACAGAAAGTTTGACTTGTTGGGAGAGATTGAGTCTGGAAAAATAAAGAGGAACTAGAGCTAATACTTTTTAAGGTGCTAAATGCCAAGCATCTTATCTACATGCTCTTATTTCATCCTCAGAAGCACCCATTGAAAAGGAAATGAGAAAGCTGATTCAAATATGTTAAGGAACACGTTCAATCTATCAGTCCACTGCTTGTATTATACTGGTGTTCCTAAGTGTTCTTCCCAAGGTGCCATTAATTAATTCATCAGCTATTTATTCCTCAAATACTATACTCCAGGCTCTGGATCCATGTCCTGAAATCAATGGTAAACAACACAAGGCCTTAATTTTAGGGAGCTTTACCTGTTCCTAACCAACTCTTCAAGTTTTGAAGAAGTTTGTCTTCTCCTCCAACCTTTTGGCCCCCCATTCCATATTCTGTCTTCAGCCATATTCTGTCCCTGCCTAATCAATGGACATTCTCTTTGTTATAACCCTGTGGTCAACTCAGGTATGAGTCACTCAACAGCAGGAAAACAAAATGATCAACCAGTTTTTTCTCTGACAGAATCAACCAAATTAGTGTAGGAAAAAGCTATTAGGTCATATCCAGTCCATCCCTCTGGGAACAGAGCAAAACCACTCCTTGTATTATGCTACATTATTTCTCAACTACATTGTCCTGCCTAATTGTAAATAATTATAAATGACTCAGTGGCAGGGTTTCCACTATTTCCTCTCAAAGGTTAGCCCACAATCCAGTAATTTTCAGTGTCAAGATGGCTTCTCTGATAGTCAGCCAAAATATCCCTTGTCTTGATTTCTCTAATTATGCTCTGATCAACCCTGATCCCAATCTCTGCAATTCCTCATTTGTTGTTGTATTTATACCCTTCAATATGGCTATCACACCCTATTCCCTCCCCTCCCCAAGAGTCAATTGGCTGACTCTTAAGCTAACATCGGCAAAGGAAACTCCGCAGCCCCGTCACAACTTCTAGCCACCTCCGTATTTCCTACCCCATGCAGAAAACACCATCTAAGTTCCTGCAGTTCTGGGGTCAGACCTTCCAGGTCTCCACCTATACACTGGGCAGTGGTGTGGGTGTCCAGACACCACAGATTGCATTTGAACTTCCTCCTTTGTCATCTCCATTCTTCTATTCCTCTAGGGTACAGAAGCATCTCTTTAGCTATTTTTTCCAACCACTTGTTTTGAGGGTAGTAAAACAGATCCAATTTCTCAAAAGAACACCTTAGAAGATTTCATTGACTCTATCTGGGTACAGAATTCATTCATTCACTCACATACTCAACTTTTATTGAAAACCAGCAGTGTCATATCCTGTATAAGTTACTAGGTATACCATGTGAATCTGACATATTCCTCTTCCTCAAGGAATTCACAGTCTAATAAAGAATATAAATAGAACGTTCTCTCCAACTTATTATCCCCTTACCTCCTTTTCTTTTCTTTTTAATTTTTATTGGAGTATAGTTGATTTACAATGTTGTGTTAGTTTATACTGTACAGCAAAGTGAATCAGCTATACGTATATATATCTCCCCTCTCTTTTGGATTTCCTTCCCATTTAGGTCACCACAGAGCACTGAGTAGAGTTTCCTGTGCTATACGGTAGGTTCTCATTAGTTATCTATTTTATACATAGAATCAATAGTGTATATATGTCAATCCCAATCTCCCAATTCATCCCACCACTCCACTTTCCCCTTTGGTATCCATACGTTTGTTCTCTACGTCGGTGTCTCTATTTCTACTTTGCAAATAAGATCATCTATACAATTTTTCTAGACTCCACATATATGCATTAATATATGATATTTGTTTTTCTTTTTCTGACTTACTTCACTCTGTATGACAGTCTCTAGGTCCATCCATGCCTCTGCAAATGACCCAATTTCATTCCTCTTTATGGCTGAGTAATATTCCATTGTATATATGTACCACAACTTCTTTATCCATTCGTCTTTTGATGGGCATTTAGGTTGCTCCCATGACCTGGCTCTTGTAAACAGTGCTGCAGTGAACATTGGGGTGCATGTGTCTTTTTGAATTATGGTTTTCTCTGGATATATGCCCAGGAGTGGGATTGCTGGGTCATATGGTAATTCTATTTTTAGTTTTTTAAGGAACCTCCATACTGTTCTCCATAGTGGCTGTAACAATTTACGTTCCCACCAACAGTGCAAGAGGGTCCCTTTTTCTCCACACCCTCTCCAGCATTTGTTGTTTGTAGATTTTCTGATGATGCCCATTCTAACTGGTGTGAGGTGATACCTCATTGTAGTTTTGATTTGCATTTCTCTAATAATTAGTGATGTTGAGCATCTCTTCATGTGTTTGTTGGCCATCTGTATGTCTTCTTTGGAGAAATGTCTATTTAGGTCTTCTGCCCATTTTTTGATTGGATTGTTTTTTGGGTTTTTTTTGATATTGAGTCGCATGAGCTGTTTGTATATTTTGGAGATTAATCCTTTGTCTGTTGCTTTGTTTGCAAATATTTTCTCCCATTCTGAGGGTTGGCTTTTTGTCTTGTTTATGGTTTCCTTTGCTGTGCAAAAGCTTTTAAGTTTAATTAGGTCCCATTTGTTTATTTTTGTTTTTATTTTCATTACTCTAGGAGCCTACCTCCTTTACTAAAGAATATTGTTTACAAATACAGTTCCTTATATCCTGTTTACCCTTCACTGAAATTGGGCCTCTGCCTCTAATATTTTAATGAAGTCTTTTCTGCCAACATCAACCAGTCATCTAATTAGCAAACCCAATAGCCTCTTTTCAATATTCATACAACTTCAATGCAAGAGCATTTAACATTATTGATCGATGGCCTGCTCCTTCTTGAAATCCTCCCCCTGCCCTTGGTTTCCACTCTCCCATATGTCTCCTACATCTCTGATTGTCCTTTCTTTCTCTTTTACACCCCTTTTCTCCTCTCACTCTTAGCTGATGGCTTCCCCTTATGTTTGATTTAAAAAGAGACGTATTGAAAAGAGAACATCCTCATCTTTCCATCACTTCATTACTAACCTACCTTGCTTTACCTCTTCTTAATATAGATCATTATGCTTATTTTTTAAAATCAAAGTTCAAGCCCCTATTTCTGCTCAGACCTCCCAAGGACTTTGCTGCTGAAATTATCCCTTATTTTCTACACCATCTATTTCTCCCTCACTACTGGATTATCCCATTAGCAGTCAGATATTTAATATTAAATAGTTAGATGTTTAATATTAAATCTCCCTTTCTTGATCCCAAATCCCTTCCAGCTAATACTCCACTTTTCCGTACCCCTTCACAGCTAAACTCGTAGGGACTTATTATTATCTTCACTTCCCATTCTTTAATGAAATAATCCATTCAGGCTTTTATCTCCAACAGTCCATTGTCAAGGTTACCAATTGCTTCCATGTTGCCAAAATCAATAGTCAATTCTCAGAATCAATGTCTCATCAACATTTGACACAGTTGACTACTCCCTCTTTCTTTAATCAGTTTCTTCACTTGGGTTGTAGACACCATTCTCTTTTGGTTTTTTCCTACCACACTGGCCATTTCTCAGCTTTTTTTTTTTTTTTGGTTGCTCATCTGCCCTACCTCTAAATATTGGAGTACCCCAAGGCTCAGTCCAAGGACCTCCCCTCTTTGCTGTCTACACTTAACCCATTAGAGATTTCATCTAGTCTCAAAGCTTTATCAGAGGGTGATTCTAAAATTAAAATAGTTAACACTGACTTACTTCCTGACATCTATGTCATTTCTTAGTAAATATTAGCATGTAGCTGTCAAATGGACATCTTAAACTTAACACGTATAAAACCAAGCTATTTATTTCCTATTCCTTCTTACCACTCACCAAACTTGTTCCTCTTCCAGTCTCTCCTACTTCAGTTTTCCCACCTTGGTTTTCAGGCCAAAACCAAGGAACCTTTTATTCCTTACCTACCCACTCCATACCACAACGCTGCCCAACTCAAACCTAATCCATTAACAAGCCCTCCAAAACAAATTCCACATCCAACTACTTTTCACTATTTCCACAACTAAAATCCAAGCCAAGCCATAACCACCTCTTGCCTGAATTAATTAGCCTCCTAACAAATTTCCCTGCTTCCTCTCTGCCCCCTACAGTCTGTTCTCCATACAGCAGCCAGGGTGTTCATCTCCAAGTGCAAAACAAATCATAGTGCTGTCCTGCTTGGAACAGGTTTGCTCTGCAATTAGAATAAATCTGAACTCCTTACGAGAGCTTACAAGGCCCTATGTGACTGTTCCTGACTACCTTTTCAATTTCATCTCCTTTCATGCTCCTTTTTGCTTACTACACTCTAGTTTCAGTAGCTTTCTTTCTGATCCCTGAATACATCATGTATATTTCCATTTAAGGACTTTTATACTTGATATCCTTCTGCCTGGAATGCTCTTCTTCCCAGATCTTTATATGGCTGCCTGTCTCTCATCATTTGATTCTTAGTTCAAATATCTTCAGAGAAGCCTTCCCTGAACTAGCTAAAGCCTCCTCTGTCCCCATTATATCCACACTCAGTCATTTTATATGCTCTTACACTTATTTGTTTTCCTTTATAGCACTTCTCACAACCTGATATTATATAATTTGTTTGTGATTATTGTGTACTTCCTCTATCCCCACTAGAGTATCAGCTTCATGAGAAAAAAAACTATTTTGTCCCGTGGTATATCGCCAGTTCCTATAAGAGTACCTGGCACAGAGTATGGCCCTAGTAGATATTTGTCTGATGAAGGAAGAAAGGGAGGGAGGGAGGGAGGAAGGAAGGAAGGGAAGGGAAGGAGGGAGGAAGGAAGGAAGAGTTTCTCTCCCTGTGCTTAGCTCTTAAGTATACGTCCCCCAGGATTTCGTCCATCCCTCTTCCCTTCCCCTCTATACTGCCCTTTTTGGAAGATCCCTCCCACATCCCCCAAGGTTTCAATTACAATCTACCCAACTAACTCTCAATCTAATTATTGCATATTTATTTCTTTTCTATACCCAAGACTTATAATTACAATTGACTGCTGGACATTTCTACTAAGAGGTCTTAATAGATACTTCAACTCTGCCTGTCTAAAACTGAGCTCATTATTTTACTTCCTTCTGATATAATGTATATAAAATACTGGGTCAAATGTGCAGTGTCTAGTAGGGACTCAATAAATCCTAGTTCTTGTAACTCCATCTAGCCTATTAAGCAAGAAACTCTGGACTCATCTTTGACTCATATTTATTTTCTTGAACCCACCACCTCAATTTTCAAGTATTTGGAAGTCTGACAACCCAACACCCCTGGGATTCTCAGCTTTTAATCCTCACTCTGGTAACCCTGATTGCCCTTGCCTGGCACACATTCATTCAATTCAATTAGCTATTCGATGAGTATTGAATTTGTATCCCTGCTAGGCACTATGATGGCTATGTCAAAGATACAAGGATAAATAACACATGGACACCACCCAAAATTCATAGGGGGAAATGGATGAGTAAACAGGCTGTTACAATATAGAATAAGCAGTTCTAGACAGAGGAAATCAGCGGGTGTTGTTTATGGGAGGAAAATTTAATACAGTCCAGGGATGAAAGAGCTAAGGAAAGAGTCTTACAAGTGGCAAAGCCTTGGTCAAGTCTTGAGTTAGCTAAGCAAACAAGAGGAGGGAGCAGTCATCATGCCAAGAAGGAGCAGAATGTGAAAAGACACAGAGATATGGGCGATGATGTTATAGTTGGAGAGTACCTGCAGTTGAACATGGGCATAGCATAGATTGGAAGCTTGTGTGGAGATAAATACGGTTATATTCTAAAGGGCCTTGTTCAACCAAATTAAGGAGTTTGGATTTTATCTTAAACATAATAGGGAAGCTTGAAGGGTTGTGGTGAGTAAGGGTTTCATAACCAGATTCAAGTTTAAAAAGAAGACTCTGGTTGTAGAGTGGAGAAGATTCAATTCAGGAGGTGGAGAGCATGGAAAGACTAGAGGTAGATAAACTAGTTGAGGGACTATTGCAGTGAACACATAAGTGAGGAGAAATGTGAGAAATTTTCAGTAGGTAAAAATTGTCAAGACTTGGTCGATTAGATACAGAACTGAGTAGTTGAGAAAACTGAGTTCACTGGGAACTATTTATTTATACAGAGGTACACAGGAGGAGAAGCAGATTTCGTCAGGTGTTGGAGGTGGAGGTTAATAAATTTAATACATACATGTGGAGATTTTGAGATATCTGTGGGGGCATACAAATATCCAGAAAGCAGTGGGATATATGAGAGAGTAGTATGGGATAGAATGAGATATTTAGAAGTCTTACTTGCTAAGTAAAATCATGAGAATGAATTAAAATCACCCAGATTATACAGTGTGAGAAGAGTAGAGAGCCTTGTGTAGAATTCTGGAGAATATATACTTAAGGGGAGTGGAGGAATAGAAAAGAAAAAAAACAAAGAAAAAATGGGGGAAATATAGTATTACTGGAGCCATAGGAAGAGGAAATTTTGAGAAGGAAGCAGTGTTCAACAGTGTTAAGTGCTGAGGAAAGGCTGTACTGGGTTGAATGGTGTTCCCCCCCAAATTAATGTCCACTCAGAACTTCAAAATGCAAGCATATTTGGAAATAGGGCCTTTGCAGATGTAACTAGTTAAGATGAGGTCATACAAAATTAAGATAAGCCATAAATCCAATAAATGGTGTCCTTATAAGAAGGCCACGCAGACGCAGACACAAAGAAATGCTATGCACAGAAGGAGGCAGAGATTAAAGTGATGTGCCTATAAGCCAAGGAACACCAAGAGTCGCTGGCAACCACCAGAAACTAGGAAGAGGCAAGGAAAGATTCTTTCCTAGAGTCTTCAGAAAGAGCATGGCCCTGTTAACACCTTGATTTCAGATTTCTAGCCCCCAGAACTGTGAAAGAATTTCTGTTGTTTTAATGTACCCAGTTTGTGGTACATTCGTTATAGCAGCTCTAGCATACTAATGCAGAGGTGAAGTAAGATAAGAATACGAAAAAGTTCATTGCTTTAAATAATTAACAGGTCACTGGTAATATTGGCCAGAGTCACTTGAGGAACATGGTGAGGGACAGAATTAGATTCTTATGAGTTGTGTTGTGAATGGAAAGTGGAAGAGTAGGAACAGTGAGTGTAGACAAGGTAATTTAGCTATGAAAGAAAAAAAGGGTAATATCTAAAGATAAACATAGGTCTGACAAAGGTTATTTTCAAGATGGGAAAGATCTGAGCCGGTTTGCAGACATAGAGGGTGGACTCAGGGCAAAGAGAAGGATAACAGGCTGATAATATGTGAAAAAAGGAGAGTGGGAATCAAAAGTGCAAAATTTCTCCAGGAAGTAGAGGGGAATGAGGACCAGGCCACAAGTGAAAGAATTGGGTATGTCCAAGTGAGGAGATAAACGTTTCAAATGCATATCCCTTGAGTTTCAGGGAGATGAGGATAGAAAAAAAGTCCTTTAGACCCATCTATACAGGGTCTTCAATGCTGGAATGAAGTGGCTGGACTTAATTCTGGAGGCAATTGCATCTTTTTTTGAGAAAGGGAATGACATGACCCAGGCTAAGCACAATTGAGATCTCATAATTCATGAGGTTTACCCAGAGCACAATTACTGCTGATTGAAATGAATACATAGATGTGCTTTAGGGAGATTCATTTGGCAGAATTGCAGAGAATGGGTTATAGGGCATCCAGACACGAGGTAATGAGTCCCTGGCAGTAGCAGGAAGAAGGCAAAGGAGATAGATGAGTTGGATATTAGAAACACTGCAGAAGAAGCTCAGAAAGGGCTTGGGGACTGTTGGGGATGAAAAAGGGAATGGAAGAGGATTCTACAGTTGTGAGCTTGACTTACAGGGGTGGGAAATATGCCATGGTCAGAAATAGAGATATTAGGTGGGGAAGTTGGGTGAGGGGTAATACACACTTTGGAATGGAAGTCTGCAGGTCAGAAAGAAGGTAAAGTTGGGCAGAGGTATCTGGCAGTCTCCTGCATCTAGGAGAGAGGTGAAACACTTGGATGTGCATCAATTCATAAAAGAGTTGGCGGAGGGAAAAGATAAGGTAAAGGTTAGGACAGTGAAGGTACTTTGGGTGTAAGAAGATGATGTCTCCCTCAAGTGCAGGAAGGCTTCTTAGAGGTGGTAGCAAATGTGAGACATCCCAGAAATGGTGAAACGAATGCTTAACTGGTAAGCAGAGGCTTCTTGTTTAGTCCTACCTCTGTCACTTCTAAGCTATGTGAACTTAGAGTCTTTTCCTGTCCTGGGCATTTTTTTCACGTATAAAATGGGGTTGCTAAATACCGTGATTAGAGAGACCTCTCTTAGCTCTGACAGTACATTTTCCTTTGATTGCAGCTTGACTTTAGTGTATGGCCAGTCTTTGGTTCAGCAGAGAAAGGTGAAAAACTTTCTAGGTCAAGGAACAACATAGAAAAGGCAGAGAGGCACATGCAAGGAACAAGAAGTAAACCAATTTGGAACTAGTTGTTTTTCACAACTTGTGCTATCCAACCTAATGATTATTCTCATTGACAATTATTATTATGATTGATAATAACACCTCATCTATGTTGTTAAAAGTGCTAGCCATTAAAAGGAAATCTGTGTGACATAGTTTTAACCAGTATTGTACTCCCTGCTAAAGTCAGTACTGAAGGATAAGGACTGCCATCTTTTTATTTATCGGGAAAAGGAAAAGAACAATCGTTAAATCCTACTTTGCTTCAGGTACTTTCATATATTTGACTAAAATGCAATTTCCATGAGGGCAAGATTTTCTCTTTAAATCTACTGTATTAACTGCTGTATCACCAATACTTGGAATAGTGCCTAGAATATAGTTGGCACTCGATAAATATTCTTTGAATGACTTGGGAAAATGTATATATATAAAATCTCATTTAATCCTTACAACAAACTTGCAAAAGAGGCATTAGCATTCTGATTATACAGGAGGGAAAAGAATGGCTAAAAGAAGTTATGTAAACTTGTTCAAAGTCATGCTAAGGTCAAACACAATAGACTATAAGCTACATATGGGCAGGGAATGTGTCTATTTTATTCTTTATGGTATCCCCAGGAGTTAGCTCATTATCTAGATTATAGAAGCACTCAATACATATCTTTCTTAATGTATATGTATAACTGATTCACTTTGCTATACACCTGAAACTAACACAACATTGTAAAGTAACTATACTCTAATAAAAATTTTAAAATATATATCTTTTTATTGAAGTATAGTTCACTTACAATGTTGTGTTAGTTTCTGGTGTACAGCAAAGTGAATCAGATATATATATGTGTGTGTGTGTGTGTGTGTGTGTGTGTATCTATACATATATATAAACATACATATATACATACATACATATTCTTTTTTAGATTCTTTTCCATTATAGGTTATTACAAAATATTGAATATAGGTCCTGTGCTATATAGTAGGTCCTTGTTTTTTTTATATATATAGTAGTGTGTATATCTTTTGAATAGGAGGAAGCAAGCAAGCAAACACATACTTGTATGAACACAAATACAATTCATTTTGCCTTATACCAACCACATCATCACCCAAACTCAAAAGAATAATTGAATCTCAAGAATTCATCAGTTGGCCTCACATGTTTGTTGGTTTAAACATTCTGTGATTTTTTTTTTATGCAGTCTCACTTGTAGACAGTGGTGGTTCTCTTTCAGTCCTTTTAACCTTAGATAGTCTCAAGGTCTTCTTTTTGGAGGATGTTTATACCTTCCTTTTGGAGGATGCTCCTTTTTGGAGGATGCTTTAAACTTTTTCTGTAAAGAGCCAGGTAGTAAGTATTTTAGGCTTTGAGGGCCATATGTCCTCTGACAGAAATACTCAACTCTGCCATTGTGGTATAAAAGCAACATGTAGATGAATGAAAATGCCTGTATTCCAATAAAACATTATTTACAAAAACAGGTAGCAGGCCAGATTTTGCCACAGACCATAGTTTACCTATCCCTGTTTTATAATAGTACGTTGATTCTTCCATCTCTTGCCTTTCCAGGACTTCTCTAACACTGTGTCAACTGTGAAGCTCCCCCTATCCTTGGTATATTAATACATGACAGGACAAATACAGTTTTAATGAGTTTTAACAGTTAAACCCCTTCCATTTAATAACTGTAGATGGCAGAGGCATAATCACAACAGAGAAAGATCAGCTAGAGAGGGTGGCAGGTAGCTTGGGCAAAGCCCCAAAATATGGTTCCTTCTCCTAATCATGTTGGTAGAAGATCTGGACATCAGGTTTGCAGGAAAAAAACCTAGATTTTTTGGCTTTTTTTCATCAGTGAACCTAGAGTTGATCAGATAAAAACAGGCTCACAAATAACCATATCCATAAGAGACTGAATGCAATCTCATACGCCAATTTAGGTGACCATGAAAACTATCAAGTGGACCAATTACTCATATTCTCTACTTTCCTACTTCCCTACATCAGGATGTGTAAAAAAAAAGTCTTGAGTCTTCTTCAAGGAAAAAAAGGGAGAAGACTCAAATCAATAGAAATAGAAATGAAAAAGGAGAAGTAACAACTGACACTGCAGAAATACAAAGGATCATGAGAGATTACTACAAGCAACTACGCCAATAAAATGGACAACCTGGAAGAAATGGACAAATTCTTAGAAATGCACAACCTTCCGAGACTAAACCAGGAAGAAACAGAAAATATGCACAGACCAATCACAAGCACTGAAATTGAAACTGTGATTAAAAATCTTCCAACAAACAAAAGCCCAGGACCAGATGGCTTCACAGGCGAGTTCTATCAAACATTTTGAGGAGAGCTAACACCTATCCTTCTCAAACTCTTCCAAAATATAGCAGAGGGAGGAACACCCCCAAACTCATTCTACGAGGGCACCATCACCCTGATACCAAAACCAGACAAAGATGTCACAAAGAAAGAAAACTACAGGCCAATATCACTGATGAACATAGATGCAAAAATCCTCAACAAAATACTAGCAAAGAGAACCGAACAGCACATTAAAGGGATCATACACCATGATCAAGTGGGGTTTATTCCAGGAATGCAAGGATTCTTCAATATACATAAATCAATCAATGTGATATATCATATTAACAAATTGAAGGAGAAAAACCATATGATCATCTCAATAGATGCAGAGAAAGCTTTTGACAAAATTCAGCACCCATTTATGATAAAACCCTGCAGAGAGTAGGCATAGAGGGAAGTTTCCTCAACATAATAAAGGCCATATATGGCAATACCACAGCCAACATGGTCCTCAATGGTGAAAAACTGAAATCATTTCCACTAAGATCAGGAATAAGACTAGGTTGCCCACTCTCACCACTATTATTCAACATAGTTTTGGAAGTTTTAGCCACAGCAATCAGAGAAAAAAAGAAATAAAAGGAATCCAAATCGGAAAAGAAGGAGCAAAGCTGTCACTGCTGGTAAATGACATGATACTATACATAGAGAATCCTAAAGATGCTACCAGAAAACTACTAGAGCTAATCAATAAATCTGGTAAAGTAGCAGGATACAAAAATAATGCACAGAAATCTCTGCCATTCCTATACACTAAGGATGAAAAATCTGAAAGTGAAATTAAGAAAACACTCCCATTTATCATTGCAACCAAAAGAATAAAATATCTAGGAATAAACCTACCTAAGGAGACAAAAGACCTGTATGCAGAAAATTATAAGACACTGATGAAAGAAATTAAAGATGATACAAATAGATGGAGAGACATACCAGGTTCTTGGATTGGAAGAAATAACATTGTGAAAATGACTCTACCACCCAAAGCAATCTACAGATTCAATGCAATCCCTACCAAACTGCCACTGGCAAATTTCATAACTTGTATGGAAACACAAAGGACCCCAAATGGAACAGGATAGGAAGCCCAGAGATAGACCCACGTACATATGGTCACCTTTACTTTGATAAAGGAGGCAAGAATATACAGTGGAGAAAAGACAGCCTCTTCAGTAAGTGGTGCTGGGAAAACTGGATAGCTACATGTAAAAGAATGAAATTAGAACACTCCCTAACACCATACACAAAAATAAACTCAAAATGGATTAAATACCTAAATGCAAGGCCAGACACTGTCAAACTCTTAGAGGAAAACATAGGCAGAACCCTCTATGACATAAATCACAGCAAGATCCTTTTTGACCCACCTCCTAGAGAAATGGAAATAAAAACAAAAATAAACAAATGGGACCTAATGAAACTTAAAAGTTTTTGCACAGCAATGTAAACCATAAACAAGACAAAAAGATAACCCTCAGAATGGGAGAAAATATTTGCAAATGAAGCAACTGACAAAGGTTTAATCTCCAAAATTTACGAGCAGCTCATGCAGCTCTATCTCAAAAAAACCCAATCCAAAAATGGGCAGAAGACCTAAATAGACATTTCTCCAAAGAAGATATATAGATTGACAACAAACACATGAAAGAATGCTCAACATCATTAATCATTAGAGAAATGCAAATCAAAACTACAATAAGATATCATCTCACACCGGTCAGAATGGCCATCATCAAAAAATCTAGAAACAATAAATGCTGGAGAGGGTGTGAAGAATAGGGAACCCTCTTGCACTGTTGGTGGGAATGTAAATTGATACAGCCACTATGGAGAACAGTATGGGGGTTCCTTAAAAAACTAAAAATAGAACTACCATACAACCCAGCAATCCCACTACTGGGCATATACCCTGAGAAAACCATAATTCTAAAAGAGTCATGTACCAAAATGTTCATTGCAGCTCTATTTATAATAGCCAGGACATGGAAGCAACCTAAGTGTCCATCGACAGATGGATGGATAAAGAAGATGTGGCACGTATATACAATGGAATATTACTCAGCCATAAAAGGAAACGAAATTGAGTTATTTGTAGTGAGGTGGATGGACCTAGAATCTGTCATACAGAGTGAAGTAAGTCAGAAAGAGAAAAACAAACACTGTATCCTAACACATATATATGGAATCTTTAAAAAAAAAAGGTTATGAAGAACCTAGGGGCAAGACGGGAATAAAGACGCAGAACTACTATAGAATGGACTTGAGGATATGGGGAGGGGGAAGGGTAAGCTGTGACAAAGTGAGAGAGTGGCATGGATATATATACACTACCAAACGTAAAATAGATAGCTAGTGGGAGGCAGCCGCATAGCACAGGGAGATCACCTCGGTGCTTTGTGACCACCTAGAGGGGTGGGATAGGGAGGGTGGGAGGGAGGGAGATGCAAGAGGGAAGAGATATGGGGACACATGTATATGTATAACTGATTCACTTTGTTATAAAGCAGAAACTAACACACCATTGTAAAGCAATTATACTCCAATAAAGATGTTAAAAAAGAAATTCTGAGTCCTTCTTATGTGCCATAAGGTGTACTAGGTGCTGAGGACACAACAATGAATATGAAGCAGCCGCTCCCCTCATGGTTCTTGTAGTCCAGTGGTCAGCACATTTTTTTCTGTAATGGGCAAAATAATATTTTTTTGGCTTTTCAGTTGTGACAGTTTCTGTCACAACTACTGAGTTGTGCCATCATAGTGTGAAAGCAGCTATAGACAATATGTAAATGAATAGGCATGGCTCTGTTCCAATAAAACTTTATTTATGGACATTGAAATTTGAGTTTCATATAATTTTCACATGTCATAAAATCCTATTCTTTCTTTTCCCCAACCATTTAAAAACACATTTTAAAAAACACTCTTAGTAGCAGGCCATCCCCAAAAAGGTGGTGGGTTGGATTTAGCCCATAGGCTGTAGTTGGCCAACTCCTGGTCTGGTGTAATGGGGAAGATAAACATAGAAACAGATTATTTCAACACAATGTGATAAAACCTACTAGAGTTCTATGGGAGACAGAGAAAGTTCACCTAACTCAACCCAAGGCATCAAAGAAAGTACCCTAGAAACATCCCCAGAGCTGAATCTTAAAGGTCAATATTAAGGCATTAACTAAGGAAAGGAAGAGGAAAGTATGCTCCAATAGAAAACAGAGAATGATCAGAGTCAGAGGTGACAAATAGCATGAAATTCTTGGGGAATGGTATTGCTCTAGCACAAAAGACAAGTGTCAGATGAAGTTGCAGGTATGTGTAGGGATGAAGATATACAATGTCTTATTTACCATGCCTCTGGGCAATGAAGGCCATTTACAAGTTTCCAGGAGGGGATTAATATAATTGAATCTGTATTTTAGATTTACTTCTGTGACAACACCTTGGCAGACAGATCTGAGACAGTCAAGAGGCTACTGAAATAGTACAGGGGAGAGATGAGAAGGGCAATAGTGGTGAAAATGGAGTGAGGAGTGTAAATTCTGGAAGTGTCTAAGAGGTTAAATCAACATGGCTTAGTGAGGGAGAACAAGGAGTCAAAAATGATTCAGGTTTCTCACTTGGATGGCTAGATGGATGAAAGTACCACCAACTGCTATTGGAAAGGGAGAGAGTTTTATAAACCAGATAATGAGTTCAGATTTACACACATTGCCTTTCAGTTCCTGCTGGGTTTTCCTGTAGAGATGTTTACCAGGCTGCTATGCATATGAGCTTTGGGGAGAGATCAGAACTAGAGATATAGTCGTGAGCACAGAATAGTGGAAAATGATATTTGAGGGCTAGATATTGAAGAGCAGCTGTAAAGGGAATGGGGTATGTGAAAGCTAGAAGGAGTAAGGTTGTTATCAGAGAGTTGAATTTAATCTTTCTCAGCTGATTCCTGAGAATTAAGCCCGAAGCCCTCAAGACAGTGGTTCTCAAACTGTAAGCTTTACACCTGGAAAGCTTGTTAAAACATATTGCTGAGTACCACCCTCAGAGTTTTGATTCAGTAGGTCTATGGTAATGCCCAATAATTTGCATTTCTAACAAGTTTCTAAGTGATGCTCTCCAGTAAGAAACACAGCCCTGAAGAATCCATTGTATGTAATGAATTAACTTCTCTCTTCTGCATCTAGCACACTCCTAGTTATGTGCCATCCTTGGGAAAACTGAGATAATGGTCACTCAACTTAGTTTCTTTCTTCTGTGATTCAGATAAGGAACTCCAATGGAGAAAGACTGGAAGGTGTCAGGGTTCCATGACTGAGTCACCAGACTGTAGCCTAGATTAGACATTCAATAAATATTTGTTGACTGAAAGGTTGGCACAGTCCATGGTACAGTCAGGGGAGTGAGCTGCTGATATAGAAGGGTTTATCTCTGAAGTTGAGATCAAGGACCCATAAGACTAAAGTTTGTGATTCTTTACAAGAACAATGAAATCTTTCAGTATGATAGCAGAAACTGGGGTAGAGAAGATGATGGCGAAGCAGGTGCCAAAGTATAAAACAGAAGTGGGAGAATGACCTGGAGGCTGATAGATGACATTGGTAAGGAAATGAAAATGATAAAGCCTGCTTGTTTGAATTTCAAAAGGGATTTTTGTGTGAGTTTAGAAGAATAATGGTTTAGAAGTTGTCTGTGGAAAGCATGCCTAAACCAGGGCATGTGTATATACTATCCATCAAATTGTGTCTTAATTTTATCATTACAACAGTGCCCTGAGACTTTACCCATGTGATAAAAAATAGCGTCTACACATTTTCTCTTTCTGGACAGTTTTGTAATTTCCAGCATAAACAACTTCTTGCTTTCATACATATTTCCTACTAAGGTCATTTCTAAGAATTGTATGTGTTTGGTTGCTACTGTGAATGGGATATATTTCTCCTTATAGCTCCTCATTGGTTAATGTGGTCTACTTTTAAATTAAATTTGTGCTTCTTTGACTTATCCTTTGAACTGGTTGTAACACCTTACAATATCCTTATTACTGTTAAATAAAAATCTTTAACACGTTCATTTTTCTATCGCTATGAGTTAAGATTTTATCTTTTTAAAAATTATCTTTTAACATTTGCAATGAATTGTTATTGTCCAACATTACTGAAGTAGATTTGATAGAATTTCATTCATAGGTTTTCCATCTAAGTTCAAAAATTGGATAGAGGGCTTCCCTGGTGGTGCAGTGGTTGGGAGTCTGCCTGCCGATGCAGGGGACACGGGTTTGTGCCCCGGTCTGGGAGGATCCCGCATGCTGCGGAGCAGCTGGGCCCGTGAGCCATGGCCACTGGGCCTGCGCGTCCGGAGCCTGTGCTCCGCAGTGGGAGTGGCCAGGGCAGTGAGAGGCCCGCATACCGCAAAAAAAAAAAAAAAAAAAAATTGGATAGAATGTTCTTTTTGGAGCAGTTTGTCAGATGTTGGTATCAGAGTGATGCTACCTTCAAAACCAATGCGAATAACTCTTCAAGATGTTCAACTGTATAACACTGCTATAGAATTGAATTTGTCTATTCCTAGAAAGTTTGAAGGAACTCGCTGGTAAATACATCTGACCTTAAAGTATTTGTAGAAGTTTCTCTTTGATGATTGTTTTCAATGTTTCTACAATTACAGGTCCATTTAGTTTGCAACTTCTCAATAATGCTTGCCATTTAATATTTATTAGATATTTCAAATTTCTCTGAGATTTTCAAATTTATTAAGGTATAATTTAGTAGTATCCTATAATTTAAGAAACCTTTGTATTTGCTCTTGTATTCCATTTATCACTTAAATTTTATTTATAATTCATCATTGTTTTCTTGATTAAATTTGCTAGAGGCTTATCTACTTAATTCATCCCCCATTAAAAAAACCCTACCCGTCGGCTTCATATTATATTGGATTCTTAGTCACATAATTTCATTCTTCATATTTAATAATGAAATATTTAAGGCTATAAATTTACTCCTGAATATTGCTCTCAAAGATTTGATAAGTCGTGATCTCGTTTTTGTTATTTTTTATTAGTCTGCCAGTGTTTCTTTGAGCTAATACTTGCATATAAATTGTGTTCTGAAATATTCATGCAGTTGAAGACTTTTGTTTAAATTTGTTTTCAAGTTTATAAAAGTTTTACATTATCATCAGAGAACAGAGAAAGTGTGTCTACTTGCAAGAGTTTGCAAAGGTTTTCTTTGTGGCATATCAATGATCATTTTTTTAAATGTTACCAGAATATTTGAAAATATAGTGTATTCACTGTCTATAGAATACAGTTTTTGACATTTATTAATTAGACCCTAGGAATTATGGTTTTCAAACTTTTAAAGTATATATTTTAGGTCTACTTTATCTGATATAGTTAAATTACGTTAAAGTTTCCCATATAGACATTTATATAATTTTTCTTCTTTTATTGTAGGTTTTTTCTTTACATATTTAGATCCTTTTTTTTTCTCAAAGAATGGTTTCATGAATACAAATCCTTAATATAGTCTGTATCTTCTATCTCTTGGGACCAATGTGATTGTATGGTTATTGGTCCTGTTTTGTTTTCTTTTTTTCAAATAGATAAGTGACATGATTAGATGCTTATTTGGAGAATGGATTGATTGGAAGGAGGTGAGACTACAAGATTAGAAGCCAGTGAGAAGACTATTACAATGGTCCAGGTAAGAAATGATGAACAATTGGATTAAGACAAGGGCTACAGAGAGGTTTTTAGCAAGTAGAATAATCAAGACTTGGAATAACTTGGATTGAAGTGGCTTGAGGCAAGTGAGAAGAGTTGAGGGCAACACCTAGATTTATGACTTAGTTAACCATTATCTAAAGAGCAATATAGGAGGAAGAGCTGGGCTGGCTTTTCAGAATAAGCCATTTTCTGAAGTTCCTTCTTTATATTCATCCACAAACACTCAAGCTCAGACCTAAAGCTCAGTGTTGAATCTTTGTCAGTTGATTGCTTTACTCAAACCAAAGACTTTCTACCTTAGTATAAAACACTAGGCTAAATATTAAATTTCATGGAGATCACATTTCTTTTATGTGCTGAGAGCTCTTTCATAAATTAGAAGAATAACTTGGACCAGGAAAGAAGGAATAATGTCCTACACCATCCCCAGGGTAGTCCATAGGTGAAGGTTAAGTTTTCCACAAGAGGGCAGCATCACCTAATAAATTATGTCATTGAACGCCTCCTCCAATCGGGGTTGAGACGGGGAAGCTGAAAGGGTAGACAGCGTAGGTTCTGGGAGCCATAGGACCTGCCACACCATGAAAAACAAAGGGCCCGATTACCTCCAAGGCCATAATTATAGCCACTCTTAAGTGACTGGTAGTGGCAGATGTCACCACAGTAGGGAGAAAGAAGACATGGAGCTCACCAAGGGAGGATGAGTGAGTGACACACCTGAACACTCTCATTCTTAGGACTGGTTCAGAAGCCAATACGGATCATGTCTACATTCCTTCTAAGTGCTGGTACCTCTGTATAACCAATATTTCTCAAGGGGCTTTATTTCCTGTCAGATCTTTTTCACCCCTAATGGTTTCCCAGCAAATCTTGTCTCTGAAGGTTAGGTTGCAAAGCACAATACAATTTGATGATCTCCTTATTTCATAATGGTGTTTGGTTACCAATTATGCTTCTTTTATACCCTAGGGAAAGGAATGGGACTGAAATTCACTGAGAACCTATTATGTTAAAGGCATTTTACATAAATTGCCTCACTTAATCATAATCCTACTATATAGGGACTATTATTTCCCATGTGACAGAACCAGGAAGTAGCATACATGTGTCTATCTGATTCTAAAACAAAAACTTCTAAATTCACCAAGCTGCCCCTTTAAGAAGCCTTATTTTAAACCTAAATTATGACCTATCCAATACTGAGTCAGTGACAATGTGTCTATTGTATAAGACATTATTTAACATGTCACCTCTTACCTACGTACATGGGAAGGCATGGCTTAGTCTTATGTAGCAGCAGGTAATATAATAAATCAATGGGATCCTATATAACTTCACCCTTACTAACTCAAAATCTTTCCCCCTAAGTATTCTCTCCTCAGGATAAATCATTTGCATATAGAGCAGGAGAAAAATGGAAAAATTAAAGATGGCTTCTGTGTTTCTGGCTTGGTTGACTAAGGGCATGGTGGTCCCAGTCACTGAGATAAGGAGCTTGTGAGGAGAAGAAGATGATGCATTAGGTTTTGAGCATGTTGTGTGTGAAATGCTTCTGAGACATCTAAGTATAAATGTCTAATAGAAGTTGGTTATAGGGGTCTGGGGCATTAGAGATCTAGTCATCCACACACAGATGATCATTGAAACTCGGGGACCGGGTGAGATTTTCCATGGTATATTGATGAAATTAGAAAGGGTAGAACTAGGGGAAACACCAACATTTAAGGGATGGGCAGAGGAAGAGCAGGTGGTAGAGGAACCTCATTTTAAAAAGTGAACAGAGAGACAGAAAAAGAACAAGGAAATGGGGTATCTTGAAAGCAAGAAAGGAGAGTTTCACAAAGAAGGGTGTAATCCAGAGCAACAATGTCAAACGCCATATGTAAGTCATATATGATAAAGACTAGAAATGACCAATTGACTCTGACAACTAGGAGGTTATACATATATTTTGACAGAGTAGTTTCAGTCGACTTCTGGGAGTCAAATTCAGACTGCAGTGGGTGGAAAGCTAAACGGTAGGTGAAGGTAGGTGAAGTAGAAACAGTGAGTATAGACTCGCCTTTTGAGAGACTGAATATGAACAAAAAGAAGAAGATGGGGCAGAAGCCAGAGGGGGAAGTATGATTACAGGAAGACACAAAATTTTTTCTAATAAAAATAATTAAGATGGAAAAACTTAGGCATGTGTATAGGATAAAGGAAACTAACAGAAAGGGAGAAGTATGAGCTCCAGGAGTAGAAAACAAAGATACAGCAGCAAAATGAAAGGAAGACCTATGGTAAGCTCACCTATAGGTGGATGCTTTGGCAGCAGTAGAATGACTGTCCTTATCTTCCAAATATGTCCTTGTCTTCCTCCTGCTTGTGCCACTCTACTTACCTAGAAAGCTTTTCCCCTCCTGATGGTTTCTTTGTCAAATTCTACCTGTCTTTTAGCTTAGATTCCACCTCCTCTATGAAGTCTTACCCTAACCATCTCTTCTGACATGCTTTCTCTTTCTCTTGAACTCTAATAGCAATTTCTGTCTGAACAATTCATTTGACAATCACCCTTCACCCTGTGGAATCTCCTTTACGGCTTTCTTTAAGAAAATGTATTGCTAATTAATTTGTCTTATGTGTGTCTTTTCTCCCCTGTTAGACTGTACACTCCTCAAGGGCAGGCTTCCTGTCTTAGAGTTTGCCACAGCCTCCAGAGTGCCTACCATGGCTGGGAGTAGGATCTCTCTAAATCTATGTGGTTCAGCAGTGGCAGCCTTTTATGAAGGAGGATACAGAAAAACACTGGGTTAGGTAGGCCCTTCGTGTGTATTGAGTCATTTAGTTCTCTCAAAAGCAAATGAGGAGAGTGAGTCTTTCAGAGGTAAAATAAATTTATGCAAGATACATGGGTAGTATGAGATAGTGCCAGGAT
The DNA here is from genome assembly GCF_005190385.1 of Monodon monoceros. NCBI lineage: Eukaryota > Metazoa > Chordata > Mammalia > Artiodactyla > Monodontidae > Monodon > Monodon monoceros. Next base: position 44,114,926 of record NW_021703779.1, read on the forward strand.
TTGAACCAAAGGCCCTTTCTCTTATGCCATTCTGCTTCAGTTGTCTGCAAAATTCTGTTCACATGAAACACCTCTTTCCTTGATATTGATAGAGACATGCCTCTATTGAGGCTTTTCTACCAACCAAGTGGTTTCAGCGGCCCCTGCATCTAATAGCAAAGCTCCCTGTGTCTTACCTCCTGACAATCAGCTTGAGGATCCGGAAGGAGCCTTTGATGAGGATGAGGGCCTCTTGGCGGGAGCCATACAATGGTGTGCCATTGATATTCACCAGCTCATCACCAGTCCTCATCTTCTGCGACAAGGCTGCCTTGCCTCCATCTTCAATCTGTGTTGCAGAGGACAAAAAAGAAAGCAGGTGGTGAGGCGATTCCTTCCCCCAAATTCTACTTCCTGGCTCCTCCCAACTTCTGAGCCACAAATAGTCCTGGGGGATGGCACCAAGATGCTCCAGGGAGCAGCTAAGAAGCTGATTATAGGCCATTATTTACTGAAGGCAAAGCTTGGGCAAGCCCTTGAGGAAGAAAACAACACAGATATAATGCAATCTTTGCCCTGGAGGAACCAACAGTCCATTTGGGGAGACAAGTACTTCTAAATAAGAAAATGATGTTAGAAGGAACTCCACAGTGTGGGCATGGAATAGCAAATTGTGCACACAAATTAGAGCCAGAAGAACTAGGATTCAACAAAATGATCTTTGGCAAGTCCTCCTCTCTTTGGGCAGGTTCTGAAGTCTGACAAACTTGAGTGTGAATCTTGGCTCTAGTACTTCCTAGCTCTGTGACTCCAAGCAAGTTACCTAACATCTCCATGTCTCAATGGCCCCATATGTGAAATACAGATAATAAGCATCCCTACCTCACAGGGTTGTTAGTATGTGAAGGATCTGGGAGCAAGGGGTTGACTCTGAAGACCTTGAAGGTGGCTTCCAGCTCAACCTTCTGTGAGTGGAATTGCAAATCCAAAAGATACAAAGTAACTGATCATTTATCTATATCTCTTCAACAAGTATGTTGTTGACAGTGGGCACTGACCAAATGCTGGGAACATGGGTGTTCACTGTTCCACCATAGCCTACAGTATTTCCATTGGTCAAGGGCAATCTTGGCAGGAATGTAGTCAGGCTGGGGCGTGGGCATTGAAAGCAAAGGAAGAAATAATAGCCACTAGGGTAGGCAAAAGCAAAGCAAAGCAGAATGTTCCCCCAAGGATCCTTACTTACGGCTACTTTTGTATGTGACATTTCTTCTACTACAAAGGTGAGTTCCACCTATTGGAACATCAATTCCATCCATGGTGGTAGGAGTCATCTCATCCATCCATTAATCCATCCTCAAGATTTTGGTTAATTTCTAGTATGCAGGGGACAATGTGCTTAGTGCTAGAGATACAGAAATGAACGAAGTACACATAGCTCCCAGATTCAGGGGTGGGTTACCATCTAAAGTTCACATGTCCATGGAGATGGGCAGGTGAAAAAAGGTCCAACCCACTAATGGAATCAGGAAGAGGTGTTTGTTTGTTTCTCTCAGAAGCAAAAGATTTGAGGATGATTAAACCATACAATTCTTAGGGAAAGGCAGGTTCTAAATGGCGCAACTAAGGGCTGGTCTTTGCTGCAGGTATTTTTACATTTACTTCTACTCTTGTTCCAATCTTTCTTTCAGTCCTTTATAGCATCCCTCCAATCTATCCCCACACCATGTAAGTTAGAATATTGCTGAGCTTTAGGTTGGCCAGCTCATGTGCAATTTGGCAGATGAGACCTCCTGAGTTCAGAAAAATATGTTAATTCAGGATTTTAAAAATCCCATCAAATAAATTGAAATTCTGAGTTAAATCACAGACTGTTATTAAATTTATTGCTGCTAACCCAACAATTTTTTTAAATTAACCTTTGTCTGACAAATCATAGGTTAGCCAAGTGACATTGAATATATATATACCTTTGTTCCAATACCTGGGCCACCACTCAAGACAAAACAAGCCAATATTGGTAAATGGGGAACAACTCTCAGCAAATTAAGTAGGATCACACTCTTATTTCCATTGTCATTATCATTATTACTTCTCAGTCACTGCTACCAAAAGAAAAAGAAAAAGAAGAAGAAGCAAAGTGCTGTACTTGAATTTCAGAAGTTCTGTTTGAATGATTCATTCCTTTGGCATCCATGGAAGGCCCTCAGCATCAGGCAGGACTTTCAACAGGCATCATGAGCCATTTGAAAGGGCTTCCTTAGGCTAACAAAGAACCACAAACAAGAGTCTAACTAATGAATGTTAATAGATATTTCCTGTTGATGTACATTAGTCTTAATTCACTCTACCCATTTTTAAATTCATATAACTCAATTATCCATATTACTGTTAACCGTGGCAAGTCTTTCCTTCAATATGTATTGATATTAAGTACCACCTCAGGTTAATTAAGCACTTTGTTACATCAATAAGATTTGTTTATTCTAGACCAGAAAATGAAAGAGGGGTACCTTTTAAACTAAAATGCTTAATTATGGCTGCAGCAAAAGATCAGGCATTTTGCATTCCCTACTGCCACTTTGTTTGCCACTATCTGAATCCTTGCAGGGACTCTTTCTTGGACTATAGCCTCAAGCCAATTGTCCATGCCCCTTTTTCTGTTCCATGCCCTTTCTCAGTCACCAGCAGCATCACCTTCAGAACATGAATAATAATAACTTCATTTTAGCACAAGTTTGAGGGTTCGCAGACAACAAACCAGCAAATTATGGCACCAAATCCCAAAGTACAGGCAGGTCCAGATCAGGAAATGAAACTCCATTTGGTTGAAGAGCTCTTGGACTATACCCCAAACTAGCCCTTTCCCAAACCCAGGGCATTTACTGAGCTATACAACAGATTCCTTCTTATTCCTCCTAACTTTTGGACTCTTTTAAAAAGTATTGCTTACAGGTCTTCCTCCTCCCCCCTCCACCTCTAGATTCCTGGGATCCAGCATGTCTTCCATTTATTGTTTGGCATCCTGACAGCCAGTTCTCCAGGTCGATGGCTCAACCACATATTTGTTTATATAGAAGATAAAGCAGCTGTTCATTTTCTAGCAAGGAAAAGGAATGAAAAGGAAAGGAAAGGGAAGGGAAGGGAGGGGAGGGGAGGGGAAAGGAAGAAGGGAGGGGAGGGGAAGGGAAGAAGGAAGGGAGGGGAAACAATATGTATATTCTCCTATAAAAGATTTTTTTTCCCTTCCCACTGTGCCACTCGTAATTCTGGCTGGGGCACAGAAGAGGTGTTAATCAACAAACATGTTGAGAATAACATGTCCTTCTTGAGAGGGCTGTATAGCATCATTTGATGCTGTCCATTCAGTAAGGCTGGTCAACTTTCCAGCTCTTCCTGAATCAGCCCTTCAGGGTGGCTTTCTTGTTTCATTTGAAGTGTTGTGAGTTCTCAGATTGGACCCAGACGCATTGGAATGTCAGTATAAACACACACCACAAAGCCCAATGTAAACGATGGTTAACTTATGTGTCATTTTGGATTATCCAAGTGATTGCTGGGCTAGCAGTGAGTGGTCCAAGTAATTGAAAATTGATTGCATAAAGGTCATATAGCCAAAAGCCAGCTGTTGCCTGGAAAGTTGGGAAGAGCTGATTGACCTTGGACAAGTCCCTTTCCCCTCTTTTGGCCTCTTTCACCCTTACTGGTAAAACATGGGGGTCTGACTAGATGGTCTCTGACGACCTGTGGAGCTCTGACATTCAGTGACCTGTGTACAGTTAGCAAAGTCATGCATTACCATTCTGCTGACACAGATAATCCCACTGTGCTTTGCCTTCACCTATGTTTCACTCCCTCGAAACTAATCAACATCCATCTCTCATTTCCCTGTGGTCTTTATCCATTGTTTCAGAGTGGTCCATCAAGGTTTGAACACTTATAAAAGCACAGTTGGGACACTGAGAGAAAGAGATTCCTGAAGCCCCATTTTGTGCTAATGAGCTGATGAATTGGAAATTTTTGATGGATCTTCTATGAAGCATGAAGTGCTCTAATAACTGTCAACAAAGTGACAAATTGGCCGCTTGAGAGTAAAGGCAAAGGAAAATGGACCTAACAGTACTTACTGGCTTTCTAGTAGCTTTTATACTAAATAAAAGATACTAGCAGATACTTGCTTGGGTCTCTTGACTAAACTAGGAAATATGAGAAAGTGAAGGAAAGAAAAGTTAAGCCAGGTTTATCTTGGGGGAAAAATGCATCAGCAGGAGACATACCATCTGCAACAATAACCAGCAAGTATTGAATGCTTATTACAATAGTGTAAGAGCAGTATTAAAAGTCAATGGCATGATTGTGAATACCTCTGCTTGCTACAAGAAATTTATTGGAAAAACTAGGCATTAACTGAAATTTTGTTGGCCAGTTCTAGGAGCTTCTGGCCAAATTACGCCACGGCGCATGTTCCGCAGGATGTTCTGGCATTCCACGGGTTCATCTGGTTGGCTGAATCCACAGATGCAAAATCCCATGCATGGGGGGGCCACCTGTAAGGTACTTGAGCTTCCATGGATTTTGGTATCCACGTGGGGGTCCTAGAACCAATCTCTCACGGATACCTAGGGACCACTGTACCCGCCTGTTCTCCTACCTCCACCAGCGTGTCCATTGTCAAAGAAGGCAAATAACATAGTTAATTGTATGAATTGATTTTTTTTTACTACATAAGTGGAAAAGGTCCACCTAGAATACAATAGTTATATTGCTTTTTTAAAATAAGTATATCCTCTGAATGTCTTTTTATCACTTTTTGAAAGATTTTCAAGTTTTTAGTAACACTCCAGACACCAATTCAGCAATTTGGCCTTTTCTGGGGAATCAATAGAGAGAAAATGTAGAGATGGAGATAATCTGTCTTTGAGAAGTTTAACTATTAGGAAGTAGGATCATCAAATAATAAAGTCTGTGCTTATTCTGAAACTTAGTTTGACTTGAACAGACCACAAGTTGGGGGCTGTTTCTGATCTGCCCTCTCTTACCCCATTGGTAGCCCTTAGAATCTGATCATGCTAGGAGAGATCAATCAGAGTGACCTGGACAAGGGAGATACAGGCTTTGAAACCTCTGTGATCTCTTTCTTTGCCATGACTTTCAACGGTCTGATCCTGGGTTGCAGACAAACTGCCTGCCCTAACTTGTTTCTTTTAGCAACTTTCTCCCTTTAAAATCCCTCCCAAATTCCAAAGTAGTCTAGATTTGAAAAATAAGAAATTGCTGTTCCTAATTTCATCTTCTCTACCTTACCCCAGCTTCCCAAAAGGCAAAACGGAAAACAAAAACCTCTCTCAAATAAATGAGAATTCAAAAACATCACCCAATTAAAAAGATGTAAGTAGGCATGGTTCTAAATAGTAAGTCCTATATGGAACTAGACTGAGGAGGTGGACACCAAAGGAAAAGATATTCTTTACCTTACCAGCTAAGAATCCTACAAGGGGCTGCCCCAGAATGTTCAGTTCTGTGGATCACGCCCATCGGCTCTCTTGACCTTGGACCAAGGGAGCTATGCTGTGCCCCACAGTATGACCTATCCTTACAGACAGCTCCTTCCTCCCCAGCTGCTTAATTACCATCTATTTTACTAATCCTCACAAGGAAAGCTCTCTAAGCTCCAAATCATTAAATTTCCCCGGGGATTACCCCAAGTCAAATTCTAAGTATCTTTGCCAAAAAGTCAGTCCAGAGCCAAGCTCAGCTCTAGGAACTTGGTAATGAGAAAAGGGATAGGGAGTCAAGAGCACTGTACCCTACATCAGCGACCAAAAGCAAGTCTGTCTTTGCTCCTACCAAGTCAGATCAGTCTTGCTGTCTCCGTAAGTCAGGCAAGGGAGAACAAACACCACTGTGCAAGAGCAAACTCAGAGTTTCTTACATTATCAGCAAATATGCTCATTGGGGTCCTCTTCACACTTTGTCAACTCTAGCCATTTGTTAACACTGAAGTCTTTTGCTGACATTAATGTTATCAGTGTTTGTCAAAAATGTTATTTAGCCTTTGGTGGTTTAGAACAGTAGTCTCCAGGGTGGATTTATATATCCCAGGCTATGCACAAATGATCTACTGGAAAGGGTGATAATGGAAGTTCTGTTTATATTTATCTAATTTTTAAAAAACCAAGCTTTATTAGTATTTAATATTGGTGGTGGTAGATTGTATCATCCATAAATAAAATTATGTATATTGGGGAAACATGCTCAAAACATTTTTACTGATATGAATTTTTACTAAAAATTTTTTGGCCAGATCATAGACTTCAATGAGAGGGCTAAAACCATAAAGCTTTCAGAAGAAAACATAGGAGAATATCTTTATGACCTTGAGGTGGGCAAAGTTTTATGGGAAGGATACAAAAAGCAATAATCATAAAAGATATAGTGTTATATTGGAGTTCATCAAATTAAAAAATAAGTTCATTTAAAATGTCACTGAAAAAGTGAAAAGCCAAGCCACAGATTGGAAACATAGTCATAATACGTATATCTGACAGAGGACTTACATTCAGAATATAAAAAGAAATACAAATCAATTAGAAAAACAAAACCAATTGGCAAAAGACTTGAACAGGAACTTCACTAAAAAGGTATGTACAGCAATATGAACTCCACATTTCTGGTGGGAGTGTAAAATTGTACAACCACTTTGGAAAACTGTGTACCTAATCTAGCACCTAGAAATTCCACACCTAAGTATCCCCAAGAGAAAGTAGCATATGTGTCCACCAAAAAAAGGACTTGATTATTCATAGCAGCTTTATTCACAATAGACAAAAACTAGGAATAATCCATCAAGACATACCTACACACAAAGTAGCACACTTCATAAAAATAAAGAAAGAACAAACTACTGATACATGCAACGAAATGGATGCCTATGAAAATATTACACTGAAAGAGACCAGACTAAAACAATACATACTGTATGATTCCATTTTATTTAAAGGACAAGAACAGACAAAACTCATCTATGGTGATAAAACTCAGACTAATAGTTACCTTGAAAGGGTGTACTGACTGTGAAGGCACATGAGCATAACTTTCAGGGGTGCTGGAAATGTTTTACATGTTAATCTGGGAACTGATTACATGGAAATATACACATCTAAAAATTCACTGATGGCTTCCCTGGTGGTGCAGTGGTTGAGAGTCCGCCTGCCAATGCAGGGGACACGGGTTCGTGCCCCTGTCAGGGAGGATCCCACATGCCGCGGAGCGGCTGGGCCCGTGAGCCGTGGCCGCTGGGCCTGCGCGTCCGGAGCCTGTGCTCCGCAACGGGAGGGGCCACAGCAGTGAGAGGCCCGCATACCGCAAAAAAAAAAAAATTCACTGAGATATGTGTCTTTTATATATATGTATAAAAAAATATATATAAAAAACATTCCTTAATTTAAGAAAGAATTTTAAAAATTAAGAACTCTACACTATACAGATTATATTTCTGAGGTAGGGCCCAAGGATTGGGCACTATTTTCACATACTCATAGCTTTAATCAAGGCAAAAACATCTCACTTAAAGGGTAAGTCTTTACAATAGGCCTATAATTTACGAATTTGCCCATTGTTCCACTGGGCTTTGCGACAGTATTCATCTGCTCTTCTTCCCACACCCACCCTTCCAATAAGGTGGATGATTTATGTAGGAAATAAAAATGAAGACAAACATTTTGTTTTCCTTACCTGCCAACTGGTAAAGATGAAAAGTGTTTTTTTTAAATCACCAGCCAGTTTCTATCTTGACATATCATAAAACCGGAATCAATCCCTCATCTAATCTTGGAGCCATCCACTTCTGTTCCTCCTGTCTCTCCCAGATACCTCTCTTTGTCATGGTCCCTAGGGTTCCTGCTACCCACTCTGAGAAGCAGAACTTTAGGTCAGGCCATTGTCACAGAGGCAACAATCTCTTATTCAGGTATCTTTACTGCTTCCTACTGGATTACCTATGCTTCTTAGCTGTCTAATAAGCTATGAATTTCAGTGGTACAAGTGAGCAAAGAACCTTGCAAAGCTGATGTGGTAGAGAGAGTTCAGGGAGGACCGGGGTTGAAGAAACTTAACAAAAGGATATGGTAGCATGTTAAGGACTTTGCTCCTGACTTTTAGAAGCAGTTACCAGCAAGAGTTCACTGTATACAACCATGATATAAGCTCCCTTGTATAGGGTTAAAACATAAGTCTAAAACAAACCAGAAAGTCCATGATGCCACCCAGCATTAAGAGAGTACAGTATGCAGATCTAGCTGTTGAGCCCAGGGGGCTGAAAAGACAAAACAGTCTTTTATATACCACCTAATATAAAAACACTGTAAATAGGACACATTAACATATTGGCATTTATGAACTGTGCATGAATGCTTGTAAGAAATGCCCAAATTAAAAATAAAAGTGGGTGTTACTTTTATCACCAGATTACTACACAGAGATGGAAATTATTCTTCTTGGATTAATATAATCTTTCTTTCTCTAGTACCAACCTATTTTTGATGTTAAAACTATTCTTCAAGTTGATCAAAAGTGTCTTTTTAACTTTCCAGCTGAATGTGAATGGGTTAGATACAGCCTTCCAGCCCAAGAGAATGTGATTAACTATCTAGAATCTGAACCATCCCATAGCCAAGTTCACTCAATAACTCACTTCTGGTTCCCTGAAGCCATTTATTTATAACCCATTATGCAAAAAGCTAAAGACAGTTTCTAAAGAGTGCACATACCCCACATTAGTCATTTCTGACTAGAAAAAGACCAAAGGACTAACACCCTTCAGGGAAGGGACAAAAGGCTGCCTCTGGAAACCACTAGGCCAGCTCTACCGCCTGGAACCCACTTGTCCAGCTTCCTAGGCACCCGTGTGCCCTCTACCAGACGTGGACCAAGGGGTTGCAGCGGGGTGGGGGGGCAATGGGGGGCTTGCTTCCTATTGCCCACAGCTGGGCCCCTGCATTCTGCTCCCAGAACATTGTTTGCCTCTGCCCAGGTCCCCTTCCCCCAGCAGTGATTTGAATCTTTGGTCTTCACTTAGCCCTTGGAACAGTATTAGATAAAGAGGGGGGAAAAGAGGCATTTAATTTCCTCTCATCCTTCTGCATAACTGCTACCAAAGCAAACAACTCCCACAGAAATAACCTACCAAGGTATATATACATGTTGCAAAGGGAATAACAGTACCATTCCTTACTGACCCTAGGACAGATCCAATTTTAAATTAAACCGGCACACTTGCCGCTGCTTTCACACAGTGCTGCAAATCTGGGAACAAGTAAGCCACCCATACTGTTGTGTTCCAAGCTACTGTCCTGTTCACGTGGTGGCTGAGAAGTGACATACCATCTCTTTTCCGCTCAGTGAGATGCGTCAATAACAGAAAACAAAACTGAGTTTCCACAAATGAAAAAACTTAAAGGGAGAGAAAATGTACTCAATTGTTCGTGTGTTAGTGTTGGATAGGGACTCTTACATCAGAGCGCATTTCCCTTTGCAATGCCAGGATTTGTTGGGGAAGAAAATAAGGAGGAAATGATGGGCATTTGAGTTCAAGGTCTGAGGAATCAACAAGGGTAAAGCAGTACAGAAGCCTTTCTCCTGATTAGCAGGCTTGCTTTTCAGGTTAAGGCTCGATGAAAAGAAATAACCAAACTTTTGCCTCCTGCCCTACTCACTCCCCCACTTAAGATTTTAAACACAAAGGCAGAGCCCTGCCCCTTCCCCTATAATGGTTGACCCTTCTGACAGTGGACTCCACAAACCTAGGCACTGAGGGTGTTTCTCATAGCCAAGGTCGCTCTGGTGCTTTTCCTCCTCCCTCCAAGCTTTCTCCAGCCCTCCCTAACCATTTCCCTTGTGTACACACTCACTCTTCCATCCCCACCTCTCTCTCCCCCAAGAATTTGAGCTTTCATTCTCTGTTTTAACCCCCACATCCACCCCCCTCCACCAGTGCCTCTTCCTGGGTTTCTTATGGGTAAATATCAAGCAGCCCTATCATTAACATCTGGCACTTATGTTTACTAATTGAATCAGAGAGACCAAGGAATGATTCTTACAGTGTAAATAGCAGCAGATTAGAAGCCCTACACAATCTGGCTATGTCTGCCTTTCTGGTCTCATTTCCTACATGTACTGCAGTCATACCAAACTTTCTGTTCTTCAGAGAGGTCAAGCCAATCCTCACCTCAGGACCTCTGCATTTGCTGTTCTCTCGGTTGAGAACATTCTTTCTTAGATCTTTATGTAGCTCCTTTCATCATTCAGTTATCAGCTCAAATGCCACCTCCTCAGAGAGGCCTTTCCTGACCACCAATATCAAGTAGATTCCTTCTTTGTTTCCCCCACCCCAATCCCCATCATTCTCCATCACGTTACCTTGTTTTATTTTCTTCACAGAATTTATCATTTTGCATTATTTTATTTATTCCTATATGTGTTTACTTTCTGTCAGGATACTTGCATTATAGTGGGAGAGATAGTCAGACAATGTCTTTTTACAGTTCTATCACTGGACCTAGGAAAACAAACGTCTGTATTGAGTACATAGTATTTGCTCAATAACTGTTGAAATTAGAATTAGAAGGGACCTCAGGATATCACCCCACTCATTTGCTTGATTCTGGACAAATAACATTATTTTCACTTTTCCGATCATGTAACTGAGGTTCAGGGATGTTACGTGACTTGCCCAAGATAGAGAATCTGTTAGGCTTCAGATATTTTCTTCTGCAAGGTTTTGTGACAAAGCAGTTTTGTTCTCCATGGGTATATTGCTAGTCATGATCCTTAACTAGAAACGCAGAGTTCTGGTTAAAGAGGCACTTTAGGTTTCCAAGCCTTTTAAAAAGCATTGTTATTATTGGCTCAGAATTATTATCCTTTGAGCTAAACATCTCCTCTTTTTCTTTTTTTAAATAGATCTTTATTGGAGTATAATTGCTTCACAATACTGTGTTAGTTTCTGTTGTACACCAAAGTGAATCAGCCATATGCATACATATGTCCCCATATCCCCTCCCTTTTGAGCCTCCCTCCCACCCTCCCTATTCCACCCCTCTAGGTGGTCACAAAGCACCGAGCTGATCTCCCTGTGCTATGCTACTGCTTCCCACTAGCTAACTGTTTTACATTCGGTAGTGTATATATGTAGATGCTACTCTCACTTCGCCCCAGCTTCCCCCTCTCACCCCATGTCCTCAAGTCCATTCTCTATGTCTACATCTTTATTCCTGTCCTGCAATAGGTTCATCAGTACCATCTCCTCTTCTTGGTGAGTGCCCAGAGGTGAATGCTAGACTCTTAATTTGGTGGGAGGAATGAAACTTTTAAGTAAATTTAGGTGCATGACAACAATACCTTGTATCCATATATGATTCTGCTTAGTTTGTAACATTTCCAGCCTTAGGAAGTTAATTTAAAACACACACAAGCCCTCACAAACAGACGTGAACACTGAGAGATTTAACTGCTCCCAGCATCTGGGAATTCAAAGTAACATCTACTCCACCTTCCTGTGTACAGAAATTACAACAGGCTCTTTCAGTCTACCATCCCTGGAAATTTTAAGAGCAAATCCAGACGATGGGCATAAACCAAATTCTAATTTGATTTAGTGCTTAGTTAACCAATTCCCTCAGACCCCTAAAAAGGTGTGTGTATGGGACCCTCACCAATGTTTGAATGTAAGTTAGCCCTGACCCAATTTCATGTGACTATAGTTCCCTCCTTAAAGGCCATTTGTTCAGTGTTTAACTAAGTGTGATTTAGTGTTTATACTTTTGTGAGGTTTTTCATATAAACATATTCACAAGTCTGAAAAAAATCCTTTGTGAAGCCAGGATTCCTGATTTGGGTTTTAGAAAATATGGCCGTCATGATATGAGTTTTAAAAAGTTTAAATATCTGTAGTATGCATTCAGCACTAATGGATAATAAGTGATAGGGAAGTTTTGTCAGGTCTGATTCAGATTACCTGTGGCTGCTGTGAATTATATGGAATTACAAAGAGTTTAATGGTTCTCTGGCAATTTGCCTTGGCTCAGTGCCAAGGCAGCTAATGCTTCAATCAAGCTGTTCTCTCCACCCCCACCCCAAGACAATTTCTGTTCCTAAGTCTTTAGTGTATCTGTGATGAAGCCTTCAATGACACCCTCATACAAATGCCAACTTTTTTTTTTTCTCTCTGTCACTTTCTCTTCCTTCTTTATGGCTGGGTATATTAACTGCTCCTATAGCTTTGTTGAGACAAACTGCCTGGCTAGCATTTATGAAAAGGAGAGCTTTTAAGGTTTTATTAAAAAGGAGGGGCCAAGAGTGAGAAGATGAGAACAGGACAAGTATCAGTTGGCCCTATGCTTTTCCTGTGCAGCGCCATCAGCTAGATCTATTTCATTCTGATCAGCAGAGGCCGTGAACCCACCCTACAGCGTGACCTAAAACAGCACATGAACAGCTCAGTAATGCATCCCACCAAAGGCATGTAACCCCCCTGACAAAGAGAGTCGTTTCATGTGGCAAGTTACCCTCCTCTCTTTAAGAACCAAACTGGCCCTGAGGCTGGGATTCTGCCACAGATCTGGCATCACTTTCACAGAGTTGGTGCAGTGGACAAAGGCCAAGTACACAAACAGAGGCCAGACAAGTCCTCCGCAAACTTGCAAAAAAAGGCATGCCCAACTCTGAGGTGCAATCATCCGGTAGATAGCAAACATTCCAGATCCAATCTCTCTCACAGATCCCTGTTCACCTCTGTCCCCCCAGCCTCTCCTAAACCTCACGTGGAGCTTCGGCACTAGCACCTCCTGCTCTTTGGCTAATGTGATTCCTAGACCCTTTGCCCAACTGATTCCAAAGTCACATTTACTGGCCACACTAAGGAGAAAGCTTATTTTAAGAGACTAGCTGCCATAGAACCAGCAGGAGGGAAGGGCAGAAACCACAGGATTCCTACTCTGTGCTGATTGCCACTAACTCATTTCAGCTGCTAAGGGGAGGCCCTGTTGGGGGAGCTGGGAGAGGAAATGGGTTCCATGTACAGTCCACTTTAAATTGTTCACAATTGTGTGCTCGAAAATAGTCTCTACTAAACATTTAGCATGGCCATTAGCACAAGTCATAAAGCTTTAGGCTTTGCTGCACTTTTGGTCCAAACTGCCTAAGCTGCTTCCCCATGGCAAAGATGATTAAACGGTTGGCAAGTCAGATACATGCAGGAAGGATAAAGGAGCTCCAAGGATGGTTAAACCTGGGCCCAGGAAGGATGGTTTAATGACTTTTAAGCCATAAAGAATGTACAGGGTGAGGACCAGCTGTTCTCAATTTTGATTGTAAGCAGAACAAGGGAAGAGAAACTGAAATCACAATGAGAGGGACTGATGTTAGCAAGAAGGAAGAACTTCCTGCCAGAGAAAGTAGGTAAATATTAGACTGAGTGGTTGGTCAATGAAGGATGTGGAATTTCCTTCTTTGGAGTGGCTCTTCTGTCTGGGCTATTTCTGTGTGGTCCTTCCAGAGGGCGGGGGAAGGAGGAGAGAGAGGCAGCCAGAGGTCCAATTCAGTCCCTCTCAGCACTCAGAATCTCATATTCATAACATTCAAGGATCTGTAACAGGGATCACTGAGAGACGCTTGTCAAAAAAAGAGCAACAAGCAGCTTGTTGCTGATCTCAGATGTTTAGATTTACCCCAATTCTTTAGCCCTTTCTATGAGCCAAGCTTTATGCCCTGGCCGCCATAATCTCAAGAAAGAAGGGGAAGACTTGCTTTTGGCTCCCCAGGGCACCTAAGCCATGCATATGGGAACAATACTTTTTGAACCCAGAGCAGGACATGGTCTGCCAATTATATTTATGGGGACAAAAGGATATAATATGTGAAATCAGAGCTGTCCTAGGAAATCTGGTACGTATGGTCTCCGTAGCCACATATTATCTCTTTCTAAGGGTCCCAACACAGGAGGGAGTGAAAACTGTGCCATGTGGTTTAAGGCCTGGGTTCTTTCCTTGTCTGCAGCAAGATCAGTTAGGAGTGTGAAGAAGCCAGGGTCATAATAAGCCCAGTACAAACTGAAATCCCTGCTGTGGAGGTTGGAGGAAGAAGTAATGTGTATGCCTTCTCCAGTATCCCCTGCCAATTCTAAAACTTAGTAGGAACAAGCACACCCTATACGGTAGTGTAGTGTAGGGTGTGCCTGTTCCTATTTATTGTGTCCAACTATAAACAATACCATAAGGTTATAGAGGGGAATAATGCAGTCTTGTACAAGAGATCCTATTCATTCATTCATTCAAGCAGTGGTCCTCAAAGTGTGGTCCCTGAACCAGCAGCACCAGGGTCTCCTGGGAGCTTGTTAAAAATGCCGATATTCCGAACCCACTGTAGGTGTACTGAATCATGAACTCTGAGGGTGGGCCCCAGCCATTTGTGTTTCAATCCCTCAGGGTGATTCTGATAAACTCTAAATTGTGAAAATTCCTGGATCAGAAGTCCTAGAGGTGATGATCCCATTGCCCACCAGCAACAGTACTATTAACCAAAAGGACCAAAGCCACAGGCATGTTTGGTAGGCCCATCAATATCTCTGCCAGTTCAGCCTAAATGCCTTTCACAATCCCCAGATCATAGAATAGCCTGACTCTTACTACATACCAAATTACTCGAAGCCTGGGTTTCAAGGAGGTAACCCTGCTTATCTGTTCCAATAGGCCTCTTTCAAATAGGGCAAAGGACCTTCGGGTTTCTCATTTAGATCCTACTCAGGCACACACACTCCTTTGGGTGTCCTATGTATATTTCAACCCTTAGCCCTGATCTGAGTTTCAAGGAACTGACTAGAGTTCACTTTGACGTCCAAACTGGGAACGTTTTATCTTTAGCAGCATTACTTTTACTTTTAAAAAAACACAGATGAAAGAGTCCCTGCTGAAAAGAGCAGGCCCTTATACATTACTGACATTAAATTACAATAAAATAAAACAAATTATTCATTGTTTCACTTCAGTTTAAACTGATAAAGTTAATAGCCATAACCAACTGGCAAACTTTCACAAATGTTTGCTTGAAAGGAGAAGTGCTTCCAGGTGAAATTTATCAAAGTAAAGGGACCTGAGGACCAAATCCTGTTAAGTGCCACCTGGTTCACTCCCAGAGCATCAGTCAATGAAGGAAAAGCAATCTCAACACATCCTCCCAGTTAGAATCATTGACGTCTACCTTTCAGTGGAGTTGCTGGTTCAGTTAAGGAAGCTGTACAGCACAGTTAAAAGCAACATATGTGAAGAAAATTTCTGTGTTGATGATAACGTTCTATATATTGATAGGGGTTTGGGATACACAGGTGCAAAGTGTGTCAAAACTCACCCAATGGTACACTGGAGATTTGTATATCTCATTGTATGTAAATGTTACCTCAAAAGAAAAAAAGAGGAGATTGGTTCAAGATGGCAGAGTAGAAGGACGTGCGCTAACTCCCTCTTGGGAGAGCACCGGAATCACAACTAACTGCTGAACAGTCATCAACAGGAAGACACTGGAACTCACCAAAAAAGATACCCCACATCCAAAGACAAAGGAGAAGCCACAATGAGACGGTAGGAGGGGCACAATCACAATAAAATCAAATCCCATAACTGCTGGGTGGGTGACTCAAACTGGAGAACACATACCACAGAAGTCCACCCACTGGAGTGAAGGTTCTGAGCCCCACATCAGGCTTCCCAACCTGGGGGTCCAGCAAAAAGAAGAGGAATTCCTAGAGAATCAGACTTTGAAGGCTAACGGTATTTGATTGCAGGACTTTGACAGGACTGGGGGAAACAGAGACTCCACTCTTGGAGGCCACACACAAAGTAGTGTGTGCATCGGGACCCAGGGTAAGGAGCAGTGACCCCATAGGAGACTGAACCAGACCTACCTGCTAGTGTTGGAGGGTCTCCTGCAGAGGCGGGGGTGGCTGTGGCTCACCGTGAGGACAAGCACACTGGCAGAAGAAATTCTGGGAAATACTCCTTGGCATGAGCCCTCCCAGACTCCGCCATTAACCCCACCAAAGAGCCGGGTAGGCTCCAGTGTTGGGTAACCTCAGGCCAAAAAACCAACAGCGAGGTAACCCAGGCACACCCATCAGCAGACAAACAGATTAAAGTTTTACTGAGCTCTGCCCACCAGAGCAACACCCAGCTCTACCCACCACCAGTCCCACGCATCAGGAAACATGCACAAGCCTATTACATAGCCTCATCCACCAGAGGGCAGACAGCAGAAGCAAGAAGAACTACAGTTCTGCAGCCTGTGGAACAAAAACCACATTCACAGAAAGACAGAAAACATGAAAAGGCAGAGGGCTATGTACCAGATGAAGGAACAAGATATAACCCCAGAAAAACAACTAAATGAAGTGGAGATAGGAAGGCTTCCAGAGAAAGAATTCAGAATAATGATAGTGAAGATGATGCAGGACCTCGGAAAAAGAACAGAGGCAAAGATCGAGAAGATGCAAGAAATGTTTAACAAAGACCTGGAAGAATTAAAGAACAGACACCTAGAAGAATTAAAGAACACACAAACAGAGATGAACAATACTATAACTGAAATGAAAAATAGACTAGAAGGAATCAATAGCAGAATAACTGAGGCAGAAGAACAGATAAGTGACCTGGAAGACAGAATGGTGGAATTCACTGCCGTGGATAAGAAAAAAGAATGAAAAAAAATGAAGACAGCCTAAGAGACCTCTGGGACAACATCGAACGCAACAACATTTGCATTATAGGGGTCCCAGAAGGAGCAGAGAGAGAGAAAGGACACAAGAAAATATTTGAAGAGATTATAGTCGAAAACTTCCCTATCATGAGAAAGGAAATAGTTACCCAAGTCCAGGAAGTGCAGAGAGTCCCAGGCAGAATAAAACCAAGGAGAAACATGCCGAGACATATAGTAATCAAATTGACAAAAATTAAAGACAAAGAAAAATTATTGAAAGCAACAAGAGAAAAACGACAAATAACATACAAGAGAACTTCCATAAGGTTAAGAGCTGATTTCTCAGCAGAAACTCTACAAGCCAGAAGGGAGTAGCATGATATATTTAAAGTGATGAAAGGGAAGAACCTACAACCAAGATTGCACTACCCAGCAAGTATCTCATTCAGATTTCATGGAGAAATTAAAACCTTTACAGACAAGCAAAAGCTAAGAGAATTCAGCACCACCAAACCAGCTCTATAACAAATGGTAAAGGAACTTCTCTAAGTGGAAACACAAGAGAAGAAAAGGACCTACAAAAACAAACCCATAACAATTAAGAAAATGGTAACAGGACCATACATATCGATAATTACCTTAAACGTGAATGGATTAAATGCTCCAACCAAAAGACACAGGCTTGCTGAATGGACACAAAAACAAGATCCATATATATGCTGTCTACAAGGGACACACTTCAGACCTAGACTGAAAGTGAGGGGATGGAAAAAGACATTCCATGCAAATGGAAATCAAAAGAAAGCTGGAGTAGCAATACTCATACCAGATAAAATAGACTTTAAAATAAAGACTATTACAAGAGACAAAGAAGGACTACATAATGATCAAGGGACCAATCCAAGCAGAATATATACCAAATATAAATATTTATGCACCCAACATAGGAGCACCTCAATACATAAGGCAACTGCTAACAGCTATAAAAGAGGAAATTGACAGTAACACAGTGATAGTGGTGGACTTTAACACCTCACTTACACCAATGGACAGATCATCCAAACAGAAAATTAATAAGGAAACACAAGCTTTAAATGACACGACAGACCAGAGAGATTTAATTGATATTTATAGGACATTCCATCCAAAAACAGCAGATTACACTTTCTTCTCAACTGCACATGGAACATTCTCCAGGATAGATCACATCCTTGGTCACAAATCAAGCCTCCGTAATTTTAAGAAAATTGAAATCATATCAAGCATCTTTTCTGACCACAATGCTATGAGATTAGAAATCAATTACAGGGAAAAAAAAACACAGATACATGGAGGCTAAACAATATGTTAGTAAATAACCAAGAGATCACTGAAGAAATCAAAGAGTAAATCAAAAAATAACTAGAGACAAATGACAATGAAAACATGATGATCCAAAACCTCTGGGATGTAGCAAAAGCACTGCTAAGAGGGAAGTTTATAGCAATACGAGCCTACCTCAAGAAACAAGAAAAATCTCAAATAAAGAATCTAACCTTACACCTAAAGGACCTACAGAAAGAAGAACAAACAAAACCCAAAGTTAGTAGAAGGAAAGAAATCATAAAGATCAGAGAAGAAATAAATGTAATAGAAACAAAGAAAACAATAGCAAAGATCAATAAAACTGAAAGCTGGTTCTTTGAGGAGATAAACAAAATGGATGAACCATTAGCCAGACTCATCAAGAAAAAGAGGGAGAGGACTCAAATCAGTAAAATTAGAAATGAAAAAGGAGAAGTTACAACAGACACCACAGAAATACAAAGCATCCTAAG
Organism: Monodon monoceros; assembly: GCF_005190385.1. Classification (NCBI taxonomy): domain Eukaryota; kingdom Metazoa; phylum Chordata; class Mammalia; order Artiodactyla; family Monodontidae; genus Monodon; species Monodon monoceros. The sequence continues at coordinate 44,133,462 of NW_021703779.1, forward strand.
ATACTACTACAAGCAACCCTATGCCAATAAAATGGACAACCTGGAAGAAATGGACAAACTCTTAGAAAGGTATAACCTTCCAAGACTGAACCAGGAAGAAATAGAAAATATGAACAGACCAATCACAAGTAATGAAATTCAAACTGTGATTAAAAATCTTCCAACAAACAAAAGTCCAGGACTAGATGGCTTCACAGGTGAATTCTATCAAACATTTAGAGAAGAGCTAAAACCGATGCTGCTCAAAATCCTGCAAAAAACTGCAGAGGAAGGAACGCTCCCAAACTCATTCTATGAGGCCACCATCACCCTGATACCAAACCAGACAAAGATACTACAAAAACAGAAAATTAGAGACCAATATCACTGATGAATATAGATGCAAAAATCCTCAACAAAATACTAGCAAACAGAATCCAACAATGCAGTAAAAGGATCATACACCATGATCAAGTGGGATTTATCCCAGGGATGCAAGGATTCTTCAATATATGCAAATCAATCAATGTGATACACCATATTAACAAACTTAAGAGGAAAAACCATATGATCATCTCAAGAGATGCAGAAAAAGCTTTTGACAAAATTCAACACCCATTTATGATAAAAACTCTCCAGAAAGTGGGCATAGAGGGAACATACCTCAACACATTAAAGGCCATATACGACAAACCCACTGCAAACATCATTCTCAATGGTGAAAAACTGAAAACATTTCCTCTAAGATCAGGAACAAGACAAAGATGTCCACTGTCACCACTATTATTCAACATAGCTTTGGAAGTCCTAGCCACGGCAATCAGAGAAGAAAAAGAAATAAAAGAATCCAAATTGGAAAAGATGAAGTAAATCTGTCACTGTCTGCAGATGACATGATGCTATACATAGAGAATCCTAAAAATGCCACCAGAAAACTACTAGAGCTAATCAGTGAATTTGGTAAAGTTGTAGGATGCAAAATTAATGCACAGAAATCTCTTGCATTCCTATACACTAATGATGAAAAATCTGAAAGAGAAATTAAGGAAGCACTCCCATTTACCATTGCAGCAAAAAGAATAAAATGCCTGGGAGTAAACCTACTTAGGGAGAAAAAAAACCTGTATGCAGAAAACTATAAGACACTGATGAAAGAAATTAAAGATGATACAAACAGATGGAGAAATATACTATGTTCTTGGATTGGAAGAATCAACATTGTGAAAATGACTCTACTACCCAAAGCAATCTACAGATTCAATGCAGTTCCTATCAAATTACCAATGGCATTTTTTACAGAACTAGAACAAAAAATCTTAAAATTTGTATGGAGACACAAAATACCCTGAATAGCCAAAGCAGTCTTAAGGGAAAGAAATAGAGCTGGAGGAATCAGACTCCCTGACTTCAGACTATACTACAAAGCTACAGTAATCAAGACAATATGGTACTGGCACAAAAACAGAAACATAGATCAATGGAACAGGACAGAAAGCCCAGAGATAAACCCATGCACCTATGGTCAACTAATCTATGACAAAGGAGGCAACGATATACAATGGAGAAAAGACAGTCTCTTCAATAAGTGGTGCTGGGAAAACTGGACAGCTACATGTAAAAGAATGAAATGAGAACACTCCCTAACACCATACACAAAAATAAACCCAAAATAGATTAAGGACCTAAATATAAGGCCAGACACTGTACGACTCTTAGAGGAAAACATAGGCAGAACACTCTATGGACATACATCCCAGCAAGATCCTTTTTGATCCACCTCCTAGGGAAATAGAAATAAAAACAAAAATAAACAAATGGGACCTAATGAAACTTCAAAGCTTTTGCAAAGCAAAGGAAACTACAAACAAGATGAAAAGACAACCCTCAGAATGGGAGAAAATATTAGCAAACGAATCAATGGGCAAAGGATTAATCTCCAAAATATATAAACAGCTCACACAGCTCAATATTAAAAAAACAAACAACCCAATCCAAAAATGGGCAGAAGATCTAAACAGACATTTCTCCCAAGAAGACATACAGATGGCCAAGAGGCACATGAAAACCTGCTCAACATCACTAATTATTAGAGAAATGCAAATCAAAACTACAATGAGGTATCACCTCACACCAGTCAGAATGACCATCATCAAAAAATCTACAAACAGAAAATGCTGGAAAGGGTGTGGAGAAAAGGGAACCCTCTTGCACTGCTGGTGGGAATGTGAATTGGTACAGCCACCATGGAGAACAGTATGGAGGTTCCTTAGAAAACTAAAAATAGAATTACCATATGACCCAGCAATTCCACTACTGGGCATATACCTAGAGAAAACCGTAATTCAAAAAGACACACGCACCCCAATGTTCATTGCAGCACTATTTACAATAGCCAGGTCATGGAACCAACCTAAATGCCCATCGACAGATGAATGAATAAAGAAGATGTGGTACATATATACAATGGAATATTATTCAGCCATAAAAAGGAACAAAACTGGGTCATTTGTATAGACGTGGATGGATCTAGAGACTGTCATACAGAGTGAAGTAAGTCAGAAAAAGAAATATCGTATATTAACGCATATATGTGGAACCTAGAAAAATGGTATCGATAAACCGGTTTGCAGGGCAGAAATAGAGACATAGATGTAGAGAACAAACGTATGGACACCAAGGGGGGTAAGTGGCGGCGGAGGGGGGTGGTGGTGTGATGAATTGGGAGATTGGAATTGACATATATACACTAATATGTATAAAATGGATAACTAATAAGTACCTGCTGTATAAAAAAAAATTCAAAAAAAAGAAAACTATGAACAAGGATAAATGATATGCATGCTGAAATGTTTATAGAGACCTGTACTGATGTCTTCAGTTTACTTTGAAGTGCATCAGAAAATAACAAGGATTGATGGATGCAAATAGGGAATCAATAAACGAACAGATATGTGATCAAATAAATATAACAGTATGACATTAATAATAGAATCTAAATGATGGGTATTTGAATGTTCAATGTAAAATTCTTTCAATTGTTCTGTATGTTTGAAAAATTCAGTTATAAAATGTCAGAAACACATACCAACAGGCCCAAAAGTTGCTCCTGGATATAGCTCTCTAAAAGACTGTTCATTCATTTATTCATTCCATAAACAATATGCATGAGCTGAGACTCTACTGTGTGTTAGGCATGAGTTCAAATCCTGGGTCTGCCATTTAGTAAAAGTTTGAACTCAGGCAAGTCACTTCACCTCTCTGAAACTTGCCTTCTTATCTGTTCAGTAGGGAGAATAATAACTTCACTAATTGGCGTGAGAAAGGTGAGGTGTTCCATTTTCAAGGCCAGGCCCATGCAAGTGGTTGCTTCTGGCTTTTGCAAGTCCTCCAGCTGGTTTGGGGCAACAGGGAGGCTGGCTGTGTCCACTAGGAAAGCACTGTCAAACTGTGGGCCTGGGGAAGTAACTTGAGAACAGGCAAGTGGGTAAGTACCTCAGGAGGTAATAAAGCACAGAGCCGGCCAAGGAGCAGAAACCCGGGCCTGAGAAGCTGTCCAGGAGTGTGCTTTATGAGCCTCTGAACAGCAGAGCTCTCTGGAGCACAGGAAACCGTGCATCAAAAGTGCAGCAGGCTTTCTAGTGGCCAAATCCAATCAGGCTCTAATTAGGCTAAGTTTTAGGAGGCAACAGCCTTGGGCAGCAAATATCTCTACACAAGAAAGTGGTGACATATAAGGCTTTGTCACTGAGACTCAACATCTAACCCTGAAGTCTGGTTCAAGGATTAGATTCTTTTTTTTAATTTTTATTTTTATTGAAGTATAGTTGATTTACAATGTTGTGTTAGTTTCAGGTGTACAGCAAAGTGATTCAGATATATATATATATACATATATCTGTATATACACTTCTTTTTCAGATTCTTTTCCATTATAGGTTATTACAAGATATTGAATATAGTTTCCTGTACTATACAGTAGGTCTTTGTTGTTTATCTATTTTATATATAGTAGTGTGTATCTGTTAATCCCATACTCCTAATTTATCCCTCCCTACCTTTCCCCTTTGGTAACCATAAGTTTGTTTTCTGTCTTGAGTCTGTTTCTGTTTTATAAATAAGTTCCTTTGTATCATTTTTTTTAGATTCCACATATAAGCGATATCATATGACATTTGTCTTTCTCATAAAAAAGAATGAAATAATGCCATTTGCAGCAACATGGATGGACCTAGAGATTAACATACTAAGTGTAGTAAGTCAGACACAGAAAGACAAGGATTAGATTCTACAGGCTTTATATACCCTCTCTCCACAGCACAACCAGCAGGTTCAGGGAACTGATAAGGTTGATGAAAACAGCATGTGAAAAAAACTAAAAGATTGCCTTATATTTAAAGAATATTTTGTTGTTTTAAAAATGTATATAAACCCTTTATGAATACAGTTTTAGTTTAAGGTATGTTAAGACAGCAACATAGGATAGAGAATTGTAACTTTTATGATAGGATATGTGAGGCTCTTCAGCCAAATAATCTTTTCTGAAAAAGCTGATACACATGCCCCAACCAGTGATTAGAGGTCCAATCTTCTGAAACCCCCAGAGGATATGCTATAGCAGATCATGAAGCGACTTAGGAGGATATTGTTCTGTCAATGAGAGTCAGTGTTCCATGACATTTCTTGAGGCCCCATTACGCATGGAGATGCTTAGGTTTCAGACTGTAGATGTGGATTGGAACCTCTAGGGAGCATATGTGGTGGGTTAACCACAACATATGGAGACGAGGGAGGAAAGAATTCGTCACTCCATTGTTTTCTACAGACTCTACTCCTTAGTTTGCTCCTCAAGTATAAAGTAAGAAGGCTGTTTGGGGGGCACTGTTATATATTTATCTATGCCAGATGGTTCTTTTCTTACCTTCTTATTGCTTTATAAGCTCCCAACACTACTCCTATCCCTTCCCTGTGTAGCCTGGATAGGTTAATAACTCCTACGTACTCCCAGAGCTCTCTACACTCACCTCTACTGTTCCATGCACTTACCACATTGTACTGAAGTTGTCTGTTCATGAGTCTGTCTCCTCTGCTCTACTGGGAACTCCCCGAAGACAGAGACTAGGTCTTTCTCATATCTGTTTCCCCAGCACCTATGGGTGCTTAGTAGATGTTTGTTGGACAGTTTGGGGGAACTTGAGGGTATTAACCGAGTTTTATTTTAACCTTGTAATCTAACAGTACCTTATACACAGTAGGTGTTCTATGTATATCTTCTCTGATAAAAGTACTTTTTAAAGGGCTTAAAGATATATGGTACTGTCATACAGAGTGAAGTAAGTCAAAAAGAGAAAAACAAATGCTAACACATATATATGGAATGTAAAAAAAAATGGTTCTGAAGAACCTAGGGGCAGGACAGGTATAAAGATGCAGATGTAGAGAATGGACTTGAGGACACAGGGAAGGGGAAGGGCAAGCTGGGACAAAGTGAGAGAGTGGCATGGACATATATACACTACCAAACGTAGAATAGATAACTAGTGGGAAGCAGCCGCATAGCACAGGGAGATCAGCTTGGTGCTTTGTGACCACCTAGAGTGGTGGGATAGGGAGGGTGGGAGGGAGACACAAGAGGGAGGAGATATGGGGGTATATGTGTATGTATAGCTGATTCACTTTGTTATACAGCAGAAACTAACACACCACTGTAAAGCAATTATACTCCAATAAAGATGTTTAAAAAAAAGATATGTGGTACTTTATTTGGCTTACCAAATGCTTTCGCATTATGTCACATGAACCCCAACATGAGCTTGTTAGGAACCAAATCAGATATAACAATTGTCATTTGACATGTAAGGGAACTGCCTCACAGCAGTTAATGGACTTTTGCAAGGCCACACAGCTAATGTGAACTCAGTGGGTACTCTGAATCTACCCTACTGCTCTACACTGCCCATGTTTCTCTACTATCTATAAAGATGGAACTGAGAATGTTGGATACCAACATGGTTTCCTGGACTTCCTAGTTATTAGATTCTTCTCTCTCCTGCTGGACAAGAACAAGGTAACCCTGGTACATGCTGACAGTCATTATGAGCAGCTGAATCAACCCATCTTGAAGCCTACCCTTTCCCTGGATTTCCTGTTATGTGAGATAATTTCCAGTTACAGTCAGTTTCAGTTACTTGCAGCCTAAGCATACCTGATGGATGAGGCTTGTTGACTAAGTTCTTTGAAGATGGGGCCCAGCCATTCTCCCAGCCTGGTCTTCTCTACAGTCCTTACAGCTTGGCTGGCTACAGTGGACTATTCTTGTGGGAGTGGGGAAGAAAGGTTGTCAGAGAGGTTCCTGAAACAAAAGTTAGCTTCTTGCTCAAGGGACCACCAGTTATGAAGCCATGTTAATGAAGCAGAAGCTGGCAACGAAATCAAGAGAGATGTAATGTATTCTCCACCCCAACCCCACAAACTGGTATCCTCCCTGGCAGTGCTGGAGGAGAAGGGGCAAGAACATTTACATCAGTTCCAACAGATAGGCCTCAGGCCCCCCTTAGAGAGACTGCAAGCCAGCATCTCCCCAGAAGTCAGTGGTCTACAGTTGGTCACATTAGGACAGCAGTTTTCACCCCCAAATCCCAAAGGGCTTTACAGCACTGTGGGTAAGAGAAAGTTCCAGAGACATGACTGTACGTCTCAATTCTATTAAGCATTCATTGTGTGGTTGAGACACACTCTTGAAATATTTCCATTTTGCAGTAAGAGAATGGAAATAGTATTTGCTCTTTCCCTCCAACTCAAGGATATTGGAAATGTGAATAACATTCAGGATGTATGTAGTAAGACCAGGAAAGTGCCTTGCATCAGCTTCAGGTCTGGACCCTGGAGTAGTTTAGAGGATTACAAACAGAACAGTTCCATCTACCAGCATTCTCTATGTTAAGAAACAAGCATGTATTGAGTGTCTACTACTATGTTCTGGGTTCTGAGCTAGGCTATGGGACTACATGATGGAGTCACTGTCTCTGCCTGCAAGAAATTTCCAATATAGTGAGAGAGACAGGTGTATCAATCCAGACATGGAATATGAGAACTTCAGTGTTATTGCCATCTGTGGGGAGAACTTGAGAGATGAGGCCAGAAAGATGATCTGGGATGAGATGAACCATGAATGCAGAGAGAATCCTCAAAATATTTAAAAACCAGAACATCAACTTGAGGATATGGGGAGGGGGAAGGGTAAGCTGGGACAAAGTGAGAGAGTGGCATGGACATATATACACTACCAAATGTAAAATAGATAGCTAGTGGGAAGCAGCCACATAGCACAGGGAGATCAGTTCGGTGCTTTGTGACCACCTAGAGGGGTGGGATAGGGAGGGTGGGAGGGAGGGAGATGCAAGAGGGAAGAGATATGGGAACATATGTATATGTATAACTGATTCACTTTGTTATAAAGCAGAAACTAACACACCATTGTAAAGCAATTATACTCCAATAAAGATGTAAAAAAATAAAAATAAAAAATAAAAACCAGAACATCAGGAGCACTGACCAAGCAGAACAGATGCAGATCAACACACGAAACAGTGTCCTCCAGGCTCCCTGCTGTGCTGGGCACTATCCCTTTAGTTGCTGGGTCTTGCGGAGGTTAAAAATGGGTCCAGGAGTGGGGAACAGGGCAGAAGGAGGGATCTTGAGGGGACAAAGAGGAGCAGCTGGTATTAAAATATTCCACAATTTTAACAAGAGGTGTGACTATATCAGTGTCCTGCTTCAATGTCATGTGAAGGAACATGTATGTTACCTTGTGGGCAACCAGGAGCCCAGGAATTCCATGTGGGTTGGAAAGGGCACTTTAGCAGCAGTATGGAGGATGGACTGGATTGGGGCAGCATGCAGCCAGGGAGACAAGCAGAAACGCTTTGCAATACACCAAGGAAGATAGATAACAGGGCTTACTGCAGTGGCAACAGGGCATGTATTTCTGTAAGCATGCTCAAAGATGTTTGCACAAATCCCCATCTCTATATACCACCTTTGTTCCTAAGAGTTCTCCAGTCTTTTTGCTGTCATGGCTCCAATATCCTAGCCCATTGCAAGCTTATACACACAAACACATATATACACAAATACATACACGTGTACACTTGTGTGACAGGCCCTGTTTAAGTATACACACTCAACTAGTGGCTGGCAGGCTATAATTATGGCAAGTAAGAGGCCTGCCAAGAAAAATTCATTTAAATATTGAGGTCATCCTATTCCCAGATGCAGGAGAGTGGCTGCAGTATAAACATCTACCTTCATGATACCAACCTATGTTATGGATCGTCCTCTCTAATTTTCCAAGCATAGTCACACAATTATCTCATTTGTTTTCTTAACAATGGTCCTGGGAGGTGGGTAGGACTGGTATTATTTAGTTCCAAGGTATAGATAGGGAAACTGAGGTTTGGAAAGAAGGTCACTTGTAATGGGTCGGTGGTACCACTAGGACTAAGATGCCTTCTGCCTCTTGTCTCTGTTTTGTTCTTCTGCCTCTGTCTCCTGTTTCTCTCAACCTTCCATGTGGCGGCCTCCTTCAGAATAATTCCTGATCATTCTTGCTCCCACGTCCTGCAAACAAATACTAATTCTAATGCACATTGCTAAGAGAGTACTGTGGATGACTCAGAGTCTCCAACCCTATCCTCCACGGCCCTGCTCAAGTATTACCATCCCCTCCAGGAAATCTGCCCTGGGACACCAGTTCAGTAACCTCAACCCCTTCTCCTTTAATATTTAGTTTGTATTACTGCCTTAGTGCTTTCTTTATTCTCTCCTATTGTGTTCTGATTTCTCCATCTGTGACTTCTGTTTCCCTGGCTTCTTTTTTCTCCCTGCCTAGCACAAGGCTTGGCACACAAGGGAACACTTAATAAAGCATTGTTAATGAATAGCTGGATCCAATAGAGCCTTACTCTGGCATTGTAATGCCTGAAATTCCCAGTTCACAACAAAGCACTCTGAATGTGTGTGTGTGTGTGTGTGTGTGTGTGTGTGTGTGTGTATCCATGCACCACTCATCCAGTGACCCTGAGGATAACTAAATCAATGCCTTCAAAGTGCAGCATCAGCACATAGTTATTGTACATTCCAGTAGGAACTGAAGCAAGGCAACTTTTTTCCCTCTAATTTTTTAAAAAATAAATATTGCTCCGGTTCCAAGTGGTATATTTTTGACATCTTGTGTACATTTCTGAAATAGAGTCCAGATGAGAAATGAGCTCGTGTATGTCCATCTCAACCGGAGAACAGTAGATTCCTATTCATGGACAATTTCATTTCTGAAATCCCAATTGCGGAAAAAAGCCTAGGGAGCAGGTTGCAGGAAAGAACGAGGCCAACGTGGAGTGACTGCTTGACAATCTCTTTGAGGCTTGAGGACAAGAGCAGGGCATGAGGAAGAGAAGAAAGAGGCACTAAAATGTTACCCTCCCCTCTCATACCTGCCCATTTAGATTTCTAAGGGACATGAATGGGAAGGCAGCTGATGGCTGATCCCAAGCGGGCAGGATACTTGCAAAACACCCTTTAGATATGAGGGTGGCCAAAGGCAGGTGAACCTCAAGAAGAGAACTAGGTAAAGCAGGTCCCAGAGAACACCACCCACTAGTTTGCATGGAGGGAAATGCCTCCATAGAGTCCCAACTGAGAATGAAGGAATAATTTTTCTACCTCTTTTATAACGTGTAACATTGCCCAAGTACCTACCATGTACTAGGTACTGTTCTTGGCACTTATAAACATCAACTACTTTGTACTGTTGGGATTCACATTCTGATTTTACAGGTGAGGAAACTGAAGCTCAGAGAGAAATTAAGTCATTTACCTGTCATCACACAGTCTGGCTGACTGCATATTCTGGGTTCTTTCCATTGCACCACTCTGCCTTCCTCAGGTATATTCAGTGAGCTCTGGCAACAAGAAAAAAGCTGAAAACCACTCCCAGTGAGCACTTGGTCTTAAATGATGAGTGAGACATCGTCTAATGGGAAAAAGAGGAAAACGGTATTCATTCCTGGCTGAAGGAATAGCAGATGCAAAGGGGCCGATGAAGGAAAGAAAAAAGCACATTCGGGAAAGTGGTAAATAGTTTTGTGGGGTTACTTGAGAGTGAGTACAGGTGATGAAACATGAGGCTAGAGCAGTTGAGGCCAGTTTATAAAGGGTCTCATCTATCACGTTAAGGAATGTGGTTTTCTCTCTGAGGAGATAAAAAATACTAGAAGAGAGGGAGTAGAGATCACACCTCTGTTTTAGAAAGAGCACTGAGGCAGCCATGTGGGCAGACAGTTCGGAAGAGGCACTGACTGGCTGCAGGGAGACCAAGTTGGGAACGTGTGGTAACAGTCAAGGCGAGAGTCAGGGTGGTGAAACAAATGGAGGCCCAGCTCGTAAAATGCTGCCTCCAGAACAGTCATTGCAAGTCAGCCTCAGTCTAACTTCAAAGCTTGGATTCCAGGCTTTGCAGTACCTACCCCCACAGCCCTTAAACACTGCATGTGTTGCTTTGGCCTCAAAACTAGTAACAAGTCTTGTTTTGTCCCTTGGGGCCTTGCCATTTGTCTCCATCTTCTAAGCTGGTGGCTTTGTAGCTCCCCTGAGCCTAGCCTAGCCCAGCAGTCTGGGGAGGGAGGAGAGAAGTCAGGTAGGCTCCAAGCAGAAAAGGCCCTGATGAACACATGTTTCACGTTCCCCACATTGCATGGCAATTCAAAACCAAACCCTATGGGATTGTTTTCTTAAAGATTTGGGATGGGTTTGGGGCTTCTTCTCTTTCTTTCTTTTTCTTCTTTTTTTATTATGTGTGTTTCTGGACTGCAAATATTTCCTCTGTCCTTGAGTTAAGTAATAGCAGAGGGTGAGAGAAGATGAAAATTTGCAGCAATGCAGAAAAGATGTTTCTGGAAAAGTCCAGAGGAGGGAAGGAAATCCAGTGTGGGGGCTCATAGCAATGTTCAGAGAAGGCCAGAGAATGTGGCTGTGGAGGGGTGGCAGTGGGGTTTCAGCTAGGGCAAGTGTATAGAAGTCAGGCAAAAGCCTACCTAAGGGACATGGCCCCTGACATGCAGGCTAGTTGCAGCCCTTGGCTCCTCTGCAATCAGCACTCAGATTGATTTTGCTCTGGTCATCAGCAGCTGTACAGCACCAGCACAGCCTGCAAGGTGTGGGCTCTTCCTGTTAACCATGGAAATTAAAGCACTAAAATGAACCAAAAGCACTTTACAGGTAAAGGCAGCCAACAATGCACTCCTCAGAAGCCCATGCTCCCCAAGAACTGGAGGATCTTACAAAAACCTCCCAGGCTTCCCTCTATATATAACTGTACAATTCTGAAATGGAGCCTAGATGAGAAGCCAGGTCATGTGTATGTCTCTCCCAGTCTGAGAACAGTAGATTCCTACTCATGGACAACTTTATTCTTGAAATTCCAATTGTATAAAAAAGACTAGTGGAAAATAGATAACTAACAAGGACCTACTGTATAGCACTGAGGACTATGCTCAGTATTTTTTAATAACCTATAAGGGAAAAGAATCTGAAAAAGTATATACACATACATAGAATTTATACACACACACACACACACATATATATATATATACACCTGAAACTAACACAACATTGTAAATCAACTATACTGCAATATAAAAAAAGACTAGTGGAACAGGTTTTATTTTATTTTCCATCTCACTCCCTTTCTATCATTTCCCTTAAGATATAATGAGAGAGCCTCCCCGGCGCGGCGCACTCCCTGCCGGCCGCAGCCTGACACGCCGCGCGGCCCCCCAGTCTCCCCGGCCGCCTCCCCCAGGCATGGCCCAGGGCCTCGCCTCACTATGGCAGCAGCACGGCACAGCACCCTTGACTTCATGCTCGGCACCAAAGCTGATGGTGAGACCATTCTGAAAGGCCTCCAGTCCATCTTCCAGGAGCAGGGGATGATGGAGTCGGTGCACACCTGGCAGGACCATGGCTATTTAGCGACCTACGTAAACAAAAACGGCAGCTTTGCCAATTTGAGAATTTACCCGCATGGATTGGTGTTGCTGGACCTTCAGAGTTACGACGGTGATGCGCAAGGCAAAGAAGTTGACAGTCTTTTGAACAAAGTAGAAGAAAGAATGAAAGAATTGAGTCAGGACAGTACTGAGCGGGTGAAGCGATTACCACCCATAGTTCGAGGAGGGGCCATTGACAGATACTGGCCCACTGCAGATGGCCACGTGGTTGAGTACGACATAGATGAAGTGGTGTATGATGAAGACTCACCTTACCAGAACATTAAAATTTTACACTCAAAACAATTTGGAAATATTCTCATCCTCAGTGGGGATGCTAATTTGGTGGAAAGTGATCTGGCGTATACCCAGGCCATCATGGGCAGCAGCAAAGAAGATTACACTGGCAAAGATGTACTGATTCTAGGAGGTGGAGATGGGGGCATATTATGTGAAATAGTCAAACTGAAACCAAAGATGGTCACTATGGTAGAGATTGACCAAATGGTGATTGACGGATGTAAGAAATACATGCGAAAAACATGTGGTGATGTCCTAGACGATCTTAAAGGAGACTGCTATCAGATTCTAATAGAAGACTGTATTCCAGTACTGAAGAGGTACGTCAAAGAAGGGAGAGAGTTTGATTATGTGATTAATGATTTGACAGCTGTTCCAATCTCCACATCTCCGGAAGAAGATTCCACATGGGAGTTTCTCAGACTGATTCTTGACCTCTCAATGAAAGTATTGAAACAGGATGGGAAATATTTTACACAGGGGAACTGTGTCAATTTGACTGAAGCCCTGTCACTCTATGAAGAACAGCTGGGGCACCTGTATTGTCCTGTGGAATTCTCGAAGGAGATCATCTGTGTCCCTTCATACTTGGAATTGTGGGTATTTTACACTGTTTGGAAGAAAGCTAAACCTTGAAAATCAATTTCCCCTAATCATGTGTGCTGCAAATAGCCTTCCTGACCTTCATATGCTGTACATGACATCGAAAGCAGTCAGGCAATTAATTGTGAATTCCTTCAAGTTTCCTTTTTTTAATTATTTTTTAATTTAAAAATCAAATGGAAAATGTATATTTTGATGAAATAGGGTGTTATTTTTTTGAAGGATGATTAGACAGCACAGTGAAGGCTGCTAAATGCACTGAACCTCTAGAATGTGATTTTTGTTTTTGTTTTTGTTTTTCTGTGTGGGCTTCTTTTGTTTCTGTTTTGGTAGACTTCGAATTTGATTGTTTGGAGGAATGAACATCATTGTTTTCTTCTGGAGGGAAGCTCTTGACGGGAGTTTCCTTTCCCCCCAAATTGACATAGGTATTAAAATTTGGTGCTTATAAGGAAAGACTTTAAAAAATGAATAGCAATGCTTCGATTAAAATTACAAATGAGAAAAAAAAAGATATAATGAGAAAGTACAGCTGAAGTCTTCCGACAATGTGTAGCATTTAGGGGAACAATTATTTATAATTTTTAATGAATAGCTTTGTTGAGATACAATTTGTATACCATAAAATTATCATACCATAAAATCCACCCATTTTAAGTATATTTCAAAGGTTTTTAGCACATTTATAGAGTTATGCAGCCATCACCACCACATCTAATTTTAGAACATGTTCATACCCCCAAGAAAGAAACTGAGCTCATATTCAGTCAGTCCATGTTCCTACCCACAGTCCTAGGCAACCACTAATCACTTTGTGTCTCTATAGATAACCCTTTCTTATAAATGGAATGATAAAATGTATGGTCTTTTGTGCCTGGTTTCTTTCACTTAGCATGTTTTTGTGGTTCCATCCATATTGTGGCATGTATCAGTGCTTCAATTCTCTTTATTGCCAAATAGTATGCCATTATATGATGTATAATAGTTCGTTTATCTAGTCACCATTAATGGACATTTGGGCATTTCTGCATTTTGACTATGAGGAATGATGCTGCTAAGAATATTCGTGTACAAGTTTTTGTGTAGACATATGTTTCCATTTCTTTTGGGTAGATATCTAAGAGCAGAATTGCTGGATCATATGGTAATTGACCATAGATCAATGATGTATGATTTTATTGCTGGACACTCAATTCTATTCCATTTATCTATATATGTCTTTCCTTATGCCAGTACCACATTGTCTTGATTACTGTAGCTTTGTACTAAGTTTGAATTTAAGAGGTGTGAGTCCTCCAACTTTGTTCTTCTTTTTCAAGATTATTTTGGCTAGACAGGGTACGTGCAATTCAATATGTATTTTAGAATTAACATTAAATGGATATGAATGCATGAAATGAATATTCAGCTTGTCCATTTCTGGAATATCTTCAAATCAATCAATATGAAAAACCACATTAAGAAATTGAAGAGTAAAAATCATATGATCATCTCAGTAAATGCAGAAAATTCTTTTGACAAAATCCAACATCCATTTATGATAAAAAAAACTCTCAAGAAAGTAGGTATAGAAGAAACATACCTCAACATAATAAAGGTCATATATGACACGCTGACAGCTAACATCATACTCGATGGTGAAAAGGTGAAAGCACTTCCTCTAAGATCAGGAACAAGATAAGGATGCCCACCCTTGCTGCTTTTATTCAATATAGTATTGGAAGTTATAGCCATAGCAATCAGACAAGAAAAAGTAATAAAAAGGATCCAAATTGGAAAGGAAGAAGTAAAATTGTCACTGTTTGCAGATGACATGATACTATACATAGAAAATTGTAAAGATACCACCAAAAAACGACTAGAACTCATTAATGAATTGGGTAAAGTTGCAGGATACAAAATTAATACCCAGGACTCTGCTGCATTTCTATACACTAACATAAACTAGCAGAAATAGAAATTAAGAAAACAATCCCATTCATAATTGCATCCAGAAGAATAAAATATCTAGGAGTAAATCCAACTAAGGAGGTAAAAACCTATATTCAGAAAATGACAAGTCACTGAGGAAAGAGATTTAAGATGACACAAATACATGGAAAGATATACCATGCTCGTGGATTGGAAGAATTAGTATTGTTCAAATGACCATACTACCCAAGGCAATCTACAGACTCAATGCATTCCCTATCAAAATACCAATGGCATTTCTCACAGACCTAGAACAAGTAATTCTAAACTTTGTACATAAACACAAAAGACCCCTAATAGCCAAAACAATCTTAAGAAAGAAGAACCAAACAGGTTTCAAACTATATTACAGAGCTACAGTAATCAAAACACTATGGTACTGGCACAAAAACAAAGAGATAGATCACTGGAACTGAATAGAGCCCAGAAATGAACCCACACTTAAATGGTCAATTAAGTTATGACAAAGGAGGCAAGAACATACAGTGGGAAAAAGTCTCTTTGATAAATGATGTTGTGAAAACTGGACAGCTATAAGCAAAAGAATGAAAATGGGGCACTTTTTTACAAAATACAAAAATAAACTGAAAATGGATTAAAGACTTAAATTTAAGACCTGAAACCACAAAAGTTGTAGAAGAAATCATACACTTATGCTCTTTGTTATCAGTCTCAGAAATATTTTTTTTTGGATCTGTCTCTTCAGGCAAAGGCAACAAAGCAAAAATAAACAAATGGACCTATATCAAACTAAAAAGCTTTTGCACAGTGAAGGAAACCACCAACAAAACAAATAGGCAGTGTACTGAATGGGAGCAGATATTTATAAATGAAATATCCCATAAGGGGTTAATATTCAAAATATAAAAAGAACTCACACAACCCAATAAAAAAAAAGGTGATTAAAAAATGAGCAGGGGATCTGAATAGACATTTTTCCAAGGATGACATATGGCCAACAGGCACATGAAAGATGCTTAACATAACCAATCAAATCAACATGCAAATCAAAACCACAATGAGATATTACCTCACACCTGTCAAAATGGCTATTATCAAAAAGGAGAGAAAAAAAGAAGTGCTGGAGGAGATGTGGAGAAAAGGGAACCCTTGTGCACTGTTGGTATGAATGTAAAATTGTTTGGCCACTATGAAAAATAGTATGGAGGTTCCTCAAAATAGTAAAAATAAAACTATCATATGATCCAGCCGTTCCACTTGTGGGTATTTATTCAAAGAAACTGGAGACACTAATTCGAAAAGATATGTGCACCCCACCCCATGTTCACTGCAGCATTATTTACAATAGCCAAGATATTGTAAGTGTCCATTGATAGATTAATGGATAAAGAAGATGCTTTTGCAAATATTTTCTCCCAGTCTGGTGGCTTGTCTTCTCATTCTCTTGACAATGTCTTTTGCATAGCAGAAGTTTTTAATTTTGAATGAAGCCCAGCTTATAAATTATTTCTTTGATGGATCATGCCTTTGGTGTTTTATCTAAACATTCATCACCTTACCCAAAGTCATTTAGGTTTTCTTCTATATTATCTTCTAGGAGTTTTATAGTTTTACATTCCACATTAAGTCTATGATCCGTTTTGAGTTAATTTTTGTGAAGGGTATAAAGTCTTCGTCTTGATTTTTTTTTTTTTTGCATGTGGATGTGCAGTTGTTCCAACACCATTTGTTGAAAGGGCTATCTTTGCTCCATTGTATTGCCTTTGCTCCTTTGTCAAGAAACAGTGAGCTTGGGCTTCCCTGGTGGCGCAGTGGTTGAGAGTCCGCCTGCCGATGCAGAGGACACGGGTTCGTGCCCCGGTCCGGGAAGATCCCACATGCCGTGGAGCGGCTGGGCTGGTGAGCCAGCCATGGACGCTGAGCCTGCGCATCCGGAGCCTGTGCTCCACAACGGGAGAGGCCACAACAGTAAGAGACCCATATACCGCAAAAAAAGAAAAAAAGAAACAGTGAGCTACAATATCAAAAAAAACACAAAAAACCCAATCCAAAAATGGGCAGAAGACCTAAATAGACATTTCTCCAAAGAAGATATACAGATTGCCAACAAACACATAAAAGAATACTCAACATCATTAATCATTAGAGAAATGTAAATCAAAACTACAATGAGATATCATCTCACACCGGTCAGAATGGCCATCATCAAAAAATCTAGAAACAATAAATACTGGAGAGAGTTTGGAGAAAAGGGAACCCTCTTGCACTGTTGGTGGGAATGTAAATTGATACAGCCACTATGGAGAACAGTATGGAGGTTCCTTAAAAAACTAAAAATAGAACTACCATACGACCCAGAAATCCCACTACTGGGCATATACCCTGAGAAAACCATAATTCAAAAAGAGTCATGTACCAAAATGTTCATTGCAGCTCTATTTACAATAGGCAGGACATGGAAGCAACCTAAGTGTCCATCAACAGATGAATGGATAAAGAAGATGTGGCACATTTGTAGTGAGGTGGAGGGACCCAGAGTCTGTCATACAGAGTGAAGTAAGTCAGAAAGAGAAAAACAAATACCGTATGCTAACACATAAATATGGAACCTAAAAAAAAAAAAAAAAAAACCTAGCGGCAAGACGGGAATAAAGACACAGACCTACTAGAGAATGGACTTGAGGATACGGGGAGGGGGAAGGGTAAGCTGGGACAAAGTGAGAGAGTGGCATGGACATATATACACTACCAAATGTAAAATAGATAGCTAGTGGGAAGCAGCCACATAGCACAGGGAGATCAGTTCGGTGCTTTGTGACCACCTAGAGGGGTGGGATAGGGAGGGTGGGAGGGAGGCTCAAGAGGGAGGAGATATGGGGGTATATGTGTATGTATAGTTGATTTACTTTGTTATAAAGCAGAAACTAACAAACCACTGTAAAGCAATTGCACTCCAATAAAGATGTTTTTGTAAAAAAAAAAAAAAAGAATCAGTGAGCTATATTTATGTGGGCCTATTTCTGGGCTCTCCATTCTGCTCCATTGATCTATTTTTCTATTCTTTTGCAAATACCACACTTTCTTGATTACTGTAGCTTTATAGTAAATCTTAATGTCGGGCTTCCCTGGTGGCACAGTGGGTGGGAATCTGCCTGCCAGTGCAGGTGACACGGATTCGATTCCTGGCCCGGGAAGATTCTCACATGCCGCGGAGCAACTAAGCCCGTGTGCCACGACTACTGAGCCTGTGCTCTAGAGCCCGTGCTCTGCAACAAGAGAAGCCACGACAATGAGAAGCCCGTGCACCACTCACTGCAACTAGAGAAAGCCCGTGCACAGAACAAAGACCCAACACAGCCAAAAATAAAACGAACAAATAAATAAATGAATTTATTTTTAAAAAAATCTTAATGTCAAGTAGTGTCAGTACTCCAACTTTGTTCTACTTCAATACTGCGTTGGTTATTCTGGGTCTACTCCCTCTCCAAACAAACTTTAGAATTAGTTCGTTGATATCCACTAAATAATTTGGAGGGATTTTGATTGGGATTGCATTGAATCTATATATCGATTTGAGAAGAAATGACTCGACAATATTGAGTCTTTCTATCCATGAACATGGACTATCTATCCATTTATTTAGTTCTTTTTTAATACCATCAGACTTTTTGTAGTTTTCCTCATATAGTTCTTGTACATATTTTGTTTGATTTATACCTAAGTATTTCATTTTGGGGGCTGCTAATGTAAATGGTGCTATGTTTTTAATTTCAAGTTTCACTTGTTCATTGCTGATATATAGGAAAGTGATTTACTTTTCTATATTAACCTTGTATCCTGCGACCTTGCTGTAACTGCTTATTCGTTCCAAGTTTTTTGTGTCCATTCTTTCAGATTTTTGATATATGCCGTCATGTCACCTACAAGCAGTTTTCTTTATTCCATCCCAAACTGTATACCTTTCATTATTTTACTGCATTATATAGTACTTCCAGTACAATGTTGAAAAGGAGTGGTGAAAGGGAACATTTTTTCCTTGTTTCTGATCTTAATGAGAAAGCTTATCATCATTAAGTATGATGTTAGTGCTATTGCTTTTTAAATAAACTTTTATTTTAGAATAGTTTTAGATATACAAATTACAAAGATAGTACAGAGATTTCCCATACACCCCACACACAATGTCCCCTATTATTAATGTATGACATTAATATGGTACATTTGTAATAACCAGTTAACCAATATTGGTACATTATTAGTAACTAAAGTCCATACTATTCAATATTTCATTAGTTTTTACCTAATGCCCTTTTTCTGTTCCAGGATGCCATCCAGGATACAACATTACATTTAGTTGGTACATCTCTTTAGGCTCTTCTTTCCTTTGACAGTTTTTCATACTCTCCTTGTTTCTGACAACCTTGACATTTTTGAGGAGTACTGGTTAGGTATTTTGTAAAATGTTCCTCCATCAGTATTTGTCTGATGTTTTTCTCACGATTAGACTGGGGCTATGGGTTTTTGAGGGGAAGATCACAAAAGTGCAATGCCCTTTTCATCACATCATATCAAGGGACATACTATCAACATGACTTAATACTGTTGATGTTAACCTTTATCACCTGGCTGAGGTAGCGTTTGTCAGCTTTCTTCACTATATATTACTCTTTTCTCCTTTTCCATACTGTACTCTTTCAAGGAAGTCACTATACACAGGCCTGACTTAAAGAGTGGAGAGTTATATTCCACGTACCTGAGAGAAGAGTATCAACATAAATTATTTGGGATTCTTCTGCATGAAAGAGTTGTCTATTCTCCCCATTTATATATTTATTCAATCATTTATTTATACCCATATAGACTCATGGATATTTATTTTATACCTTGAGATATAGTCCATTACTAATTTATTGGGTTTTTTTCTGCTCAAGTTGTTTCAGCTTTGGCCATTAGGACCTCTTTCAGTTGACTTCAGTGTCCCTTTCACATACCCCCTTCATTGTGTGTGTGTGTGTGTGTGTGTGTGTGTGTGTGTGTGTGGTTCTTGTTTTGTTTTGAGCACTTCCTTACTTTCTGGTACTACAAGATTCTCCAGGCTCATCTTGTATATTTTTTAGCCCAGTCCTAGAATCAGCCATTCCTCCAAAGATCCCTGGTTCCTTTTATTGGAGAATGGTACTAAAATCTAAAATCTTGGTGCTAAGTGTGCTCATTGCTGTTTCAGTATGCTATTGTCTTTTAAATAAACTAAGGAAATATGGAGAAGAAATAAGTAATTATACTGTCTTTTATAGTTACTTCATAATTACTTTATAAGCACTCTTTTTTTTTTTCTGTATGGATTCAAATTACTGTCCATTATTGCTTTTTTTTTCAGCCTGAAGGATTTCTTTTACTTTTTCTCGTAAGGCAGGTCTGCTAGCAACAAATTCTCCTCATATTTAGTTTTCTGGGAACATCTTTATTTAATCTACAAATTTAAAGTTAGTTTTTCCAGATATAGCATTATTGGTTGATTTCTTTTATGCTGAAAATGTCATCTCCCCATCCCATGATAGCCATTGTTTCTGATGAGAAGTCAATTGTCAAACTTACTGGGGTTCCTTTCTGTGATGGGTCTTTTTTCACTTGCTACTTGCAAGATTTTCCTCTTTGGCTTTGAATTTCAACATCTTGACTATGATATCTCTAGGTGTGGATCTGTTTAGTTTATCCTACTTGGAGTTCATGAACTTCTTGGATGTTTAGATAAATGTCTTTCATCATATTTGGAAACTTTTAAGCCATCCTTTCTATGAATAATTTTTCTGCCCCTTCTCTCCTCTCCTCTGGCACTCCCATTACACATTTGTTGTTGTGCTTGTATTCTACATGTGTCTGTTCAATTTTTTGATTCTTTTTATTTTCTTCAGAATGTATACTTTCTATTGATCTGTTTTCCAGTTCACTAATTCTCTTCTGCCATGTAAAATATATTGTTGATCCTCTTTTATGATTTTTTCATTTAGGTTATTGTACTTTTACTATCCAGAATTTCCATGTGGTTCTTTTCTTAAATGTGTTCTATCTTTTCATTGATATTCTTTATTTGATTAGTCATCACCATTATATATCCTTTAGATCATAAAACATGTTTTCCCTTACTTCTTTGAATATATTTATAATAGCAACTTTGAAGTACTTATCTGACAAATATAACATCTGGGCTCCATCAAAAGTAATTTCTATTACCTGACTTATTTCCTTTCCATGGTTACACTTTCCTGGGTTATTTTTTGGGGGGGGGGGTGGGAAGGCTTATAATTTTTATTGCAAACTAGATATTTTAAATAATAGAGTTAAAATTAGAGCTACCATATGACCCTGCAATCCCACTGCTAGGCATATATCTGGAGAAAACCATGGTCTGAAAGGATACATGCACCCCAATGTTCGTTGCAGCACTGTTTACAATACCCAAGACATGGAAGCAACCTAAATGTCCACCAACAGAGGAATGGATAAAGAAGATGTGGTATATATATATACAATGGAATATTACTCAGCCATTAAAAAATGAAATAATGCCATTTGAAGCAACATGGATGGACCTAGAGATTGTCATACTGAGTGAAGTAAGTCAGACAGAGAAAAAGAAATATCGTATGATATCCCTTATATGTGGAATCTAAAAAGAAATGATACAAATGAACTTACAAAACAGAAAGAGACTCACAGGCTTAGAGAACGAACTTATGGTTACCAGGGGGGCAGGATGGGGGAAAGGGATAATCAGGGAGTTTTGGAATGACAGGTACACACCACTATATTTAAAATGGATAACCAACAAGGACCTACTGTATAGCACAGGGAACTGTGCTCAATGTTATGTGGCAGCCTGGATGGGAGGGGAGTTTGGGGGAGAACGGATACATGTATATGTATGGCTGAGTCCCTTTGTTGTGCACCTGAAACTATCGCAACATTGTTAATTGGCTATACTCCGATATAAAATAAAAAGTTAAAAAATAAATAAATAATACATTGTAGTAACCTTGGATTCTGCTTACCTCCCCTTCTTGGGTCTTATTTCTGTTTCTATTTTGTTTTGTTTTTCTCTATTTGTTTAATCACTTGCCTGGACTAATTCTCGCTGAAGTCTATTTTCTCTGCAGTGTGCAACCTCTGACATCATGCTCATTTTTCCCTTTGTTTTATTTTTAAACCTGGCTTTCTGGGAGTCACCTCTGGCTCAGCATAGTTAGTTTTAGCCTGTGATCAAGTGGTCAAAGGTTTTTCTTAGGCACCCAGATCCAGTAAAGCTTGTACCCTTTGCCAAAGTATTTTGTATGGCTTGTGTAATGCCTTCATAGTTCAGGGAGGTTTTGATTCTACCCTGCATTCAAACAGAATTCAGCAGTTCACAAATAACATTTCTGTTTGCCCCTGCATGGGTTGCTTTTACCTACAGCACATGTACAGCCCAAACTAGGGATAAGTTTGATCTTAGCAGGGCCCATTTTGATGGTTTCTTTCCCTAGGTCTCTCTGCAAAATGTCTGGCTGGTCTGCTCTTTTCTGTCTGCTACTAATATATAATTGCTTTTCTAATTTTCACTACTATGATCTCTATGGTTTTCAACAACACGTTTAGGCATAGTTCCTTCATGCTCTGTTCTAAAGAAAGTCAGCCTCCATAGGCTGTGCAACTATGCTGGAGCTAGGTGAGGAAAGTGTGATATGGCAGCCTGTCTTTTTCTGGAGTGACACCTCTGCCCTATGAGCCCTTGAAGTCCTTGTCTGACAAGTACAACATCTGGGTCCTTGCCCTGGACCTGGGAGGGAGAAAATAGGAGTTGGCAGTCTTCTCCAACTGCCTCTCATAGTTTGCTGTACCTGCCTAGGAAACAGGCTTCATCCTAAGAGTGGGAGCTGGGCCGGGGATGAGAGCCCTCCATCTTCTTGGCCATTTTCGCCCAGAATAAATCTTCCACAACATAAAACTAGAGGGTAGAATTAGAGTCACTAGCAGCCTGCCCATCCTGGAGTGAAACTATACCCTATAACCAGGAGTTAGTGAAGAAGACAGCCCCTGTACTTTTTGTTTGTTTGTTTGCCTTTTGGCTGTGCCCACCTAGAATAAAGTTTCCGCAATATAAAGCTAGGAGGAGAAGTAGGAGCAAGTCCTGGATCAAATGCCACGTATGACAATTGTTCTTACCAAGATTCCATAAATGTTCTTAAATAAATGCTTCTCAATTTGTTGCATGCCCTTAAACCAATTTCCTGACACTTTAAACAGTTGTTTCTGATAAAAAATTTTACCAGTTTAATGGTTATTTCACTAGTGAGGGTGTCTGCTAAGCTTCTCACACAACCATTCCAGAAGTTGGTCTGTCACAATTATTTATCTTAATTCAAGAACATACTTAGCGAGCACTTACTACATGACAGGTGTTATAGGCACTGGGTTTTAGTAAGAGCTTTATTAAGGTACAGTTGAAATACATTAAATTGCACATGTTTAAAGTATATTATTTGATGAGCTTTGACATATGTATGTACCATCACCATAATCAAGACGGTGAACATATGTCAAAGCTCATTAACACCAAAAGTTTCTTTCTGCCCTTTGAACTGCCACCCACCCTTCCCTGGCCCCCTCCACAGGGATCATCTTTCTGTCACTATAGATTAATTTTTGGGCCTATTTTTAATTTATAAAGCTGGTTGGTGGCGAAGTTTATCCTTTACTAAGTAACCCACCTCAGCCAGATTGCTCTTTTCTTGTGAGCAGAATATTTTAGGGATTTTCTTTTTGTCTCTAGCGCAAGATTCCTCAACAGGAAACAAAGATTCCAGTAACCTCCCTCCTCCCTAAAGGGAGCTTTGGTGACTGGCTCACCAGATTCATGAATATACGTTTATAGAACCCCAAAATGGCAGCAGCATTTGACTCCTGCTTGGGTTGATAAATCCAAGTACTTGCATTTAAAGAATTGTGGGCAAGAGAACAAGCAATACATTACTCCCCAGGGTTCTTCTCACTGTTTTTGCCCACATGCCGCCAAGGGCTATTAAACAACCCAGTGTATTCCCATTGTCCTTCAGGTGAATGATTATAAACTTCTAGCAAAATCTGAAGGACTCAGGGTGGCTTAGTTTCTACGTGAACCCAGGAATTGAATCCCCAAATCATGTACATGATATCACTCTTTTCATTCTCCAATAGGGAAATGATACTGCAGCTCCAAGGGGCTTAACTGCTATTAACTGGAATCGATCCTAAGAGCAATGATTTATTGCTTGCCTACCATATGCCAAGCACTGTGCTAAGTGGTACAGAATTGTTAACCTCATTTATAACACTCACAATAAATACTTGGTATAATTGTTCCCCATTTTATACAAGATAAAGCTGAGGTAAGGTGAGGTCAAAGGACCTGTCCTAGATCATACAGCTAGTGAATGGCTGAGGTGGGATTCAAATTCAGATCTGACACCAAGACTACCCTCTGTTCACTCTACTATAATGTCTGATTGCCAGGCTTAGGGATTTCCCTCCACACCCCAAAATCCTCTCATAGAAGGTAATTCTAACGATGTGACCTTTCACTAGTGTGGCACTAAGAACCACTTGGGTCCCTGTATTTTTATTGCTCTTATGCAAACCTACATCATCCTGTCAGAGGAATTAAAATACCAATTCATATAAATGTTCCTTCTCAGAAAGAACACAGGAATCATATTATCCAGAAGACCTGTGAATGAAATTCATATTCAGGCTGTGATTTTTACTGTTTACATGACAATGAACAACAGAAATTGGATTACATTCCAAACATCAATGATTAGCACCTTGGGATCTTATAATACTTAAAAAAAAAAAGTCTCACCAATAGCTATCCATGCAATATAGAAGTCTAATTCAGTTGTGCTGTGTCAGAAATTGGCAAAGATATCTACTGCAATATTTTTACAAGAACTATTCTCTCAAAATTGAGTCCAGTCTACCAGTTTATGTTATATCTCATATAAGACTGCCATTCTTTAAAGGGCTAAAAAAAGAGTGAATGGAACAGAGCTACTTGGCTCAAACCAGAAATGCAAGTTCAAAGCAGTTACTGACTCTCCTCAGTAGAGGGCAGTGGTAGGCAGGACCAACTGGCAGGAAGACAGGG
Organism: Monodon monoceros; assembly: GCF_005190385.1. NCBI lineage: Eukaryota > Metazoa > Chordata > Mammalia > Artiodactyla > Monodontidae > Monodon > Monodon monoceros. The sequence continues at coordinate 44,158,479 of NW_021703779.1, forward strand.
ACATTAACTTCTATTGTGTACCCACTAAGTGCTCAGGCACAGTGCTTAATGTTTTATAGATAGTATCTCGTGAATCCTGACAATGACCCTATGAAGGAAGGATAATTAGCACTCAAAGAGTCCCAAAGAGGTTAAATAAATTGAAAACAGATCTGGTGTCCTCCAATTCAACTATACCATACTATTTTAGGAGAGGTACTATTTCAAAGTCCCATAACTGGGTACTTATACTGATTAACTAAAAGAGCAGACTCACCTTGAACATGGCATGTCTCACATATGATGGGATCTTAAAGATCTGGACTGGCTGGAATAATGGGAAGCATTTAACAAGAATATCATGTAACAAGTTCCAAACTTTGGAGCCAGTGACAAGGTGGAAATTATCTATAGAAGTGGTTCAGAGGAACCTGATACATGGGAAACAGTTGAGGGACCTGGAGAAGATTAGACCAGGGTGCCTGGCACTAGGAAGGTGCTCAAAAATATTGAAAAAACTGAATTTAAAAAATATGTCATGAGGAATCCAACACTGTCATTAGCTACCCAAAAGGCAGTTAGTTATTAAGAAGGTAGAGATCATTTTGTATGGATCAGTTGGAGGCAGATTTTAGTCCCTTAAAAGGAATAATCTTCTAAAAGACAGAGAAACCTCTAGAAGGGGGAGCAACTCAAAACTGGTACGAGTTGCTTTGGGAGATTAGGTTATAAAGATGACCTTCAGGAAGCCTTTTAACTCCAGGGTGCTCAGATTTTTGAGCTGGTCAAGATTCCTAGAATGGCTTCTTTACCCTTGTCAAGTGAAGGTCTTAATGTTTTCTAAGAAGTAACTGATTGGTTCACAACACTTAGAAGCCAAAGCATTCAGACCCAGAACAACTCTACTAAGATGTACTTGTCCACAGACCTCCTAAGAAATTAATTATAGGAGAAATTCTGAGACTGCCTCACAAGAGGGAGCCAGTGGTGTTCCATTGGAATCTGGGAATTAGACCAATTCACTTGAAGGCTACAAATGTACCTTTTGCTCAAAGAAACAAACAAAAAAGCTCAAAAAGTTTAATCATTCCATTAAACAAGAGGTCCCTGAAATACACATACACAGGGTATGATACTAAATAAAGCCTACTGATAATGGAATTCAGAAATATGCAACCCCAGCCACATCTGGATAAATAATTCAGTTACTTAATCAGCATTTACCTGGTTCAGCATGCTGTATGCCAGTCTCTGTTCTGGCTAATGGAGATAAGAGACAATAAGATACAATTCCCACCTTTGAAAAGATCACAATGTAACAGAGAGATCTCCTCATAGATGATTTACTTCCCAGTATGAACAATGCTAGAATAGTTCTGTAAAAAGGAGATGGGGATATTCTAGAAAGGGTACAACATGTGCAAAGACAAAGCAGTGGGAAAGATCTTGGTGTACTTGAAGAATATAGCTTGTCAGGTATGGATTGTTTAGGGCATAGGATGTGTGAGGAAGTGGTGAATCAACTTCTTGATATTCTTGCTACGGGGAGACTCTCTCTAAAACTAGACTTTTGGGATTAACATATACACACTACTATATATAAAATAGATAATCAACAAGGATCTACTGTATAGCACAGGGAACTCTACTCAATATTCTGTAATAAACTATATGGGAAAAGAATCTGAAAAAGAATGAGTATATGTATAAGTGAACCACTTTGCTGTACACCTGAAACTAAAACAACATTGTAAATCAACTATACTCCAGTATAAAATAAAAATTAATTAAAAAAAATAAAACTAGAGTTTCAGCAAGCTTACCAATTGCTGATACCCTGAACTGGCTTCCACTGCTGACCCCAGACTGGGCTGTGACCTTGCCACTAGAAATCTGGTTGTTAGAAGACCTCCATCATCTATCTCTTGAGGATTGTCAAAGCCACAATGAACTGGTCTTGGACAACAGAGACACTTCTTGGGGACTTGGAGCTGGTCATAAGCCACCAACAAAAGTGGGAAGCCACCTCATTATTTTGGCCTCCTCCAGGCAACACTTCCAGGAAGGGAAGGATTATTATGGAGGTCTTTGCTAGAATCTAGGCAATGAGACTCTAATACTGAGAGACCAGAAAGGAGTGCCATATGTGCCAGCCCACCTGGCCAACATCAGCTACTAAAGGCCCATGCTTTTCCAGAGGAAAGTGTCCAAAGGGCTTCAGTCAGGAATCCTTATTGCTGTTATTACAGGCCCTTCCTAAAGGGATGAACTTCTGAATTTGTCAGTAGCTTTCTTTTTAAAATGGTTCCAAGAGGTCCTATTTCTATAGCTATATTTCTTCTGAAGCAGTCAAGTCTCTGAATTATTTCTAACTGCATTTACCTCAGTTGATTTTAAGGACTATAAGGAAAGAAACCTTATAATGTTCATCATCATCCTTCATCACCCTCAAGCAAATGATCAGGTTGGAAAATGGTAGAGAGTAGTAGTACAGTGCTGGGCATTTAATAAAAGCTCTCCAACCACAGCTTGGTTAAGATTGTTCTGAAATGGGTTACTAGAAGAGGTTGGTCATTAAGACTTGTCAAGCCATTAAAAGACATCATTTAATATATCACTCCATATGTCTTTCTTGCTCAATAAAAAGGGGATGAAATTTTAAGACTTGTCTTCGTTATCTTCACCGAAGGTTTCATAAAGACATACATATAGAAGAATGTATTTTTAGAAGCACTGTTAATTGAACCCATCTTTATTCATTTATAATAAGACAATTGGTTTTGTTAAGACTTATGAGGCAATGAGAGAATTCTATCATTCTAATTGAAATCATGGAGTCTACGCTAAACATAGTTCAGAATATAGATGGACCCATGTGGTACCACTGCTTTGATTAACTGTGAACTTGTTGCTTCTAGGGTGATGTGACAGTGGGACAAAACAATATTGGAACTTTTATCTTCAAGAAATATCAGGCATTGAATCCTCAGCTATGTCTCCTAGGGGAACAATAAAGAACTAGTATTTCTTCACCCACTGGTATAACTCAGACCTAGCCTTGCCAAAAGGGTGTTTCTCTATCACTATGGCAAAATAATGTTAGCTAAGGAGCTAATGATATTCTGCATACCAAGCAGAGCTGGGGTTCACTGTTAAATTTTGGTCCAGGTTTTGCTTTTGAGATGGTTTGGGGGAGGGTGATCATAGTCATTTTCTTTAGTAACATTGGACTGTATTGTTGACAGCGCTTTGTCCAATCTTCCTACTACCCAACATGAAACTAACCAACACCATCAGGGGAATACAAAGTCTGCTCTGACCTTAGAACTGTTCCTGATCATGTCAAATACATGCTGTCTCTACTTTACATTATTAGTGTTTAATTATTGTTAACATAGAACTTTCGTTCCTCTGATTGTTTCTTGAGAATAGATGTCATGTCTCCTTAGCTAAAGAGTAAGACTTAAGACAGCAGCATAGGGCGGTGGGAAGAATGGGCTTTGGAATAAGGCATATCCAAGTTTGAATTCCCCCTCACTAGCTATAAGTCACAAAAGTCCTATAGATATTATTAGTCCCCTCATCGATAAAGTAGGGAAGATGCCATCTACCCCATAAGATGGCCTTAAGCATATGTAAAGTGCCTGGCACATTTCTGTAAGTGAAAGTTACCTCCCCCTTTCGTCTCTATGATTCCTACATCTGGGAAGATAACACAGGATGTTCTAATCAGGTGTTCGATAAATCTTGACTAAACAGAGGATAAACATTTTATTCCATGCTTTTTGTTCCCAATATTTACAAGGATTCCTTTTCCTGATCTCCCTCTAGCTTTAACCCAGGTTTAGTCACTCCTGGCTGCACATGGTTCTTCAATAGCAGATTAAGCCCTCCGGGAAATGTGGTCGGTAAGCACCTCCTATTCTGATAGAGCAGACAGGGTAAGTCTCACCCACACCTTAATCCTAAGGAATGTGCCTTTTTTCTTCTCTTTTGATGCACTGGCTTAGAGCCACATCTTCTCCCTGGGGAAAGCAGACAACAGACAATCTATGATTGTGTCTGTTTCAGAGCAGGAAGATGGCCACCTGTCTTGCTTTTCAGATGATTAACCCCATTATCCAGATTGCCTTTACAAGCAGTATGAGGGAACCCCTGATGTGGCTTAAGGCCTGCTGGGAAGGGCTCCCTGAAAAGTACTACTCTCTCATCCCTTCTTTCCTTTCTACCCCGAAAGGTTAAAAAAAGAAACCTGCCTTCTCTAAGGGCTCTCTTTTAAAACACATTGCTAAGTCAACAATCAAGGAAGATTGCCTAAAACTTATGATAACTCTGAAAGCCCTTTATGTGAGAAAATAGATCTAAAATATTGTCTTCCAAAGGAGAAAAACCGATTCCAGTTTTGAATCCTCCTTTGTGCCAGACAGTCCCTGCAATGACAGGGAGAGTCTGTCGCTAGAAATTGTCAGGTGAGCTCAGGGCCTAAATTCAGGCTACACTAATTTGTGTCACCTTCTGAGAGGACACAAACTAGGAAGATTTCTTTTACTTGATTATTCCTAGATATACTTTTGGGGCTGTAAATTCACCTATCCATCCCTTACACAGCTGAGTTATGACAGCACAGACACAGTCCCACAGACAGCCACACGCTTTCACACAGCCACACACATGACTGCACACGCTCACACATACTATTACATATCCTCCAGAGCGCAGAGGTGAGACAGGGAGCCCCTGAGAGATGGACTGTCCAGGGAAAAGAGATTGAGTATGGGGAAGGGTAGAGGATAGAAAAGAGAGAATTCCCAGGCTAGTAGGTAGTTCTTTGTTGGTACTTCTCCTGGATCACCTGAAGGACTTGAATACCAGGGGCCTCTTCTTTGATGACTCTGATGTTCCCACCTTAAATCACTTCCTGCCTCAGTTCATGGCCACTCTCCAGAGGTCTATGACCTCCCTGACTTGGAGAATATTTGCAGAATCAAAATGATGTCGTGCTTTAAGAGAGTTGCTCTCCCAAAAGCAGTGGAGGAGACTTTGAAGGAGCTTAAAGGACTGTTAACGTTACATGGGGTTCTAACCTCATGATGTGCAGCCCATGTGGGTCATAATTGAAAGAACAGCTTTCTGCTGAACAAATTATTATCAGGCTCATTCCCACTAATGTGCCTTTCTTCATCACCTCACAGAAAGGTATCTAATATATTCCAGTGTTCCTGAGAACAAGGCCTAGCACTGAGCTGTCCTGTCCACTACCTACCCACTAGCCACATGTGAGTACTGAGCACTTAAATGTGACTAAACTGAGATGTGTTTGTAAGTTCATTATACACACCAGACTTCAAAGACTTAATATGAAAACAGGAATGTAAAATGTCTCATTAATAACATTTTATATTGATTACATGTTGAAATGTAAATATTTTGGATATATTAGGTTAAATATAGATTAAAATTTCTTCCAATTTTTTAATTGAAGTATAGTTGATTTACAATATTTCAGGTGTACAGCAAAGTGATTCAGTGAAAAAGAATATATATATTCTTTTTCAGATTTTCCATTATAGGTTATTACAAGATATTGACTATAGTTCCCTGTGCTATACAGTAGGCCCTTGTCATTTATCTATGTTATATACAGTAGTGTGTATCTGTTAATCCCAAACTCCTAATTTATCCCTCCCCCCCCTTTACCCTTTGGTAACCCTAAATTTGTTTTCTATGTCTGTGAGTCTGTTTCTGTTTTGTTAAATAAGTTCCTTTGCATCATTTTTTTAGATTCTACATATAAGTGATATCATATGATATTTGTCTTTCTCTGTCTTACTTCACTTAGTGTGATAATCTCTAGGTCTATACGTTATTAAAATTTATGTTGCCTCTTTTTTTTTTTTTTTTTTTTTTTTTGGCCACACTGTGCAGCTTGTGGGATCTCAGTTCCCCGACCAGGGATAGAACCCGGGCCCTGGCAGTGAAAGCACCGAGTACTAACCACTGGACCACCAGGGAATTCCCTCGCCTATTTCTTTTTACTTTTTTAATGTGACTACTTGATCACTTACAATGGCATATACATAGCTCTCATTATATTTATATTGGACAGCACCAGCCTAGAACCAGGCCTGCTACATAGTTGACATCCTATAAATGTTTGTTGAAGGAACAAAAGAACAACAACAACAAAAGGGACAAGAACTTTAACGGAAGTATCAAGGAATGGTTGGTTCAGCCCTGGGTTTAATCCAATCCCTTTCCACCTCCTTCTGAGTCTCCAAGCCCAAGAGGGGCAAATTGTATTGCTGGGACTCCTTATGTGACCCTTTAAAGCCCCTTTAACTAGCATTAAATAGATTTAGGATTTTTGAAAGAACATTCTTGAAAGGAAAGGCTGTATTCATATGGCTCTGACTCATCTGGTATAAGGTAAGCATTTTCGGGGGAGCATCTCAAGTACTGAAAGCAAAAAGAAAACCTTTGGGAGTTAGATATGATGGAGTTTGTAAAACCATTGTTTGAGATTTCATTCATCTTCTGGGACTAAATAAGATACTCTTACCCCAGGGACCTTGCTGAAGCATTTGGGAAGAGGAGAGGTAAAGTTATTTGATATCTCTTGGTAGCTCCAAATTACTAGGCATCATAGTTATGGGAAATAGGGAGAAATGGTGTTAGAAAATGTAAGTGTTTTTAATCACATTTCAGCAGAGCAAGATTCCCTTTCCCTTCAGAAAGTCTAAGCGTCTGGCATACAACAGAGCTTAGGACTTAATAAATGTTCCCTGAATCAATGAATGATTAGTAACACAGAAAAAGAGGCAATGTACTGTATTAGAGCAAGTATAGGATTAATAGTTGGGGGAAACCGGGGTTGGTTACTGGCTCTTCTTCATACTAGGAGTACAGCCTTGTGGTGCAATCTATTTAAACTCCCCAGGCCTCCATTTCCTCATCCATAAAATGGACCTAATTGTCTCTTTCATAAGGCCATTATGAGGATTTAACATGTTAATGCATGAAAAACACTTATCTCTCTACCTAACATACTGTAAACACTCAATAACTGGTAGCTATTCTACCCAAAGACAATGAAGAGGACTTCCTAAAGCAATGTTACACATCTCATCACCAAGTAACATCATTTGTTTTTACATAATTGCTAATGAGATCCTTAGCTGGCAAAAAGTGAGGAGCCTCAGTGTTGGTCTCTTAGAGGTCTCTGAAAAAAAAAAAACTTGCTTTCAAGTAGTAGCCAGGTCTGGAAAAGAGCTACAGGCCTGGAGGCAAATCATCCATTCATCCATTCATCCATCCAACATATTGAGCGTCAAGCACTGTTCTAGACAACAGGGATCTAGCAATATACAAAACAGACAAAGATTCCTGTTGTTATGGAGTTTTATTTCTAATAAAAAAAATAGGGGACTTCCCTGGTGGTCCAGTGGCTAAGAATCTGCCTTCTAATGCAGGGGATGCGGGTTCAATCCCTGGTCGGGGAACTAAGATCCCCCATGCCACAACTAATCCTGCACACCGCAACTACTAAGCCCACGTGCCTCAACTACTGAGCCCACATGCCGCAACTAAGACTCGACGCAGCCAAAAAAAAAAAAAAAAAAAGGCATAGATTTGTTTTCAGAAAATTGCTTCAATCATTTATGTTCCCTAACTTGATTTGAAAACCACTACCTTCAGGGACAGTAATGACCTCAAATGGACAATTCTAGGCCTCGCCTGAGGCCCAAAAGGATTGTGTTCTGCTGCAGCACCTCTGTCACTCCTCTGGAATAGTCAGGAACTCCTGGCTATTCAATTCAGTCCCTCCTTAGCTCAAATTAATCAAAGGGTTTAGAAGTCCCCTGCCCCACACCAAGGTCTTCACCACCTTCCCTTCCTGCTGCCCACAGAGAGATTACCCTAACATCCTCTAGCAAGTGAAATGCACTTCAAGTGATGTGCTTATGTCCAATCTCCAGAAGGTGAACAATATCTAGGGCACTACCACTGGAAAAGTACATTGTCTCATTCTCTCTGCTGCTATCTTTGCCGTGGGAGGTACCATGGTACAATGAAAGTAGCATGGGATTTGGCATCAAAATGATCAGGATTCAAATCCTAGCTCTGCAGTATACTGTGGGGCTTTGGGCAGACCATTTTAACTCTTTGAGCCTCCATCTACTCACCTGTGAAATGGGTATCTCCCTCACAGGTTTATGAGGAGTACTTAAAGGGCACAGTGCCTAGCACAGAATTGGTATTCCAGAACCATTCATTGTCTTCTCCCCAAAGTCCTTCCAACTAAGTTGGGTAGTATTTCAGAGACAGTGTGAAAGCTATTTTTGGTGGGATTAGGACTAAGCAATTACCTCCCAGAAGGCTCAGACTGGATAGCTTCCCACCTCTGCATTCAGTAATATCATGTTAATAACTTGAAACTGACTATGGTGGGAGTATACCCACTATGGAAATCACAAATTCAACAAATCAGGTTTTATTTATTTAATTTCCCTGGAGGTCCTGTTTACCAGCACACCACTGGCTTAACACCCAAACAGAGGGACAGCTCAGGGACTAAGAGAAGGCAATTACACACTTGCCATTTTGAAATAGAGAATTTTCTATAGGTTGAACAAAAATTGCCATGAAATATAGCTCTTTAGAACTTCTACACAGAATATTTTATATGCCACATTAAAAATTCTTATTGTTCCCCAAATATAAAGATCAGCAACATAGGCCACCACAAGTATCATCACAGAGTCAAGTACACAGCAGGTGCTTATGTCAAATGCATAAACCCAGGAGAAATTATGTGCCCCCTTTGGTCAAAGAAATAGAACCAGCAGTTTGAGAAAAACACTCATGATTTGGAAATGAAATAAAACCTCAGGAGAAAAGGACTTTAGGAGAGAGATGAGAGCACAAACCATAATGCTGGGAGAGAAAGAAGTTCTGGAAGGGTAAATAGGCTCAAGGCAAGTGAAAAGGTGGGACACAGAATCGAAAGGAAGAGGTCCATGGTAGGGTACAGAAGGGGTACATGGAGGAAATTGACAAATGGAACAAGATCCTGAAAAGGTAATAGGAATAGAAATTTGGGAGTTATACTTTATCAGGGAATAGATTTTATAATTTGTTTTAGTGATCTTATTCTTTATAAAAATCATCACAATTATTATTACTTTCTCAAACCACTGCATTTAACAGTTTTGTTGATATATAATTTACATATGACAAAGTTCACCCATTTAAAATGTACAATTTAATGAATTTCAGCATATTTATAGAGTTTTGCAACTATCACCCAATCTAATTTTAGAATGTCCATCATCCTAAAAATGCTTGTGCCATTTACGGTCAGTCCCCGTTCCCATACCCAGCTCCAGGCAATCACCAATTACTTTGTCTCTATAGATTTGCTTTAAAAAAAAAAAAGAAACACTCCATATAAATGGAATCATACAATTTGACCTTATGTGTCTGACTTCTTTCACTAAGCATAATGTGTTGGAGGTTCATTCATATAGTGGCATGTAACAGTGCTTCATTTCTTTTCATTGCTGAACAATATTCCATTGTATGGATATACCACACTTTATCCATTCATCATTTGATGGACATTTGGGGTGCTTCTGCTTTGGGACAAGTGTGAATAATGATATTATGAACATTCACATACAAGTTTTGATGTGAACATGTTTTCATTTCTCTTAGGTAAATAGGTATCTAGGAGTAAAATTGTTGATTCATATGGAAATTCCACGTGTAACATTTTGTGGAGCTGCTAAACCATTTTCCAAAGAACTGCATCATTTTACATTCCCAACAGCAATGTATGAGAGTTCCAATTTCTCCACATCCTCACCAACAGTTGTTATTGTCTTTTAAAATAATTATGGCCATTCTAAGAGTGAGAAATATTATCTCACTGTGGTTTTGATTTTCATTTCCCTAATGTCTAAGGATGCTGCATTATCTATTCATGTGCTAGTGGCCATTTGTATATATTCTTTGGAAAAAATATTTATTCAAATTCTTATCCTGATTTTTAATGGGTTATTTGTCTTTTTAGTCAGTATTAAAGTTGTAAGAGGTCTTCACATATTCTGAATTCAAATACTTTAGAAGATACATCATTTAGAGGTATATTCTCCCAGACTTCGGGGTGACATTTCAGTTTCATGATGGTATCTTTTAAAAAGTGAAAAGTTTTAATTCTGATTAAGTCCAGTTTATCATTTTTTCTTTTATCACTTGTGCTTTTTTGTCATGTCTAAAAATCTGTGGAACCCAAGATCATGAAGATTTACTCCTATGTTTTCTTCAAAGAGTTTTATAGTTTAAGGTGTTGTACTTAGGCCTATTATACTTTTTGAGTTAATTCTTTGCGTATGGTGTGAGGTCGAGGACCAAATTCATTATTTTGCATGCAGATAGCCTTTTGGCTAAATACCAATTTTAGTCAATCCTATTGGCTAAATCCTATTAGCTAAACATCATTTCTTCCCTTTGAAATTTCTTGGCAATTTTGTCATGAATCAACTGATCAAAAATGTAAGGGCTTATTTCTGGGATCTCAACCAATCTCCATTAATCTATATGTCTGTCCTTATGCCAGTACCACACTGACTTGACTACTGTGGCTTTGTAGTAAGTTTTGAAATGAGCAATTGTAGGTCCTTCAAGTTTTATCTTTTTCAAAATTGCTTTTGGCTATTCTGGGTCCCTTGTATTTTTATGTGAATTTTAAGATCTATCTGCTTGCCATTTTCTGAAAGAAAAAAAAAGGCACCTGGGATTTTGATAGGGATTGTGTTGAATCAGTAGACCCATTTGGTGAGTACTGACATCTTAACAATATCATCTTCTAATTCACGAACATGGGATGTCTATTTATTTAGGTCTTATTTCATTGCTTTCACTAATGTTTTATAGTTTTCAGTGTACAAGTCTTGCACTTTTTGTCAAATATATTCCTAATTATTTTACTTTTGGTGCTATTACAAATGGAATTTCTTTTTAAATTTCATTTTCAGATTGTTCATGGCTACTGTACAGAAATACAAGTGCCTTTTAATGTTGATATTGTATTCTGCAAACATGATGAATTCCTTTATTAGTTATAGTAGTTTTTTTAGTGGATTCCTTAGGGTTTTCTATGTATAAGGTCATGTCATCTACAAATGAAGACATATTTACTTTTTCTTGTCTGGTTGCCCTGGCTAGAAGCTCCAGTAAAATGTTGAATATAACTGGCGAGAGCAGACATCCTCATCTTCTTCTCATCTTAAGCGGAAAACACTTAGTCTTTCTCTATTAAATATGATGTTACCTGTAGGATTTTGATAGATGCCCTTTATCAGCTTGAGGAGTTCCTTTCTCTTCCCAATTTGAGGGTTTTTATCACGAATGGGTGTTGATTTTTGTCAAATGCTTTTTCTGCATCTATTGAATTGATCATGTTCTTTTTGTACTTTATTCTACTAATGCAATGTTTACATCAACTGATTTTTGGATGCTAAACACCCTTGTATTCCTAGGATAAATCCCACTTGGTCGTGATGTATAATCCTTTTTATATGCTGTTGGGTTCAGTTTGCAAGTATTTTGTCCTGGATTTTTACATAAGGGATATTGGTCTCTAGTTTTATTTTCTTGTGATATCTTTGGCTTTGGAATCAAGACGATACTTGTAAAATGCATTGGATTGTTCCCTCTTCTATTTTCTGGAAGAGATTGTGAAGGATTGGTATTAACTCTTCTTTACATGTTTGGTAGACTTCACCAGTGAAGCTATCTGGGCCTGGCCTTTTCTTTGTGGGAAGATTTAAAAATACTAATCCAGTCTCTTTATTTGTTATAAGACTATTCAGATTTTCTATTTCTTCTTGAGCAGTTGTGACAATTTTAATTTTTCCAATAATTTCTCCATTTCATCTGTTATCAAATTTGTTGGCATACAGCTGTTCATAGTTTTCTCTTACCATTTTTATTCACTTTTCTGTAAGTTCAGTAGTGATGTTCCCTCATCATTCTTGATATCAGTAATTTCATTTTTCTTTTTCTCAATCAATATATTTAAACGTTTGTCAATTGTTATGGGATGAATTGTGTCAACACAAAATCCATATGTTGAAGCCCTAACTCCCAGTATCTCAGAATATGACTGAATTTGGAGATAAGGCCTTTAAAAGAGGTAATTAGGTTAAAATGATGCCATTGGGTTGGGCCCTGATCCAATGTGACTGGTGTTCTTATAAGAGTATGAAATTTGGACAAAAGAGACAACAAAAGCATGCATGTGAACAGAGGAAAGACCATGTGAGAACAGTAAAAAGGGGGCCATCTGAAAGCCAAAGAGAGACGTCTCAAGAGAAAACAAACCTGTTGACACCTTGATCTTCGACCTCTAGACTTCAGAACTGTGAGATAAATTTCCGTCATTTATGCTACCAATAGAAAATGGATATTTTCTAATGTATCATTTAAACTAATTTTTCACTCTATTTCTTAAAGTTATTTTCTTATTTGTTGCTCTCGGGATTACAATATACACCATAACTTACCATACTCTAGTTTTATACTAACTTAATTCCAATAAAATATAAAAAGTTCGCTTCACTATAGCTCTATCCCCTACCTCCTCCTTTGTATTACTAATGCCATATATGGCTATATACTTTACAAACCCAACATCAGTGTTATAATTGTTTCTTTAAATAATCATATGCTCTTTGAATGAACTAGGAAAAGAAAGGGAAAACTATATAATGTTTTTTTTTAATTGAGTTTCTTATTTACCATTTATGGTACTCTTTGTTTCTTCCTGTGGATTTGAGGTACTCTCTGGTGTCACCTTCTCGCTCTACTATCACTTCCTTCCCTCCCTGCTACTTTGCGCTGTCATTGTTAAGTATATTTCCATATGCTATAGCCCCCAAAATTCAAGTATACAGATATCTTAAATGCTATTGTTTTTTAAATCAATTAAAGAAAGATGAGAATATGCAATTATACTGTATTTTATAGTTACTACACAATTACCTTTACTAGCACTCTGTTTTTTTCATGTGGATTTGAATTACTGTGTGATGTGATTTCCTTTCTGCCTGAAGAACTTCCTTTAATATTTCTTGTAAGGCAAGCCTGTTATCAATGAATTCTCTCCACCTTTGTTTATCAGAGAATGTCTTTATTTTACCTACATTTTTGAAAGTTTTGCTGGATATAGGATTCTTGTTTTCTTTCTTTTTTTCCCCCTTTAAACACTTTGAATATGTCACCCCTCTGCCTCTGGTCTCTACTTTTTTCTGATGAAAAGTCAGCTACTGATCTTATTGAGGTTCACTTATACATGATGAGTCATTTTTTTCTCTTTCTGCTCCCATGATTTTTCCTTTGACTTTCAACATTTTAACTATGATATGCCTAGGTGTAGACCTCGGTAGTTTTTGCAGGTGTGGACTAATGTTTTTTTACAATGTTTTGGAAGTTTTCACCCACTATATCTTCAATTTTTTTCCTACTCCATTCACCCTCTCCTCTCCTTGTACTCCCATCATGTGTATGTTGGTGCACTTAATAACGTCCCATAGGTTTCTGGGGCTCTGTAAAATTTTTTTCACTTTTTTTTTCTGTTCTTCAAACTGTACAATCTCTAATTATTTATCTTCAACTTCACTGATTCTGTCTTCTTCTAGCCTAATTCTAGTGCTGAGCCCTTCTGGTAAATTTTTCATCTCAGTTATTGTACTTTTCAGCTCCAGAAGTTTCATGTCACTGGGCTTCCCTGGTGGCGCAGTGGTTGAGAGTCCGCCTGCCGATGCAGGGGACATGGGTTCGTGCCCTGATCCGGGAAGATCCCACATGCCGCGGAGCGGCTGGGCCCATGAGCCATGGCCGCTGAGCCTGCACGTCCAGAGCCTGTGCTCCACAATGGGAGAGGCCACAACAGTGAGAGGCCCGCGTACCGCAAAAAAAAAAAAAAGTTTCATGTCACTGTTTTTTAAAATCTAACTTTTATCCCTTTACTAATATTCTCTCTTTGATGATTAATTGTTATCATATCTTCCTTTCATCATTTTTTAAAATGATTCCTTTAGTTCTTTAAAAATATTTATAATAGCTATTTTGAAGTGTTTGTCTGCTAAGTACATCATGTGCCGCCCCCCCCCCCCCCCCCAAGCCTGCCTCTGTTGCCTACTTTTTCCCTGTACAATGGTCACACTGTTTCTTTGTATTTATTGTAATTTTTTGTTGAAAACGACGCATTTTAGATAATATATTGCAGCAATTCTAGATTCTGATTAGTCCCACCACCACCACCACTATGGGCCTTGTTGTCTGGTGGCTTGCCTGAATTAAGTTTGTGAAGTCTAATTCCTTTGCATTGTACAACCTCTAATGTTACTACTCAGTTTTTTCTCCTTGTTTGTTTCCTTGTTTTTAACTACCTCAGAGTTGCTCCTGGATCAGCATAACTTAATGTTCAGCTAGTGACTGGTCAGAGGTTGCTTATGCCCCTTGAGCCAGTAAGGCTTCAAACTTGATGATGGATCTCTGTGTGGCTTGGGAAATGCTTTTAAGTCAGCTCCACGTTCAAGAAGTGGCTAGTAGCTCTCAAGTGCCCACTCAGGTTGTTTTTGAAGGAATGCAATGTAGCATATATGCACAGCCTTCCCCACCCCCAGGGATAAGTATGATTTTAGCAGGGTTCTTTTTTAGCTGTCTCTCTCTCTCTGGTTCTGTTAAACTTCTGGCTGGTTTGCCATTTAATTTGTTGCTCCTTGTTTCATGGAATTATTAGCCTTCTACTAGTTATTCAACACAAAGATCTGTATTGTTTTTGACAATACAGGAAGGAGTGCATCCATGCTGTTCCAAATAAAACCAGGTCCCTTAACAGAGCTGGAGCTGCTGACCCTCCAGTCTTGCCTAAGCCCCTGCACACAATTCCTATACTGTTTCACTGGAGTGAGGGTGTGGTGAGGGCCCGATTCTCCCTGAGTGATATCTCTACCCTATAAGCAAGAGCTGGAAGGTGGAGATGGAAGCCCCCATCTTCTTGGTATGCCCTTCTTGGTATGGAATCTCCACCCTACAAGCAGGACCTGTGGGAGGTTGGTAGCCCATGGTCTTCTATGGTTGCCTCTTCTAGCATGGAACCTCTGCCCTACACATGGGAACTAGGGTGGGAGGACCCCAGTCTCCTTGCCCATGCCAGCCCTAAATAGAGCTTCCACAACATGAAGCTGAGAGTGTGGGAAGAGAGATGTTGGCAGCCTGTCCCCACTGAGGTGAAACCACTGCCCTGTGACTGGGAGCTGGGGCTAAAGGGAGCCCCATATTTTGGCTACAACTGTCCAGAGTAAAGCATCCATAGCATGGAGCTGGGTGGGAGAGATGTGACAACTAGGCACCCATTGTTTTCACTGAGACTTAGTAGATCTCCTTGAATAAATATTTCTCAATATATTGAAGTCAATATATATAAGTCAACTTCAGAGACTTTAAATGTTGTTTTTGATAATTTCATCAGTTAAGTGGTTGTTTCACTGGGAAGAGGGTCTATCAAACTCCTCACATAGCCTCTCTGGAAGTTCTGCTCCCAAGCCACTAATTTTCAAGCCTCTGATTAAGCTGGAAAACAACCCATTTTCAAATTTGCAGATGGCTTGGCTCCACTTACCAATGGTTTAATTTCTACACTGTAGTCTTCATGACCACAACAAGAAATAAAACATTTCTCAAATTAAGTGTATGTTCATGTAAGCAGCCACATTCAAGTTAATTTTGTGTTTCATGAATATTGGCCCCTCATTTTTCCAGCATAAGGTGGGAAGGAAATATTTTCCCATAA
Organism: Monodon monoceros; assembly: GCF_005190385.1. Taxonomy (NCBI): domain Eukaryota; kingdom Metazoa; phylum Chordata; class Mammalia; order Artiodactyla; family Monodontidae; genus Monodon; species Monodon monoceros. The sequence continues at coordinate 44,174,317 of NW_021703779.1, forward strand.
CCAAATCTTCTTGATACCTGAACTTCATTCCTTTAAGCACAGACACTTCATTTTAGCCATCTTGATGTACTCACTCTAAAACGTCTCCTAAATAACTTAAGCAAAAGGTAGGTGATCCTAACTACTTGAAACAGAGAATGAAGGATTACTAAAAAGGAACCAGCTGCAATATGTCAGAAAGATATCACAAACCCTGTCAATTGTATAGCGGTATCAGACATACTGATAGACACTGTAAAGGGTAGACGTGATACTGCCAAGGAACCCAAATATCAAAATGGTGCACACGTTTACTGTACTCACATTTCAGAGAACAGTCCAAAGAGATAACAGCCTTCCTAATGAAATGGACTGGCCTAGAAATCCACTCTGATCATGGCACTTTCATATCTCTAAACCTTTTCCATGCCAAAACAAAGGAAGAATCAATGCCTCTTCTTGACATCTGAGGCCCCAACCTTCCTTTCCAGTCTCAATCTCCATTATTCCCCAACTTGTAACTTTCTCCTACCACATCCATTTCCCTTTCTACTACCTCCTCCTAGTATGTTTCCTTTATCCACACCCTGTTTTGCTAGTCTGAGAGCTCCTTGAGGTCAGGGATTACATCTTGTTCATCTCTAGCCCTAGCAGCAGCATGAGGCACAGCAGAATAGACATTCAGTACCTGTTTTATTAATGAATGAAATCCTGCCATCTGAGCCCTTCTTAAATGTCACCTCTACTTTGAGGCCTTTCCTTGTCTCGTGTGGAATGTCTCACTCCTTTAAATTCCCATGGCTTCTTGCTTTTAACCTCTCTAATAATACCTATATCATAGTCTTCCTTGTGCTTTGTTATAATTATTTAAATATCTAGGTAATTACTGCCACTGCCACCCTTCCATTCTTCACAGAAACAGGGAGAGCAAGAGGCAGACAGACACAGACAAAGGATAACATACTTGGAAAGCATGGACTTTGCCTCATTTTTTAAAAACTTCCTTGTGGTACTTAGCACAATGTTTAGCACATAGGAGTTCAAGAAATATTTGCCAAATTGAATTGCTAAAACATTTGGATATCAGTATGGAGATTTTACTTTAGATCCATACCTCATACCATACACTTCAATAAATTCCAGATGGGTCCAAGAATTAAACACAAAAAAGAAAAAACACCCTGGGGGAGTGGGAGGACAGAATCACATATTTGTCCCAGCTGTGGAGGAGTGGTAAATTTCTGAATATTGAAAAATGAAAGGAACATCAGAGACAGGATGAATGGATATGAATACATAAATGTGAAAAAGAACACTTTTGCATAGTGAAATATAATAAAGCACACATAAAAATGAAAGCAACAAAATTGGAAAAATATGTGACAAATATAAATGATAAAGTTGAACTATCCAAAATATAAGGAATGGATAAAAATATAGAAGGTCAATAGATTTTACTTGATAAGTGTTCAAAGAAAATGAATAAGGAAACAGATGGCAAATTATGACATTAAGAAATATAAAGCTTCATTAAATAAATAAAAATTAAAACAAATGGAGAGTATACACACATACCTATTAAGCTAGCAAAAATATTAAAACTGATAGCGGCTTCCCTGGTGGCAGAGTGGTTAAGAATCTGCCTGCCAATACAGGGGACACGGGTTCGAGCCCTGTTCCGGGAAGGTCCCACATGCCGCGGAGCAGCTAAGCCCGTGTACCACAACTACTGAGCCTGTGCCTTAGAGCCCGCGAGCTACAACTGCTGAGGCCCGCGCGCCTAGAGCCCGTGCTCCGCAACAAGAGAAGCCACTGCAATGAGAATCCCGTGTACCGCAATGAAGAGTAAACCCCGATCGCCACAACTAGAGAAAGCCCGCGTGCAGCAACGAAGACCCAACGCAGTCAAAAATAAATAAATAAAATAAATAAATTTATTAAAAAAATAAAAATGATAACATTCAGTGCTGCAGGGCTGTGAGAAAATAGGAATACTTACACAGTTTAATCTTTTGGGAGTACAATTTGGCAACATGCAACAGCTATAAAACAACTCATACCTTTTGACCCGGTTATTATATGTTTAGTAACATATCAGAAAGCAATAACTCTGAATAGAAGAAATGCAATTTGTACAGAAACCGTTTACTATATCACTTTTTGTAAGAGTGAAAAATTTTAAATAACAAATCCCCAGTAATAATAGAATGGCTAAGCAAAATCGGGCATATTAACACAACAGTATACCACAATCTTATATTTTTGTGTGGAAGGCTATCTCCCTATTCCATATTACCAGATTTTTCCTTTTTGTGTTCTCTCCATCCCAGTTGTTCGGTACTCACTCAACTGTCACTGTGCCAATTTCTAGGGTAAACTACCTCCTGAAACCTATGCAGCCTGCTACCCCCAATTCTAATTTACTGCTTGTGTTCCGCTATAACTGAGGGAATGACAGGTTCCCATTAAATTAAGGATCAGTGGGTCTTTCTGAAGTCAAGGCATGAGGGCCTCTTCCCCTGTACCATGGGCTTTGTGACAGCTGTATCAAGATCTCAAAGCCTTTTTTTTTTTTAACTTATTACTGGGGTCCAGGCTATGTTCTGAGCTCCCAGATAGGTGAGGCATTACTGCAAATGGTTTTGCCTTAATTACAGGCCTTTAGTAAAACTGTTTGCATTTCATGAACACTATGTTTTTGAACAAAACTCTTTCAGTTCATACTAGAAATATTTTCATATGGAAACACCTCGGATCAGGAAAGATAGCCTTAAACTCTATAAATTATAAGTCTTGAGAATACATGTGGCCATGTTATGATTAAAGAGAAACTTGGGAACAAGTAATAGCAAATTCATTTATTAAGAGTCATGCTCATATGCCTATTATCAACTAAAATACATTTATTTAAACTTAGGTTTCTTTGGTTTATTACAGCTTACTACTGCTTTGAAATAATAGATAGTGTGCTTGAATTTCACAAACATATAAAAATTACAGTCTTATATTTATCATCAAAGACCCGATTGCAAACATTTCTCATCAAGGACCCAATCTCAAACTAATTTGCAAAAAACAAAATGTCAGTTCTCTGTGAGTCATAGGTTTTATTTAAGGCCATATATGATTAGCCTTCAAATCTGAAATCAATGCAGGGACCAAATACAAACCCTAACATAAACATATTAGAGCCTTTTTGTGAAAGATCTAGACACCAGTCCTACCAAAGAAGTGAATAGACACATTAAAGGCAATTCAAAATAAATAGAAATAAGAACATTTTAGGTGGAAAAAGTGATTGCTGGCAATGTTAAAAGAGAATGATATCTTCATTTTGACCAGTACAACCAACAAAACAAAATATTCAGAAGAAATTTAAGCTGTGAAAAGTTGGCCGTGATGACAAGATAAAAAAAGTGGAGAATTTCCCACCTTGGGTCTGTTCCCTGGATGGGGCCAGGGGTGTTAATTCTGCTTGTGTGATAGAAACAACCATCCTAATAATTCTGCAAGGAATCCGCGAATGGGAGCCTTTCCTTAATTTTGCTCTTTCTGCATATTGCTTTATCTGTAAATCTTTTTCTCTGCCTATGCATATGAGCTGCTTAGTGCTTTGGCCAGCAACAAATACAGTATACACTCTTAATTCAACTTTAATGGATCCAGAGCTTCCCATATGTTGAGCATCTGAAATAAAAAGACAATGCAGGTTGATGGGCAGGAAAGGAAAGAAGAGCTCATGGAATCGCAGAATCAAAACCCACTTTCAGAACCTAGATCTGCTGATGTCTGGCGCCGACACTCTGATACACATTTATATGAATTAGATTGGCAGGTTGATAGATTTCTCATGACCAAAGTTGGGTTTCTTGAACTCTTAGGACACTGGAAGAGAATATTTAGACAACAACCATACCAGCAGCAGGCCAGGAAGGTGAGACCTGCAGGAGATACTGACTGAGCCATTTCCTAAGCATATCAGAAGGAAATTATTTCAATTCTTGTCACAGGATAGGCCAGATGCTCTGTCCTGCCCTAGCCTCACTGTGCTCCCCCTTCCAAAACAAAGAGGGAGGAAGGAAAGTAGAAAGGGAAGGAAGGGGGGTAGGAAGGGAGAGGGAGAGGGAGAAGGAGGGAGACAGGGAGGAATATTACAATTAAGCTAAAGCAAGGATTAACAACGGTAAGAAATAAAGGTTACTTTTGCATAAAATGGAAATATAAAAGGTCAGTGTTCAGGAAATGTTAGCGTACTAGCTCAGTTACTCTCAGTTCATAGGACTGAGTCATTCGGTTTAGCGGGCTCAGGGAATAGTACCATAGCTTTTTCGCTTGCACTTTTATGAGGCATATCTGTGCTGGTGGCAGCTAGCAGACTGGCAGCGCTACAAACTGGCATGCCCTCAGGTCATAAACTAATTATGGCACAATCATTCACTTGTTCTAACCATTCTGCCTATTACTTCATAAATGGGGAGGGCAGGACCCTTGTCTAAGTCCAGCTCTGGAAAAAAAGACCTCCCTGGTTCAAGCCTTCCTTCCTGGGGAGTTATGTGGGATTCTGTAGAGCCATCGACAGTCTCAGTTAGCCTAGCAGTCTCTCCTTCTGCCTTAATAATCAATTCACTATTAAGTGTCTGTGCTGTATAAGACCCAGAGAGGAAATGCAAAAATAAGGAAGACTGTACCTTCAAAGGGCTGAGTCTAGAGAGGATGGGGAACATAAGAACCATTCAAAACTTTCACTTGTCTTAAGCCCACCTGCACATCTCAAAACCCACATTTTTCCTGAACAGAAGAGGCCTTTTGACTCTAGACCCCGCATTAGTCATCTGAGTCTACCCCCACAAGCTCTAGAAAAAATGAAGACATTCTCTTCCAGAGTCAGTGTAATCTTCCGTCTTTTCCCCAACAATGGGAGATAAGTTCCCTGTTCATAATTCAATTAAGGACGCAAGGCTGCTTGTCCAAAAGAAGGGCCAACCACTCCCCTCCAGTGCAATAGCTCTCTTGCCTGCCATCCTGCCTCTACTGAACACAGTCAAGGTTCCTGATGAGGTATACACAGATGATATCCCTTCAATCACAAGAAGGCTTACCCACATCCACACAGACTTACAAATAGCCTCAAGGAGCCAAGCATGCATACCCAGAAATGCATGTGAACATACGAAAAGGTATATACACAGGTTTGCTTACAGTCAGAAGAGAAAGTAAACAGATTGGGGAGGGGTGGTGAAAGTTCACAGCTCAGTGAGCTGGAGACCTGGGTAGGAAGGAGAAAGAATGAGTCCAAAATACCCACAGAGTGCTGCTTTTCAAGACAGCAGCATACACAGAGCCAGTAGTGACAAGTGATTTGGTGGGACTGGAGAGAATGGATTTGTAGCTAGAACTCAGGAAACGGTTTGAGAATCAATAGGCTCCATCAGTATGCCAGTGATTTCATAGTAATATAGTCAAGGTCCCAGAATAAATCATTTCCATGCTCATTACTGCTTATGGCAAACATCACCCAATTCAGACTCTGAGCTTCAAAGAGCCCAAGATCTCTGACAGGCATCATTAAAAACATTCCTGCAAGAAGCACCCTTCATAAGGTGGAGCCTAGCCAAACACACAGGCATCTGCTCCCCACCATGGTCACATATTCTCCTGCTGCCTTCTACCCTCGTACAGGCCCCCACAGTCTGTTTGCATTCCCACACCTGGCCCCACCTTCTAGCAGGGGCCAAGAGCATCATTTCTGGATGAGTGCCCAGCCTTTGAAGTCAGAGAGAATTCAGGCTGTTAGATGAGGAGATCCAGATTCAAGACTTCTCAACACACACTTCCCCCTACTCAACAATGCTTACAATAAAGTTACACTCAAGAGGTACTCTGGCTGCTAGAAAAACAGGAAGCCAGGAGTGGGTGGGTAAGTTAGTGTATCTAGGCTGGCCTGAGCTCTGCGGAATGTCAGGCTCCCAGCAAAGTTGAGTCCCTCCACTGAAGGTGTGACCAAGGGATCCTTAAGCTGGGTGCTGACAAACCAGCCTTGCCTTTTTTTTTTCTAAGCATTTTTAAAAATTGAAGTATAGTTAATTTACAATGTTGTGTTAGTTTCAGTTGTACAGCAAAGTGATTCAGTCATATATATATATATATATATATATATATATATATATTCTTTTTCAGATGCTTTTGCATTATAGGTTATTACACGATGTTGAATATAGTTCCCTGTGCTATACAGTAGGTCTTTGTTGTTTATCTATTTTATATACAGTAGTGTGTACATGTTAATCCCGAACTCCTAATTTATCTCTCCCCTCCCCCCACTCTCCCCTTTGGTAACCATAAGTTTTCTGTGAATCTATTTATTTCTTGTAAATAAGTTCATTTATATAATTTTTTTAGATTCCACGTATAAGTGATATCATGCTATTTGTCTTTCTCTGTCTTCCTTCACTTAGTATGATAATCTCTAGGTCAGTCCATGTTGCTGCAAATGGCATTATTTCGTTCTGTTTTTATGCCAGCCTTGCCTTTAAAAAAGTATTTCTCCCCGATACCCCCCACAGCCCCCACCCCACCCCCAGACACAAATAAAGTCGCCAGGACCTCAGGCTTGGGGCGCAAGAGCATAGCAGAACAACTCAGGGCAGAACTATCTTGGGAGACCTTCTTTATTCCAGTGCTGTCCCAGAACTAAAGGTTGGCAAAGAAATAGGTCTGAACATTTGGTTAAAAGAGCCATATTTAAAAGCAATTTTTCAATTCAAGTTTACAAGAGGCTTTCTTCATCTTCGAAGTCTGGGGGAGGGAGTGAAGATATAGATCCTTTAGGATAAACGGTAACCACCCACTTATGCATGCATGTTCCTATAGGTGTGATTCATGGGAATCAGGGAGAAATTGAGCCTTCCCCCCTCTTCTAGTCCTTAAGGTCATCATTCTGCCATGCCTCCAACAATAACAATTGCAATGCAATAACTCGTACTTATATAGCACTTGCCAGTTTACAAAGCTTCCTCCCATTCATTATTCCATTAATACAAATTAACCCAGTATGTGCTGTAGTTAATGAAGGGGATGATATTTAAAGTGTATTCCATCTGACCTAGCAATTCTGCTTCTTCTATGAATATCTCTTAATAAATAAAATAATTAGACAAGTGTGTGAAGATGTATGTACACAAATGGCCACTGTAGCACTGTTTATAATAGCAAAACATTAGAAGTGAATTAAATTAATGTGGTTCTGATTAAAATATTTATAGTATTCATACAGTCATAAAGTGTGACACTGTAAAGTCATTAAAATGATTATGTAGATTGGAAAAGATTTCTGCAACATATTGTCAGGTATAAAAAAGTGGGCTACAAAACAATATATATTCTATGACCTCATTTTTAATATGTGTGTATAATCAGAAAAAAATTAGCGTAAGATATATATACACCTAATTATCAATCTGGTTATCTCTAGGTGATAGAATGCAGGTAATTTTCATTTTCTTCTTTAAACGTTTATGTATCTTCTAAGTTAATATTAAAACAATAAACAGTATTGTTTTTGATTACATGGAAAATAAAGCTATATTCATTTTGAACAGAAGAAATATGGTATGCAACAACAGTAGTAGCTACCATTTATTGAGCAACTATTATGTACCACAGCTTCAAACACACATATTTTAACCCTCATAACAATAGCAGGAGGTATGTAATATTGTCCCCCATCTTACATATGAGGAGTCTGAGGCTCAGAAGGTTTAAAGGACTTCCCAAGGTCACATACCTAGAAGTGACAAAACTAGGATTTGAACCAAGGTTTCCTCTTCACTCTAAATCTCATGCTCTTATTTGCTGTTCTATCATCTCCCTTCTCAAGGGCCATTTCTCCACTGAAGTGCTCAATGTACCAAAGCCAATTTTTATATTTTTGAGTACTTATGTCTGAGAGACCCCATAATGAGTATAACTGTTGCCAGCTCAAAGCAAGGTTTCAAGAATATACAGGGCTTCCCTGGTGGCACAGTGGTTGGGAGTCCGCCTGCTGATGCAGGGGACGCGGGCTCGGGACGCGGGCTCGTGCCCCGGTCTGGGAGGATCCCACGTGCCGCGGAGCGGCTGGGTCCGTGAGCCGTGGCCGCTGGGCCTGCGCGTCCGGAGCCTGTGCTCCGCGACGGGAGAGGCCACAGCAGTGAGAGGCCCGCGTACCGCAAAAAACAAAAACAAAAACAAAAAATAAAATAAGAATATACAGAACCATCAAGGCCTGGTACCAAAAGCCCAGAAAAAGCAGCAATAGCCCAAATTGAAGTCTGGTCCCTAAAATCTCACAAAGCAAGGAGAGTCCTTGCTTGATTCAAACCTTTGCTTCCTCCATCCATCTCTTCCTTTCCTGAGTACCTATCATGTGCCAGGAACTGTGGGAGTGCAAAGGTGAACAAGGCAGACTCCTGGCCTTCAGAATTACTTGAGAACAAACTTCATGATGAAATGTGACCAATGGCCAAAGGGCCATAGAAGGAAACTTGGAAAGACAGGAAGCAGGTGGCCAAATCCTTCTTTACTATACTTTAAAAGAATAGTAAATACATGGATTCAATTACCCAAAACCATCCAACATTATTGAGCAATGACTATGTACCAGGCCCTGTGCTGTGTGCTGTCACATATCCTACTAGTATTACTATTATTGCTACTACTAAGGAAAATAGCAGCTAACATTTTATTAAGTCCTTACTGGTAGTGGTGGAAACTGGGCTAAGTGCTTTACATACAGCATATATGTTCACAACCACAATTCTATTAACTTGGATTAAGGTAGAGGTTTAATATGAAAACAAAAAGGAACAAATCCAACAAACAAAAGCTGTAGAGTGCTCCACAGATTCCCCTATTCACCACTAGAAATATAATGGTCATCATAGAGGTAAAATGGTTTGAATATCCAGACAACTCTATAAACATTTTCCATTTGTTCCTTTTATTTTCTTTTGGCTCGATACAACACACATTTATTATCTCTCAGTTTCTGTGGGTAAGAGTCCAAGAATGGCTTAGCTGGGTCATTTGTAAGGCTTTAATCAAGGTGTTGGTCAGGGCTAGGGTCTCATCTGAGGCTCATCTGGGGAAGAATCCACGTCCAAGCTCATGTGACTGTTGACAGGATTCAGTTCCTCGCAGGCTTTTGGAGTCCTGCTGCTTGTCAGCTAAAGACTGCCTTCATTTGCTTGCCACACGGCCTCCTTCATAGGTAACTCACATTCATGTCAGCTTGCTTCTTCAAAGCCAGTAGGGGAATAAGTATCCTGTTCCCTTCTTTAGTCCAGATCAGAGGCTCACATACTTACAGCATTACTATCTAGGGTTCTATACATGGATGTAGCGCTTTATTGCAATACAAGGGATTTTCAGGGAGAATTTCCATTAATTCATGATTTTTTGTCCTGTGTGCTATTTCTAGTACCTGACTTAAAGGGTGCATGAGATAATAATGATGATATGAAGATTATATGCCCAATAAATGATAGATCTTGCCTTAATATACTAAGCTTCACAATAACCCTATCATAGAAGTACCCTTGATCTCATTTTACAGGTGAGTAAATGTGGTTCATAAAGGGTCATCCCACACTATTTCAGTGTGACAAAGCCAAAGTTTAGACCCAGGTCTGACTGACACCAAAGCTCCTTGCACAGCTTCATGAGAGGTACTTCCTTTTTGATAAATAAATTAGGCTTTAGCTAAAAGGAATGACAAGGGCACAATGAACAAGATGGATCAGAAGGGAGAGCATGAGGCAGATCCAAGGAAGAGTGGTGAGAAAAAAAGTGATACTATCAAAGTTGGGCTTTAGGAAAATTAACCTGATGGTGGTGACACCTGTCCCCTGGGGCAATGTTGGCTCTCATTTGAGGTAGAATACAGACAAGAAACCCTAGTCTACAGAACAAGCTCCCTTTTCTGGTGGAGGACTCCAAGGTACTATCTGAAGGTCACCTGTCTCCTTGAATTCCCAAACTGAGGACTCACAACCACATTCTTAGAGGTGATATAGGAAGCTAGGACCCCAGTTCCCTACCATTGCATATTACAAAGTTCACGCTGAAGAAGACACCTCAGCCTCCCTCCTGTCTCAGAATGGTGTCAGGTAGCAACAACACCCATTAAAATGTCTAAAATGTGCTATTTTTCACCTGAACCACCTGCATCTAATTTCACAAAACACCAGCTTGGGACTGGAGAATAGAGCTCCTGCCAAGCAAAATACCAAAGACCATGCACAGCTCCCTCTCTCTACCTAAGCTAAGCTTGCAGGGGTGCTTCTCCCTGTAAGGTCTGTTGCCTCATCCAAGGAAGACTGAAGAATTTCTCTTGCACTTTTGCCTATTTCCTAGGATAGCAAAAAAATCAAGGATGACAAGCCGTACCCACCAGGTACCCTACTTATATCCAAAAAGATTTGAAGTACCTTACAATAAAAATTCTTATATCACAGGACCATAAAATTAAAAGAGGTTTAAAAAAACAGACGGGGAGATGATTTTATTTAAAAGAAGAAAACCTTTTGTTGATACGTGCTTCAGTTGAAAATTCAAATTTGCTCCAAGCTTCCTAGCAGCCAAGGCATAAAGGCAAACACTATAGGTTCTAAAACTTTGGTCTGATAAAAGGAAACAAGCTAACTTGTCAGGAGGCAAACTATTGGTCGGCCCTGGAATTATACAAGGGACAATTGAAAAAAACTCACAAAGGCTGATCTGTTCAACATCATTTTGGCAAAATGTACTTTTGTCATATAATCATTTCTTAAATTGACCCTCACATCTTAAATCACCCTCCCTATGTGAACGATCTTTTTCTGTTTCCTCACTTGCTTCCCAGTACTCTTACTGAGGCACCTGTGAACAAGCAGTGCCAACGTGCCCCTGAAACTGCAGCTTTGGATCTGCTCCAAGTTCTTGGATACTTGGTTGGGACCTCAAAAAATGCTATGCCCAGAGAGCAGAGAAAATACCAGTTTTGGCCTAGAATATGTTTAGGGCTATGTGGTGTCGACTGCCTTAACTAGCAGCCTAGTTCCTTAGAAACAGCTGACACTAGGCTTTGAGTAGGAGAGTCAGTGGTACCTAAGGTCCTCTTTCTACTGCAGCTTATGTGCCTGTTGGACCAGAAGCACAAAAAAAGAAAAAGTAATCAGCACCAAGCAAGCCAGACCAGAGGCACGCCCAGTTTGGATTAAAGATCATACTCAGGAGAAAAGAATTCTAGGTGTGAATACAGAGAGTGGGGCCGGGGGAGGGGGTGTTAACCAGCAGACAGTTCAGTTTTTAGGAACAGTGCCAGAGCAAGGACTCCAAAGCTGGAAAAAAATGTTTGGCTTTAATCATGGGAAACCTCCCAACCCCCACCCCAACTGACCTGGAGGTGGGGCAAGTCTGAAGCAAGTAAAGAGAAATAAATGGCATGCTGACAAGGGAAGGTAAAAGGGAGGTTGAAGAAACAGAGTCTGGGAAGCAAAATTCTGAATAGCTAGCTAAAAGGACATTTTAACATACATTATGAGACCAACAGCTGACAAGTAAAAGGAGATACTGTTAGGAGCCAAAGTCTCATCGAGGTGTGAGATGTGAGGGAAGTGGTCCTAGTCCAGGCTAAGAGAAGAGGTGGAGGGTGTGGTTTCGCAAAAGCCAGGCTGAAATTCCAATAAGAAATGAAAAGAATAGAATTTGCACTCAACCACTGACTAAACACAATCATTATTACTCAATTTAATTGTCCCGACAACAATCCTGTGACCTAAGAATGATTGCCCTCTGACAGATGAGGAAAATGAGACACAGGTTGTTGCTTCACAGAACTTACTCAGGGTAATTACCTGGCTAGGAAAGAGAACTTCCAGGCTTTGAACCCAGATGTCTGTGGCTCCACAACTTGTAGTCTTTCAACACATCCCCCTGAACAGTGCCAGTCCTGCACAAGTAAGGAACCAAGGCCCCAACATCGGTGGTGGCGGGGGATGGGGGGGAGCAGCAACTTAACCTTGGCAGTCTAAGAAAAGTTTCTTTCCTGAAGTAGGACCAATCAAAATTAGATTTCTAGGCTTCTTTAAATTCCTACCTATTCTATTCTTTCTAAATATAACTGTAAATATAGATGTGTGTGTGTGTGTGTGTGTATAGTTATATTAACAGAGAACAGAATAGGTAGGAATATATATATGCATACACACATACATATACATATAAAATGACAATATATTTTAACCTTTTATTTAAATAATATCAATATATATTATATTTATATTATGTTATATTATATATTAATAATAATAATACTAGGTAGTACTTATTACCTAGTAATAAGCATTACTTCGTGCCAGATACAGGACTAAGCACTTTGTGGCTTAGATCGTTTCCTCACATGAGAAAATCTGCATATAAATCTTATTATTATCCACAATCCACAGATGAAAAATTAGGCTTGGAGAGGTTCAATAACTTGTCTGAGGTTACACAAGGAATAAATGACAGAATTTCAGTTCAACTCAGCCTCCAGATCCATACGACACTGCCTTCCTAACTCTTCCATATAGATACCTCAGAAAATAGAGATGAGCAAAAAAAGGAAAACAAAATCACCCATAACAGCATAAACATATCTGCTTTTCTCTACAGACTTTCAAGCTACATATCCCGGTGTTTTGATTTGATCTGTTCCTTAATTATCCCACATGTGTCTGTCCCCAAAGAGCTGATAAGCCCCTTACAGGCAGGAGTTAGGCCTTCTATTTTGTTTCTCCCCACTGTCTCACTCCAGCCCCAGCACAGAGCCCAATGGGCAGTCATACCTGTTGCCGATGGACCACCATGAGGAGAGTCAAGCTCAATGATGATACCAGAATGCAGCAGAATTTTACAAGACATGATTTCATGAATCTGGCAGCCCAGCAAGAGCTCACTATGTCATCTGAGACAATGAGAGATGCTTGGGTAACCTCCTCAAGCCCTAGGCTGCTGACCCAATCTTTTATCAAGCATTAAGTCAGCCAGTTGTAAATCAATAGAAAACTTCTTAAAGAGTTGATTCGTCTTTAAGTAAATTATCAGATGCTTGGACCAAGATGTATGTACAAAGATATTCTCCACAATGTTATTTATAATAGCAAAAAAACTGCAAACCTAAATGGCCAATTACATGGAAGTAGTAAATTAAATTATAATGCACCCATATGGGGCTATTATTATGCAGTGATCTAAAAGTAAGTTTTAAAAAATTCCTAATGACAAGGAAAAAGAGCCATAACAAGTTAAGTGGAAGAATTTGAGGGAAGGATACAGACAATATAGCCATGTAGTATGATCTCAAATATACATTACTTTTATAATCAAAATATATTACTCTTAATGAGAAAAAAATCAGTTTATAAAAACAAGATGAATAATTGTGACCCTTTCCACAGTGTCTTTTCTCTTGCATTAGCTTTGCCTTTTCTCAGACATGGTTTAAGTTGCTGCTACATTATCTCAGTTTCATTTGTAAAATAGGGGTGAAAGTAGCTACTAATCTCCCATAGTTGCTGTATTGATGAAATGAGATAATGGATGTGAAAGTGACTTTTCAAACAGAGTACTATTCACTTCTAAGCTATTACTGAGGAGATCCTAAGTGTGCTAAATTTTTGGTGGTTTGCAGAAATCAATCTCTCTTGGAGCCAGTCTCTCCTGGGGCCAATCTCTGTCTCTTCCTGCCCATTTCCACTGCCATAATCACACTCCAGGCATTTACCCTCTCATTGCCTGAATTTCCACACTAGTCTCCTAGCTGGATCTCCTCCAGACTCTGGACCCCACTATCCACCCTCCACAAAGCACCAAGAATCACCTTTATGACCATATTAATCCTTTGCTCCGACTCCCAAGTACTCGTCACATACCACACCAATTTTTAAATCAATTCTACAACATTCTCCAACTATCACCCTAGTCCCCATATAATCAGCTTAAAAGTCTTCAACATGTCTTTGCTTAACTAGAAAGCACCATATTACATAGTAGGCCCTCGATGTGTCATACCATTCTACTCTAAGTGTGGTCTTTGGACCAGTATCATCAGCCTCACCTGGGAGTTTTTAGACAGGCAGAATCTCTGGCTGCAGCCAGACCTATCGAATCAAAGTCTGCATTTAAGAGTATCCAAGTGATTTGTATGCACAGTAATGTTTGAAATGCACTGGCCTAGGAGGCCCTAAAGCTGTCAAGGTAAAGCGAAGTATTGACAGCTGTAATTAATTGACAGATTTATTAACTCTTTCCAAGCTGTCCTTATGGCTTCTCTCATGTGTTTGTCCATCTCCTTTTTTGGATGGTAAGACTGTTTAAAAAGTTGTAACTTACATAACCTATATGGGAAAAGAATCTGCAAAAGAATGAATATATGTATAACTGAATCACTTTGCTATACACCTGAAACTAATACAACATTGTAAATCAACTATACTCCAATAAACTTTTTTAAAAAGCAAAGTGGAATTGAATGGTAATGTTTTCTATTCTTCAATTAAATTAATTTTGACAGAGGACAAACTATATTTAATTTTTCTAGAAAAAAATCTTCTCAGCAAGAAAAAAAGTAACTTACATTTTTCTCTTTGTCCCAACTCCTATCATCCAGGAGGCCCTCAGTAACTGATCATCAACCCAAAATAGTTTCAAAGGGCTTCCCTGGTGGTGCAGTGGTTGAAAGTCCGCCTGCCGATTCAGGGGACACGGGTTCGTGCCCCAGTCCGGGAAGATCCCACATGCCGCGGAGAGGCTGGGCCGCTGAGCCTGCGCGTCCAGAGCCTGTGCTCCGCAACGGGAGAGGCCACAACACTGAGAGGCCCGCGTACCACAAAAAAAAGAAAAAAAAAAAAAAAAAGCTTTAAAGGCCATATTTAAAAGTAATCATGGGGCTTCCCTGGTTGCGCAGTGGTTGAGAGTCCGCCTGCCGATTCAGGGGACACGGGTTCGTGCCCCAGTCCAGGAAGATCCCACGTGCCGCAGAGCGGCTAGGCCCGTGAGCCATGGCCGCTGAGCCTGCACGTCCAGAGCCTGTGCTCCACAGCGGGAAAGGCCACAACAGTGAGAGGCCTGTGTACCGCAAAAAAAAAAAAAAAAAAAAATGTAATCATGATCAAGTTTATTTAATATGGCACAGTAGTTAAGAACATGGAATCTGGAGTTGCCAGACTGAGATCAAAAACCTGGCTCCACTACTTTCCAGCTGAGTGACCTTGGGCACTTAACCTCTATGTGCCTCAATTTACTCATCTTTGAAATGGAGATATTAATACATATTCAAAAGATTGTTGTGAGAATTAAATGAGTGAATCAATGGGAAGCCCTTAAATACCATCTGCCACAGTTACCACTATATAAGTTTTAGGTATTACAAATGCTGCCTTAGAAGAGCATTATGATAATGATTTCAAAATTTAGGCCATTAACAATCATAACTACAGAATTATTTCCAAGATGGAGTGTGTGCTGGGAATTTAGCACGGATAGTCATTCTGAATT
Source organism: Monodon monoceros (assembly GCF_005190385.1). Classification (NCBI taxonomy): domain Eukaryota; kingdom Metazoa; phylum Chordata; class Mammalia; order Artiodactyla; family Monodontidae; genus Monodon; species Monodon monoceros. The sequence continues at coordinate 44,189,851 of NW_021703779.1, forward strand.
CTCACAACTCTTCAATGAGATTGACAGTCGTCTTATTTTACAGAAGACAGAGTTTGCACAGCTAAACTTGAATTCAGGCCTGAAGAACTTCAGAGTCCATGTTCTCTAAAGTGTATAAACAGGGGGCTTTAAAGGCAATAGAGAAAAGAAATCGTTTATGGTTTTAAGAAATAATAAAGAATGAGGAAAAAGTTGATGGCTTGACTATTGGGCGTACCCAGATTTTGGAAAAGCAAGATCTAACTTTGTAAGAGCTCACAAGCTCACTGATACGAATAATTAAAATAGTATTGTGGATATTGCACTCAGTGAGCTAAATATGAAGCAGTTTGTGGAGGGTAAGCCAAAGGCAACCATCTGTGGCTCTGGGATTTCTCCCTCAGTATTCCAGGCCAAGAAATGGATAATAGAAACTTGTCTGTATCCCCAGCTACCTGGACTGTCCCTGGACAGGAATTAGGTGCAGATATTTCTATGTGGGAATCAGAGAACATGAAACACACAGGAAGGAGAGGCCCACAATGGCCTGCAACACCCCTGTCCTGGACATTGCTACCTCTGGTTCTTCTTTCCTGTCCTAGAGATTCACCTGGTCACCATCATCACCACCACCACTACTTAAGACAAACCGCCACACTGTTCTTAAGAGAAGTCAGAGGGAGATAATGCCTGGGATTAGAGCCAAAACTAGGAAAGCAGTATAATGTTCCCTTTCTGCTGAAGAAAACTGGAAGGGGGATGGGGCAAGTGAGGGCCTTTGGGAGTCCTCCAAACTCATAGCAAGCAGTGGGAGCATCTTGTGAAGGGAAAAGGCCCAGGGGCCAGAGGCATAGTGAGCTCCCAGTATGGTGTTTGGCACATGGGCGAGGACCTCTCTGTATGACTGTTCAGTAATAAATTCCTTGGGCAAGGAAGTATGCAAAAGAGTACTGAGTCAGCCCTGTGTATACCAAGGGCAGGAAAATAGACACAGAATTCTCTGTGCATACAGGTGAGAGAATTTTAGCCACCTAAATTAATAAGATAGTTTTAAAAAGTCAACCAAAAAGTAGGCAGAGGTCATGGGGCCTAGAATCAACAATATGGTATTCCAGGCAAAGGGAAAGAAAGTGAGGAAGAAGAAACAAAGATTGCATTGCAACCTCAAAGGATGCTGCGGCTGAAAATGAGTCCGTGACAGCAGTGATAAGATCTGATTGGAAAACTCAATTTTAAAGAGTTAGAAAAACAAGAAAAAATGAGTCCTATCTGAAAAGGACATTATGAAAAGCGCTATTAATGAAATGACATAGCATCCAAGCACTGTATAAGGTCCCCAAGCTGAGGGAATAAATTGGAACCTGGGCTCCACTTGGTAAGCCTGTTGCTCTACCCAGGGCTGAATGCCCCCTGAAGAAAGGAGGATCTTTTTGTAATTGGCATAAAAGCACCATATGGGCTAGTGGCAACTCAGGAGTCTGTGTCCTCAGAGGGTTTCATATTAATAAAAACCATGACTATAGAGACAAATATTAAAGTGTTAACCCCAAACAGATCCAGCTAGTTCATCTCTTAACTCACTTGATCTCTTTTCAAGAACATATAGCTGGATATTATAAGAGTTTTATTTGATTGCCTGCAAAGCTAAAACTCCCAACAGAGTTAAGATTCAAATGGGTAGTTTAAAAAAAATTTTTAATCTGAAAATAAACCATCATCATCACCATTATAAATAATTTATTAAGCCCCATATCACACTCACAAAGGGAAAACAAAGGTTAGGATAAGAATTCTTGAGGCTGACAGGGTGCTTAGTTTAAGTCTTCACTACAGTTAGGAGAAATGAGGCCTAAAGAATGGTAGTCACTTGCTCAAGGTAACAGATCACGTAAGAATTTCAACTGTGGACTGTAGGGTATTTTGCTTGACATGAACTTAAAATCTGGTGAGTGTGGAGTGTGACAGGGTAAAGTTCCCTGAAGTCAGGGACCATACATGTTCTCCATTTCTAATTCTATACTTGAGATGAATTGAATAATCATCTCAAATAGTCACTTTGCTAAACGACAAACAAACAAACCCCCCCCCCAAAAAAAACCAACACAGAACAAAACAAACAGGCAGAGAAGGAAATTACCTAAGTTTCAGAAATGGGACCTTACACATAAGAGATGCTAAACTTTGGTTTACTGAATGCATAGGCAGTTTGGGGGAAAATAAGTTAGAAGACAGATGGGGCCTACCTACATATGTGCAGAATCACTGGGGGCAACTTAAACAGCCAGGCTACTAGGATTTCTCTCATCCTCCCCACAGTAAAGTCTCAAATTGAACTTATGCCTGGGCACAATCCTCCTTCCCTTATCCCCACCTACCCCCACCCCCCCATCCCTCCAACTATTAGAGTCTATTTGAAATCACTGGGGTATATTCTCTTTAGCGCAAGGCTCATCAAACTATATCGAGTTAAGCTGCAAATTTTCCCTCATTCTACATCTTTAGGTTCTAATTTAGACTAGGATGGTAATAGGAGGTTAACATGAAAGGACAATCTGGTATAGGTACCTTATCTCCATTTTTCTAATCCAAAATTCTTATTTTGCTCCACAAAGGTCATGTAAATAGAGCTGAAGCCCACTGCAGGTTAAAGGGGAGCAGGTAGAATTGGCAGACAGCTCTATAAATATTCATATATTTCCAGTGAGTGCTCTTGGTTAGAGGGACAGAGATGGGAGTGCAATGAGGGGGATGGTTGGACACTTCCAAAGAGGCTTTTGTCTGACACCCTGGCTACTTATACTTGTATGCCGAGAGACCAAGAGACCTCCCAGCTACTCCAGATGACAGTCTCAAAAGGGACAAGTATAAGGTAATTAATGCTTTTTATGTTTTTGTGGGGGTTTTTTGTAGTATAGGTTCTGCCTCTGGGAATATGGGTTCCAAGCTATCAGCTCTAAATAAGAAAAGAGATCTGGAAAGCACTGTAGACTGTTTAACAAAGACACCAGCCTAATTTTTTCTTTCAGCTAAAATAAGTATTGGTCTACGCATATCAGGAATAGAAAAAAAAAATGAGATGTTCCTTTCCCTCACTCCCTCACCTCACCCTGCCCTCAATTCCTTCCATCATGGTTTGCCCTCATCTGGGATACTGTGTGCAGGTCTGGTCATCACATCTCAGGGACAATACCATCAAGCTGGAGAAGGTACAGGAAAAGGCTTAAAATGGTAAATTTATAGCCAATAAAACAAAGTCCAACTTCATCAATTAGTATACTTAGAAAACATATCCCCTCCAAAGATTAGAACAGTCTGACAATACAATGTGTTTTTTTACATTTGGATAAATTCATTGACAGATATTAAAAAAGGAAATTAATGTTTGGAGAATATCACTTACTATAGATGTTGACTAGGACAAGGGCCCAAAGGTGAAGATTTAGGGGTTATATATTCTACCAGGTCCTGCACTAGTAACATTACCTATGTTATCTCATTTAATCCTCACAATAACCCTATGAGTAGGTACTATTAGATCTCCATATTAGTGATGAGGAAACCGAGGTTTAAGAGAAGTTACATAATACATCTAACTTGCACACTGCTGGTTAAAACCAGGTTTCGATATGGATAGGAAAGGAAGTGAAATCATCTTTATGTAGAGATGATATGATCAGCTAGGTAGAAAATTCTAAGGAATCTACAAAAGGGCTATTAAAACTAACAAGAGATTAGTACGGTTATGACACAAAATCAATATACATAAATCAATCACATTTCTATTACTAGCAATCAAGAATCAGAAAGTAAAATTTTAAAATACTAACCATTTATAATAGCATCAAAAATATGAAATACTTAGGGATAATTTTGACAAAAGATGTCCAAGAGCTGTAGATTGAAACTACAAAACACGGCTGAAATAAATTAAAGAACATTTAAATACAGAGATATACCCTGTTCCTACATTGGAAAAGTCAGTATTGTTAAGGTGTTAATTCTCCCTAAATTTATCTACAGATACAGTGTAATCCCAATCAAAATCCCAGCAGGCTTTTTAAATAGAAATTGACAAGTTGATTCTAAACTTTATATGGAAATTCAAACAACTGGGAATAGCCAAAACACTTCTGAAAAAGAACAAAGTGGGAGGGTTTACACTATTTGAATACAAGACGCTATAAAGATACATAGCACAGGGAGATCAGCTCGGTGCTTTGTGACCTCCTGGAGGGGTGGGATAGGGAGGGTGGGAGGGAGGGAGATGCAAGAGGGAAGAGATATGGGAACGTATGTATATGTATAACTGATTCACTTTGTTATAAAGCAGAAACTAACACACCATTGTAAAGCAATTATACTCCAATAAAGATGTAAAAAAAACCAACAATATGGTTTTGGCATAAAGATAAACATATAGGTCAAAGGTACATACTACAGTGTCCATGTGTATAGAATCAATTGATTTTTGACAAAGGTACCAAAGCAATTAAATAGAAGAAGGATAATCTTTTCAACAAACGTTGCTGGAACAATTGGATGTTCACAGGCAAAACAAACAAAAACAAAAAGCAAACCAAAAAACCCTCAGCTATTATCTCACACAACTTACAAAAATTAACCCCAAATGGATCCTAGACCCAAGTGCAAGAGCTAAAACTATATAACTTCTAAAAGAAAATATAGGAGAGAAATCATAGTTACCTTGGGTAAGGCAAAGACTTCTTAGGACACAAAAAGCTGAAATTATAAAATGTTTAAAAATATTTAAATGGACTTTATCAAAATTAAAACATTTTACTTTTCTTTTTTAATATTTAGATGATTTAATAGACATTTCTTCAAAGAAGATATACAAATGGCCAATAAGCACATGAAAATATGCTGCTCAATATCATTAGTCATTAAGGGAAATGCAAATCAGAACCAGAATGAGATATAACTTCACACCCACTAGGATGGAGAGAGAGAGATCTAGACAGAGATGGAGATAGAGACACAGACATTTAAAAAAAAAACAAAACCGGGGCTTCCCTGGTTGCGCAGTGGTTGAGAGTCCGCCTGCTGATGCAGGGGACACGGGTTCGTGCCCCGGTCCGGGAAGATCCCACATGCCGCGGAGCGGCTGGGCCTGTGAGCCATGGCCGCTGAGCCTGCGCGTCCGGAGCCTGTGCTCCGCAACGGGAGAGGCCACAACAGTGAGAGGCCCGCGTACCACAAAAAAAAAACCTTTTACTTTTCAAAGGACACTGTTAAGAAATGGATAGGCAAGCCACAGACTGGGAGAAAATATTTGCAAATCACATATACCCAACAAAGGACTTGTATCTAGAATATAAAGAACTCTTACAACTCAATATCAGAAGAGAAAAACTAATAAAAATAGGCAAAAGATTTAAATAGACACTTCACCAAGGAAGATATACATATGGCAAATAAGCACATAAAAACATGCTTAACATCGCTAATCATTATAAAAACATAAACTAAAACTACAAAGAAATACCAATGCATACCTTCTAGAATGGCTAAATTTTTTTAAATGACCATAATAAGTATTGGTATGGAATGGAACTCTCTTACACTACTGGTGTAAGATATTTACAACCATGTTGGAAAATAATTTGGCAGCTTTTAAAAATGATAAATATACATCTACCATATGACACAGTCATTCTACTTGTAGATTTAACCAAGACAAATGAAAGTATATGTTTACACAAAGACTTATACATGAATGATCACAGCAGTTTTATTTATAATAGCCAGAAACAAGCCAAATGTTCAACAACAAGCGAATGGATAAGCAAACTGTGGTATATTCATGCAATCGAATATTACTCAGCAATAAAAAGGAGTAAACTGTTGATACATGCAAGAACATGGAAAAATGTAGAAATATTTATACTGAGTGAAGAAGGAAGACAAAAAATATATACTAAATGATTCTATTGATATAAAATTCTAGAAAATGCAAACTATAGTGATAGAAAGTAGTTGTCTGGGAGTAATGGAGGTGGATTATGAAGGGGTACAAAGAAACATTTGGAGGTGAATCATATGTTTATTACCTTTATTATGGTGATAGTTTCATAGGCATTGTCAAAATTCATCAAATTGTATAGGTATTTATACATGTATAATTTCTTATACATCAATTATCGTTCAATAAATGTGTAAAATATAAAATCAAGTCAAATTTGCCTCAACGCAATAGTTAACATACTTGTAAAATAGGGACTGATTTCCCAAACAAATAAAAATAAGTATGCTTATTTTGTAGCCAAACTTTACACAGTATATATAGTTCATTCTGGAAAAGGAGACTAAATAATGACTCCCAGACCCTTCTAATCCAGAAAAATTGTTAGTCAAAAAAAATAAGGGGTCATGAAGGCTGCACACTAATATATACTGCAATAACTAGTATCTCCCTCCTATAGAACAGATTTCAGGTGTTAGCTGGAAGAAAAGAAAAAAAGAGGGGTTATGAACTTGGGCTTTACTGGATGATGAAATTAAGACTGGGCTACTTGCTAATAAGTTCTTCAATAGTTAAAAACTAGTATTGGTTGTTTTTTTAAAAAAATTCATTTAGGAAGACATAACCATAATTCAAGAAAGTAGAAGATGTGTGGTTCCTATATGGTTCAGTAATAATCACAACCAGTCTATGACTCCCTTAAACAGTCTGTTGAAAAATATGAAGGGAGAAGAAAAGGGGGCCCTATGAAAGGTGTATAGGGATAGGGTGGGGATTTACAAAGATATTATGGGGCCAGAGAGAGATATCAAGAGCACGTTTTTAACTTTGCAAAACAAACTTAGAGACCCTTAGGTTAGGTGGCTTATACTCATGTAAAATACCAGCCAATCCATCAACAGATTTTTTTTGAAGTACCCACTAGTGATTTATAGTTAATGCTTAGTGAACTGGAACACTGCAACTGGAACTACTTAAATTTTTCTGACTTCTGAAATGTAATTAAATTGGTACACACAGGGAATTAGCAAAAGTATCCTGATCCTTTAGAGACCAATGTGTTACCCATTTAATTAGTCTGTCTGGGTAGTAAATCATGTTCTTGTCTAACATGCTAGATAAGCATATCTCACTCAAGTAGAGAACTCAGAAACTTCAGATGGAAATCATTTACAAAATACCAATGGGAAACCACAATAACTACCAAAAGAAGGGAGGAAAGAGAGAAGAGGGAAGAAAGAAGAGAGGAGGGGAGGGGAAGGAGGAAGTTGTGTAGGATGTAGCATTTTAAAGGGGCTTTATTAGCACAGAAAACATGGAAACTTTCTGCTCCAAAAAGAATCACCCCCTCAACCACTCTACCACCACCACCACCACCGCCACCACTCTCTCTCTCTTTCTCTCTATCTCTATTTTTCACACACACACTCTCTCTCACACACACACTAAATTTTACAAGTTCAAGTGGTGAAGTATCTATCCATACATCTATGTGAAAAATCAAAATTCATATCAGTTTCTAGATAGCATAGCAATAAATGTTAAGGGTAAGGGAGAGGGAAGATGAGAAGTAGTAAATATTAAGCTAAAAGCTTATCCTCTAAGATCAGGAACATGACAAGTTTCCTCACTCTCAAGACTTCTACCCAACATAGAACTGGAAGTCCTAGCCAGAGCAACTGGGAAAGAAAAATAAATACAAGGCATCCAAGTTGGATGGGAAAAAGTAAGACTGTCTCTGTTTGCAGATGACCTTTTGTTATATAGAGAAAATCCTAAAGACTGTACCAAAAAACTGTTAGAACTGAAAAACAAATTCAGTTAAAGCTGCAAGAAAAAAAATCAACATACAAAAATCAGTTGTGTTTCTATATATTAACAATGAACTATCTAAAAAGGAAATTAAGGCCAACAAACACACGAAAGAATGCTCAACATCATTAATCATTAGAGAAATGCAAATCAAAACTACAATGAGATATCATCTCACACCAGTCAGCATGGCCATCATCAAAAAATCTACAAACAATAAATGCTGGAGAGGGTGTGGAGAAAAGGGAACCCTGTTGCACTGTTGGTGGGAATGTAAATGGATACAGCCACTATGGAGAACAGTATGGAGGCTCCTTAAAAAACTAAAAATAGAACTACCATATGACCCAGCAATCCCACTACTGGGCATATACCCTGAGAAAACCATAATTCAAAGAGTCATGTACCAAAATGTTCATTGCAGTTCTATTTACAATAGCCAGGACATGGAAGTAACCTAAGTGTCCATCGACAGATGAATGGATAAAGAAGATGTGGCACATATATATAATGGAATATTACTCAGCCATAAAAAGAAACAAAACTGAGTTGTTTGTAGTGAGGTGGATGGACCTAGAGTCTGTCATACAGAGTGAAGTAAGTCATAAAGAGAAAGACAAATACCGTATGCTAACACACATATATGGAATATAAAACAAAAAAGTTCTGAAGAACCTAGGAGCGAGACGGGAATAAAGATGCAGACCTACTAGAGAATAGACTTGAGGATACGGGGATGGGGAAGTGTAAGCTGGGACAAAGTGAGACAGTGGCATGGACATATATACACTACCAAACGTAAAATAGATAGGTAGTGGGAAGCAGCCACATAGCACAGGGAGATCAGCTCAGTGCTTTGTGACCACCTGGAGGGGTGGGATAGGGAGGGTGGGAGGGAGGGAGATGAAAGAGGGAAGAAATATGGGGACATATGTATGTGTATAACTGATTCATTTTGTTATAAAGCAGAAACTAACACACCATTGCAAAGCAATTATACTCCAATAAAGATGTTAAAAAAAAAAGAAATTAAGAAAGCAATCCCATTTACAATAGCATCAAAAAGAATAAATTTAACCAAGGAAGTGAAAGACCTATGCACTGAAAACTATAAAACAAATTGAAGACACAAATGGAGAAAAGAGAACCCTCCTATACTGTTGGTGGAAATATAAATTGTAAAGCCACTGTGGAAAACAGTATGGAGGGTCCTTTAAAAACTAAAAATAGAGTTACCATATGATCGAGCAATCCCACTCCTGTGTGTATATCCAGAAAAGACAAAAACTCTAATTCAAAAAGATACATGCACCCCAACGTTCATAGCAGCACCACTTATAATAGTCAAGACATGGAAGCAACCCAAGTTCCCATCAACAGATGAATGGATAAAGAAGATGTGAGATATATATACACACACATATATATGTATATAAAATGGAATATTACTCGGCCATAAAAAAGAATGAAATATTGCTATTTGCAGCAACATGGATGAACCTAGAGAGTATCATACTTAGTGAAATAAGGCAGAGAAAGACAAATATCATATGATATCACTTATATGTGGAATCTAAAGAATAATACAAATGAACTTATTTACAAAACAGAAACAGACTCACAGACATAGAAAACAAACATATGGTTACAAAAGGGAAAAGGGGAGGAGGGATAAATTAGGAGTATGTGATTAACAGATACACACTACTATATATAAAATAGGTAAACAACAAGGATTTACTGTATAGCACAGGGAACTATATTCAATATCTTGTAATAATGTATAATGGAAAATAATCTGAAAAAAATATGTATATAAACAATCACTTTGCTATACATGTGAAACTAACACAATGGTGTAAATCAACTATGCTTCAATTTTTTTAAGAAAAAAAGGAATAACTAAGCTGAATATACAAGAACAAAAAAAGAACAAAATTGAAGACACAAACAGAAAGACATACCATGTTCTTGGATTGTAAGAATTAATATTGATAAAACATTTATATTACCCAAAGCAATCTACAAATTGAATGTAACTCCTATCAAAATTCCAGTGGCATCTTTCACAGAAATAGAAAAAAAAATCCTAAAATTCATACGGAACTACAAAAGACACTAAATAACAAAGCAATCTTGAGAGAGAAAAACAAAACTGGAGGTATTGCAGCTCCTGATTTCAAACTATATTACAGAGCTATAGTAGTCCAAACAGTATGATGCTGGCATAAAAACACAGACCAACAGAATAAAAATAGAGAGCCCACCAAACTCCAAGCACATGCAGTCAACTAATCTTTGACAAGGGTGCCAAGAACACACAACGGGGAAAGGATAGCCTCTTCGATAAATGCTTTTGGGAAAATTGAATATCCACATGCAAAAGAATGAAACCTAACACTTATACCACTCACAAAAATAAACTCAAAATGCATTGAAGACTTACAGTCCTGAAACCATAAAACTCCTAGAAGAAAACAGGGATAAAGCTTCATGACATTGGTTTTGGCAGTGATTTCATGGAAATGACACTAAAAGCACAGGCAACAAAAGCAAAACTAAACAAGTGGGACTACATCAAACTAAAAAGCTTCTGCACAGGCAACAAAAGCAAAACTAAACAAGTGGGACTACATCAAACTAAAAAGCTTCTGCACAGCAAAGGGAATAATCAACAGGGTAAAAATGCAAACTACAGAGTAGGAGAAAAATATTTGCAAACCATATATCTAATAATGGGTTAATATCTAAAATATATAAGGAACTCAAACAACTCAATAGCAAAACAAAAACAAATAACCCAATTTAAAATGGGCAAAGGATCTGAATATACAAAGGACCAGTAGGTACATGAAAAGGTGCGACAAGAGATAACAAGTGTTGGCAATGATGTGGAGAAAAGGGAACCCTTGTACACTGTTGGTGGGAATATAATTGGTATAGCCATTATAGAAGACATTATGGAGGTTCCTCAAAAACAGTAAAACCAGAACCACCATATGATCCAACAATCCCACTTCTGGGAATATATCTGAAGGAAACGAAATCAGTATTTCATAGAGATATCTGCACTCCCACGTTCATTGCAGCATTATCCACAATAGCTAAGATATGGAAATAACCTAAGTGTCCATTGACAGATAAATGTATAAAGAAAGTGTCATGACAACACGGATGAACCTGCAGGGCATTATGCTAATTGAAACAAGCCAGACAAAGAAAGACAAATACTGCCTCGTATCATTTATATGTGGAATCTAAAAATAAAAGTCAAACTCATAGAAACAGAGAGTAGAATGGTCATTGACAGAGGATAGGGGGTGGGGGAAATGGAATGTTGGTCAAGGGGTTCAAACCTTCAGTTATAAGATGAATGAGTTCTGAGGATCTAATGTACAGCATTGTGACTATAGTTAATACTGTATTGCATACTTAAAATTTGCTGAGAGAGTATATCTTAAGGGTTCTCATGGGCTTCCCTGGTGGCACAGTGGTTGAGAGTCCGCCTGCAGATGAAGGGGACACGGGTTCGTGCCCCGGTCTGGGAAGATCCCACATGCCGCGGAGCGGCTGGGCCCATGAGCCATGGCCGCTGAGCCTGCGCGTCCGGAGCCTGTGCTCCGCGACGGGAGAGGCCATAACAGTGAGAGCACCACGTACCACAAAAAAAAAAAAGAAAGGGTTCTCACCAAAAAAGTGTACATGTATCAAATCATCACATTGTACACTTTAAATATGTACAATTTTACTTGTCAATCATATCTCAATAAAGCTGGGGGGAAAATTAAGGGTTTTTTCTTAGCATCTACCTCCAACCATCCAACAACCACCACCACCACCTACTCCCCCAACACTTCACACACACACACTCACAATCTCTAGATCAAGCGGCAAAGTATCTATCCTTCCATCCACCTATCCATTGATGTAAAAAAGCAAAATTTATATCACTTTGTAGATAGTATAGCAAAAAATGTTAAGGGCTAGGAAGAGGGAAAATGAGAAGTAATAAATGTTAAGGCAGTCATATTGGGAATAGAGGCTCTAAGAAAATCCTTCCTTATTTTTAGGTTGCTCCTCGTTCAGCTCTCAGTTTAAATAAATAAATATTTAATATAATATATAATTAATATTATAGTATATAATTAATAAATATAATATATAAAATTCATATTACATTTTATAAATGTAATATAAAAGTAATACATATATAAATTACATTACTATGCAATATATACTATAAAATATTACTACAGATGGCAATGCTTGAACTGTTTGGTTTTTGTCCCTGTCACTGATGGTACTTGGGAACAAATGTACAAACTACAAGGCAATGAGAGAAATGAAATTTTGAGCTGAAGAAAGAAACCAGATTCAGAAAGCAAAGATTCATATAAACTTAAAATATGAAAAAAAATCTCCATGAGGAATATAAAACAGGTTCACACTGCTCATTAGAAAGAACATGATGAGCTCTAGCAGAGACGTGAAGAAAACTGTAAGGATTTTATGGGAGGAAAATTGAAGAAGAATGGAGGGATGGAAGATAGAGTAGAATGGTACCAGAAGGAAGTATAATTTGTGTTGAGCCTCAAAGAATACGCAAGGTTTAGTCAGGTAGATAGGACTAAGAAGGTGTTGAAAGAAGATAATGAACAAAGCACTGGGTATGTTTAGGAAATTGTGAATTGTCACATTTGGGGCTTACTGTGTATGGCAGGGGTTATAGACATGGGGTCTCAAAACAGCCTTTCTGGATTAACATCCTAGCTCTACCAGTTACTAGCTGTGAGACTTTGTGTAAATCATTTAGAATTCCATATGCTTCATTTTCCTCCTCCGCAAAATGGGGAAGAACAATAGGAATTTATATGGTTGCTGTATGGATTAAATAAGATAATACATGTAAAATGACTTAGAACAGTGTCTGGCATCCAGTAAGTGTGCGACGAATGTCAGCCTTTTTGTTTTTTTTTTTTTTTTGGAGGAAGTGCAAAGGAAGTATCCAGGATTCAAGGCTAGAAGAGAAGGTAGAAGCCATATTATGGAGAACTTGGGTTGCCAAACTTGAGGGGTTGGTACTTAAATCAAAATGAAGAAAGTTTTGAATAATAGAGTGCCATAAAGGCAGAGTAATTGTTGTCAATTTGTGGTAGGAGATTTTTACAACTCTAGCTGCCTGACTGTGCAAAGGGCTGGCTTGTGAGAGCGTTTTTACCATCAACGGAAGGGTTCAAGCACAGCCTGGTCAACCAAAGTCAAGGGTGTCATAAATGGCAGTCAGGCAGTGGGTCAGTGTTGGCCAACTTGAAAGGCCTCAAAGATTCCTTTCAACTGTAAGTTGATTTCAGATAAAGATGCTAGGAACAATATGGAGGAGAGTTTTATGCAAGACTAAGCATAGAGCCAGAGCAACTGTTCAAGTGAGAGAGGGCAGTACAAGAGAGTCAATGGCGGGTTTGCTGGTCTAGAATATCAGAGCTGGAAAGAACGGCAAAGATCAACCAGCCAGTTCAGCTTCTTCACTGTACAGACAAGGAAATTAAAATTCTCAGATAGAGGAAGTGGGTAAATTTTAAAGGGGTGAGCCTAGAGGCGGGGAAGCCAGCCAGGAATCCAGAAATCCAGAAATAAATAAGGGTTTGGAAGAGAGTGGGAGTAGCAGGATTTGAAAGGAAGGGAGTAGATATGAGGGCTATTTTGAAGGAAGAAGGACTGACAGCATGTGATGATTGATAGGATATAGAGGATGAATAAGCAGTGACTCCAAGATTTCAATGCTGGCTGAGTGGGAGGCAGGAGGCCAAGGACAGAGCCTGTTTGGCAAGGGGAAGATAACAAGTTCCGTTTTTGATATATTGGGGTTTGAGATAAAAAAAAGAGAAAAGTTATTCAAGTAGACACTGTCCATCAGACAGTTGAAGAGTTTTTTGTTTATCACTTCCCCTGTCTCAGTGTGAGAGGCATCATGGGCATTGGGAAGAAAAGGCACTCTAAAATCTGAATTTTGAATACCAGCTCTGCCACTTACAGGTCCAATGGATTTTGGAAACTCTCTCAGCCTCAATTTCTGCCTCTTAGAATAGGGACACTACTAAGTACATATCAAACACCATATTGTTTAATCCTGAGAGTCTAATTCACATATTTAAAAACTTTCCAGGAAAGCTTGGGAATGACTGGTCTGTGTGACCTGCCTCTTCTCCAATGCTATGGCACACAGAACGTGGGCAGAGGAATAGTTAATATTGGTATTAGAAAGAGAACGTGAGGCACAAAAAGAGGATTTGACACAAAATTCCAAAGTATAGTGGGACAAGCATAGGATTTGGGGTCGGGCCAAGCTGGGTTCAAAGCACAGCTGTACCACTTATTGGCTTTGTTACCTTGAGAATGTTGTTTGGCCTCTCTGAGCCTCTTTTTTTCATCTGTAAAATAGGAATCCTATCAATTTACAGTAGTGATAAGATTAGAGATTATGCACATAAAATTCCCAGAATGTAATTGGCAGTTAATCAATGGTAGCTTTGATCATCCCCATCGCAGAGTTGACTCCCAAGCACATGAAAATAGTGACGCCAATTTCCTACTGTGTACTTCCATTCTCTTGCTCCTTCGAACCAGCCCTCAAAAAATAAAAGCACATCAGCTATCCCTTTGATTTTTCACACACCTATGAGGTCACCCAAAGCATTCCCTCCTGCCCTTTGAACTTTTAGTTCATTCTCAAATGATTTACCGCCTGCCTAGCCTCCAAATGACCATGCTAGCAGTCGTGTCCTTCCTCTCTGAGGCTCTGTCCTTTTGATAACAACAGTGCTCCTGATGGGGTTAACATTCCCACACTCTAAGAGCACCCTCCCAAGACAAAATTGTCAACTTCAGAAGGACCTTAATGGGAACAACAGTGAGGAGCAAGCTAACATTCTGTTTCTCCACCAATGCCTGCAAAGACTGAATTATCTCCTCTAAGACTTTCTCAGATTGCTGTACTCGTTGCAAACTTACTATGCGATTCTGATGAGGATAAACATTTCCCTGGGGTCTCTTTCGAGGCCTGTTCCTAAAGTTTGCTCCAGCAATCAAACCCTCTAGCACTAGTCTGAGCAGGAACAAATTAAGAGAAGACCCCACAGTGTATCTTAAACTGTCACAGTACTGCCAGTGTGAGTTTTGATGTGTTTCCTTTAGTGCTCTGACATAACCTAACTGACTTCCACAGAGACAGCCGCCAATTAGATGAGACCCCCATTAGGAAGGGGAACGGAGAAGGTTCCTTTTGGCCTTTTTCAGCATTCTCGGCTTCGAGTAAAACAGTGAGAAAAGGAATGTCATGGTCAAATAATAAGGACACTTAAGGCACTGGGTATAAATACCAGACGGTGACTCACATCCAAGGCTAGTCAGACAGAACACGTTAGGGCTTGCTTAAGCAAAAGTGAAAACACACACACACACACACACACACACACACACACACACACAGAGTAGGTTCACTTTGCTTCAGCTGAAGCAATGAAACACTTGACTCAGGCAGAAGCCTCACACTCTGCCCTCCCTGAACACATAGCAACAAGAGGGGTGGCTGCTGTTTTAAGAGTCTCGCAGCAACGCTTCCCAACAGCAAGGGAATGCTGTAATCATCAGCCAGCAGGCCTCTCCCACATGCAAGCCTCAGGAACACAGCTCACGCACAGGAGTTGCAGCGGCAAGAAACCCAACCACTGCAAACGCAACTCGAGGCAGCTCTTGGACAAGCAGGTAGATGACCCTAGCCTCCACTGCCACCCTCTCCCCTCTCATCCAGGGTTGCACCTGGGATCCCTCTCCATGTCCACCTGTACCACTACTTCCTTCTATTCGTTCCCTCTGTCCCAAGCTCGTATGTGTCTGTCATTCAAGGCTCACCCCACTTACTAGGTTTCTCAGAAAGACTGGAAAACTCAGCTAGTATATCCAGCTCTTCAAGTCATATTCGCTTTCTCATTTGTAATGGGGAGAAGAAACGGGGACGTGACCAGTTACTGAGTACAAAAGTTTTGCTTGACTCTTCCAGCAAACCATTATGGAGAATCTGCTCTGCTCTGTGCTGAGAATAGTAAAGATACAGCAGACACAGCCATTGTCCTCTAGAAGATTTTGGTCCAGCAAACCAGACACAGGGCAGTCAAAGTCCCCAAAAATTTCTACTGGAAAATCAGAAGTCCAGCATTCCAAAAAGGGAGAGATTACATCCATCAGGAGCAGACTGAGATGATGCGCTTGGGGCATAGAGTAGGGCTTGAAGGTTAGGCCCAAGTGGGACGGGAGGGGAGAAGGGAGCAGGCCTTCTGAGTCGGCAATATGAAGCCGAGCCACTCAAGGAACATGGCGATGGGAAATTTGGAGGACAGAACTTCCCAGGTGTGTTGGTGGGGGGAGTGGAGAGGAAAACACTCTGCCTGAGAATTTGGGTCCTGGAAGGAATGCTAGAAAGTAAGACTCAAGCCCAGTGGACAATGGTCCCTACACCAGGCTAAAGTAGTTTGGGCTCTATTTTGGAGGTAGCAGGGAAATATTAAATAATTTTAAGTGGGAGGGGGGATGATCAAAGGAAGGGAAACCATTGAAGAGGCCACTACAATAGTGTAGTTGTTCCAGAAGGAGGCTTCTTCCTGCCTGTCCCAGCTCTTGCAAGATCCTCCTTCAAAGCTGCCTTCTCTGTCTGAGCTCACAATTTCAGAGCTTATTACTATGCATCTCTTTTAAGCTGGGTGAGATATCAATGACATTTCTTATTCTGAATGAGACTCCTAATGTTGTACTGAAGCTGGGTCAGGGACTTAAGAAAAAAGTAGAAGCTTCATCCCAAACTCCCAGTTTAGAAGAAAGGAACTATGATACATCATTTCCATTTCTGTAATAGCATCGGTTGGCTTGGCCCCTGGTCTCTTCTAAGATCCCAACAGAGGAGCTGGAGGGGAAAGGGAGAAGGGAGAGAGAGGGAGGGGGGGAGGCAGGAGAGGGAGGGAGGGAGAGAGAGTGGGGGGAGAGAGAGAGAGATGCCAACATAAGTCAAAACCTGATTGTCAAGTGCTTTTCTGGGGCCTGTTCCAGATCACTGTCACTTACAGGCTTAGACTAGAGCTCAGCCCTAAATTAGGGCTCTAACCTAGAAGCTGGGATGGGAGGTGGAAGGGCCCCACCTGGGTCTTAGCAGTGGGAATTAACTCTCCCTGATCCTTAATTCTTTTGGCTTTTATTAGTGGCTGGAAGGGGAGAAGGATGAAACCTGAACCCTAATGCAGCTGAGAAGGGCTAAGAGCCAAAACCTTCCTTAAGCAGATACAATATGTGCAGGGCCTGGGCAGGTTTCAGAACACTGAACATTTCTCCAGCCAAAGGCATGGGAAAACATGAAAATTACATATTTAACCCTTTACATCCAGAGAGGGAGAGTATCATCCTCCCACCAGCACTCACACAGCAGAGACAAACTGGCAAGCTGGCTCTTGCAAAAGCCCCAGCACTTGGTGCTTTGTGACCACCTAGAGGGGTGGGATAGGGAGGGTGGGAGGGAAACACAAGAGGGAGGAGATATGGGGATATATGTATATGTATAGCTGATTCACTTTGTTATACAGCAGAAACTAACACACCATTGTAAAGCAATTATACTCCAAGAAAGATGCTAAAAAAAAAAAAAAGCCTGAGCACTTGGGTAAGCCTTTTTCACAAAAACACCCCCAGCAACTAGATACTCAAATCAGTTTCAAATATAAATTACAAGCTATTTCACCTGGTCAGAGTTAGGTAAAGGGAACCCATGTGCCCATTAGATTTTTAGCATGAAATGAGTTTTGTCTACGAGGAGGGAGGGAGTGAAGAGACCAAGTTCCATGGCACAAGCATCTTTACGACATTCTGAATTTCAGTTTTTCACCATGCAGAAAAGCATGTGATGCTGTACAAAAAAAAGTAATGGATCTAGAAAGCAAATCTAAGAAGGATGGAGGTAGGAAAGTTAACATTTCCTGAGAATTTTCTGTAAATATACAGGACATCCAGTCTAGGGTTTGGGTCAGATAATCACTCCAAATGTGCAGAAGTCTCTTAATAATAAAGTGATGTTTTCCAGCCAGATTTGCAGCCAATGAATTTGTGAAGTAAATCCCTATTTCCTTTTTTAATTAATTTTTATTGGAGTATAGTTGCTTTACAATGTTGTTAGTTTCTTTTTTATTTTAATATAAAACTCAGGATGAAAGTACGGTGAGGACACCACTGAAAACAATTAAATCATATTTGCAAGTTTAACAATGCTTTTTCAAAGGTCACATTTTAAGAACCAATGCTACTGCAGAAATATGAACAATGACATTCACAGATTAATAATACTCCCCCATGCAGAGAGCATAAAACCACTAACAACAAAAATGCAATCCAGACTTGAAACTCCAGTGGAGTTTGCCTTACGAAGCCTCCACATTTTACTTTTCATATAGCGAAAACAATCTTTAAATATCTTGGCAAGACAACTGATGTTTTTTAACAGCCTCGAATCTTTTAACATTTCCAGCTTCATGTCTGAACTTTGGCGTTTTGACAGCTTCTTCTATTTTTTGTTTGTTTGATTTTTGGACTTCCCCATCACTTGAAAGTACTAAGTTAGGCAGAAAGAACTTCAGCCAGTAATACCTCAGGTGACTAGGCAGCCTGCAGATTGGAGGAGCTAGCAAGACCAAACTATGACCAGAAAAACCCATTAAATAACAACGCAGGCCTGTTCCAATGTCTGTTGGGGCATGAGATTGTGTGGCAATTAAGTCATTTCCACAACAATCAGCAGATTAGTAAATCATCTGTGTTAACCATTATGTTCCTAAAATAATGATTTGTTGTTTTAACTGACCAGTGGCCTTAAATAAAATTCTTTTTCTTTTTCTGAACTACCTATGGAACTCCTTTCCCTGATGGTCCTATGGTCTCAGAAGATCCAAAACTTAACTAAACCTGGTTAGCCCTCCCAATCTCCGTCACCACCTAGAGCCTTCTAGATTAGAAATACTGGATTCATCTCTAACTCCTGCCTCTCCCTCATTTCTTCAGATCCAAATGGTGTATATTACCACAACCTCTGGCAACTTGCTAATGTGTTAACAACAGTCAGCACGTTGCCAAGATGACTGATTCCTTTATAATGCCATCTCCAATTGTTCAGTACAGGTCTTTCCTTGTGTAAGCAGTTATATGGCTGGTACTGTGTTAGATGCTTTATTTTTAATACTTTAACTCTAATCCTCCAAAAAACAACAAAATGGCTACATACTTCCAACCTGAATCCATCCTATAGCCCAATGTTCTGGGTTCTTCAGAATAACTGGCTCAAATCCATTCACCCTTATGTCTCATTACTCAAGCAGATCCTCACTGATCCACTTATCCAGCCATACAAGCAGTATCACATTGGGCAAGTTACCTAACCTCTCTATTCCTCAATTTCCTCATCTGTAAAATGGGATTGATAAAGGAGCTAATATGTGTTAAAATAGAAAACCAGTGCCTGGTCCAAGGTACGCACTATGAAAGTATTTTTAGAAAGCAAATAAAAGTGACGTTTATGGGGCTGTGCACTGGTTTCACAGGCCATAGGAAGTGTAGCTCAGCTCCTAGAACAGGCACTCAATAAATTTAATGCATGAATTAATAAGTGAATAAATGAAGAAACCACACATACCTGGCCCTTGGGGAGCTCATACTCTTACTCAGTTCACTGTGGGGGTGAACCAACTGGCCTGTCGCCTGAGTCCTTAGGACATGCATCACTTGTACTAACTGGAATGAATGCCTTTCTTCCTCCCCAACCTACCTAAATCCTGTATAGCCCTCAAGGTCTAGCTTCAATTCTTCCTTTCTCCACAAAGCTCCCTAACCACATCAGCCTGCAATGAAATCTCTTCTCACTGAATAAATGTTGCTCTTCCTCACAGACATAGAGAACAGATTTGTGGTTGCCAAGGGGGGGTTGGGGAGGGATGGATTGGGAGTTTGGGATCAGCAGATGCAAACTATTATATACAGAATGGATAAACAACAAGGTCCTACTGTATAGCACAGGGATCTATATACAATATCCTGTGATAAACCATAATGGAAAAGAATATGAAAAGAATGTATGTATAACTGAATCACTTTGCTGTACAGCAGAAATTAACACATTGTAAATCAACTATACTTCAATAAATTTTTTAAAATGTTGCTCTTAGATCCTAGCCCATGGTTTCAGCACTTAAATTAAGGTTTTTGTTCCCCAGGCTTGCAGTAGTGCCTCTCTTCAACAAAACTGTCATTTCCAGGGAACAGGTCTTCCATGGTGGCTATCTCTTGTATTCTCTAGTTTAGGGTAAGGCACTTTACAAAGTGTTCAACAAATACATGTTGACTGGTGGACTGATTGATTGATTGGAGGCTTAATTGAGAGCTCTTAGGTAGGAGCCAAACAAGGCTTAGCATAGCCTTTCAAATTGCTGTCTCTTCAAACATTAGCCAGAAATCATGTCTGGTCCTCCAACTTCTGCCAGGAGCAAACGTCACATTAAAGATGTCCTGCCATTTCATACAACTTCCAAAGATTTGGTAACTTCATACACTTAATTTTTTAAGTTCAGAATTCCCTTAAGAGCATTTCTGCTTAATAAGGGACACCTGTAGAATGCTTTTCCTTTCTTAAATCACATACACATCTAGTATTTATATGAGATAAAAGATAAAATCAATCTCCCTCCCTACTGGGGAAAAAATGCAAGTTTTATTATTTTCATTTTGCAAATGAGGAAATGGAGACACCGAGAGGAAAATGACATGCCCAGTCATACACAAATACTGAGCAGCAAAGCGAAGACTGAACTTCAGGTCTTCTGAATCCAAGCTTATACTTCTTACCCTGACTTGAGATTTAAAACAAAATAAAACAAAACAAAACCTTTCCTTTGACCCTGACCCCTGACTGGCATGTACTGTTAACAGTACCAATTTTTGCAGTAAGTTACATTTCTCTAATTTCTCTCATTCCCCACCCCGTCATATTCTTATCCAGTTCTTTTTCTCTCTCTCTCTTTCTTTCACCTATGTAAACATGATAGTGTTGAAACAGTCTGGGATATGGAGTCAGACAGAAGTCAATTTGAATGCCAGCTCATCCATATGGAGTCTGTTACTTAACTTCTCCTGAGCCTCAGTCCCCTCATCTGCACAATGGGGAGATCAATATCTACCTCAAAGAGTTACTGTAAAAATTAAATAAGAATATATGTAAAACACCTAGAAGTAGCAGTATTTACCACATAGCAGGTCCACTACCTCTCCTATTCCCCCATATCTACGCCTGGATCACCCATTTAGTTCAAGAGGTTGCTGAGATCCAACCAAACGGCATTACCTCCATCCAATGAGGCACAACCACACAAGTGGAGTATCCAGGTCCCTGCCTGGTCCACTTTTCCTCCTGTTGCCTTGCTACTCCCTGATTACAAATTTAAATTAACACAGAGCTCCAAACTCTCAGTCAAGTCCTTCAAAGAACATGAGAGTCAAGAACTGATACTTACTCTCCCCTGAGTCTCCAAGATATCATCCCTCACCCTCTAAGTCAGAGATAATATGCCATCAAAAACTGCCTACCTGCAGAAGTTTTCAGAGGAGGTTTTACTTACATCAAACACAAACGAAAAGAAATGGAAAGCAGCAAGGCAGCCCAACAAAGACAAGGCTTTAGCTTGTCATGTTCTCATAAGCAAAGATGGGGCAGCAGCCATGAGACTCTAACCCCTTTCCAGAATAACTAGTTGAACGAGCTTTCCTCCCAGGTCTACCTCATCTCACCCCCAACCCCCTCCCCCAAAAGAAAAATCAATTTCTGATGGACCGTGAAAGGCAGCATAGGAGAACCATTCAAAACTTCCCTGCCAGAGGCTCAGGAAGAGAGAAGACCATACAGCTGGGAATCTGCTGAGTGGCGTTAGGGTGGGGGCCAGAAGACACCACAAAGGGTCTGTCCATCACTGGGCTTAACCCTTGATCCTGTCAAATTAGTCCCACCTCCCGCATTCCTCACAGATGTAACATTAAAAGACTTGAGTGAAAGTTAACAGACCATGCGGCACGCCGTCCCTGAGAACATACCAGGAAACAGCCACTTCTGGAAACATAGGAAGTAGGAGCGTGGAGAAAAGCTAAGTCCTGGAAGAACTGCCTGCTGTCAGTCAGCCTTTACACTTCCACAGCCTAGATCATGAGCGAAGATCCTGGAGCTCTTAGCATCCCGTCAATAAAGCAGAAGCTTGCCCCTCAGAGAGGCTGAGAAGAAACAGGAGGGTACAGAGAGGTGAAATAACATGCCAAGATTACTCAGTGAGTTGATAAGAGCATATCAGGAATGCGACAAAGGTCCAGTCCTCCACTGAAACAGGACAGAGAGAGACACAGTATGAGAAAAGTTCCCCCTGATCCGGCTACCAATTTGCTGAAGAGTTTTCAAACTTTATCAACCTTAACTCTGTGAACTTCTCTCCCCCAACCTCCCCACACCAGAAGTATGGCTGAGCCAAGAGAGACAGAACTGGTACAGCAGACTAGAAGGGCCCACTGTACCAAAAAAGAAAAACAACAACAACAAAAAGCTGGGTTTTGGACAGCGGGCAGGGAAGACAATGAATGAACCAAGAAGTAGTGACACTTGAATGAAACAGTCCCAAATGTAGGCCTCAAGCAACTTGGTGCTGGTGGGTGGGGGCTGGGAACCAAAGACTGGACATGAAAGAAGGGTAGCCTAGATGCATGGAAAATTTGTCTCTGTTGCTACCAGGCAGTGCTCATCCCATAGCATGGCGTAGTCACAGACTCGCACTGAAAGAGGAGGGAGTGGAGGTGAAGTCAATGGGGAGGAGTTAGTCTCTTTGAGAAACGAAGTCATCTTGATCTTTGCAATTTCAGTGCCCAGCCAGGATGGCTATGTGCCCAAGTAAACATGCCAGTGTGATGTGAGGAAGAACGAATCATCCCTTTTAAAACTAATGCCTAAGACAATCTTTCCACTTGGCCTGTTTACACTGGATAGGGCGAAGGGGTGTAAGGAGACAAACCTCTATCCCATCCCAGTCTTTGGAACGCAGTCTTTAGCAGGGAAAAATAATATCTCAACTTGTTCATTAATGACTTAATTGAAGTCTGTCTGAAGCAGGTATTTCAGGGGAGCACCAGGAAACAAAATATTGCCTTCATAGAAACTGAGTGAAAGTGATCTAGGTACCAACATAAGTAATATAAAAGGGTCACTTGCTGATTACAAGATAAATCAGGTAAACCTGGAGTTCAGTTTCAGAGAGAAATTTAATGATGCATACACTGTATGTACACACAAATCTGGCCCCAGGATCAAGGATATGAGCACCTGGGCAGTGATAGTAGTAGAAACCCCAAACCCATCTACATCTATGTAACAGAGATATCTAGAGCACTTGTTGTCCCTGACTTATGGATTGTTTTCCAAGATTACCTTTAGTAAATAAGCAGCTTGGAGCTTTGAATGCAGTTCCCTATAGACAGAATATTGTAAATGGTGGTTAGGTTCTGTAATTTCATCAGTGATACACTATAGATGAAAGAGGCCTCTCCAGAACTGTTCTGAACGTGGCCACTATCAATAACTGTGTCAGGGGGACATATTTCCTAGACTTTAACTCTCTTCTCCAGGCCTCTCATCCTTCAGTGATAATGAAGATTAAGCTCCACTTCAATACACTCCCCAATCAGGGCTTCAGTAGCAAGAAAAGGTATTTGCCCAACTCAGGTGACAAACTGGTAGATGTGAGGGTGTGGGGGAGGGGCGAGACTGTCAGTGCAAGACCTCCAGAAGGAACGACTCTTGTGGGTATTCCAGGTACAGACAGAAGACCTCAGAACACAGGAATGGCAGCAACGATAGGAGATTTGCAGCCAGTGCCAGTGGCAATGTGCACAGAAATAAACATCTGACAGGGCTGGGGACTGCTGTGTCTAAATTCCTACCGAGGGGTTCCGTAAGTTGGAGACTGCTTGTATGTCACATAGGGTCAACATCTTCAATCTTGGAGACACCTATTTGTTCCAGAAGGGGAAAATTAAGTTCAGAGAGGTTATTCCTACAATTTCCAAGCCAGCAGTTGGTTAAAAATCAAATCAAATCAATCTGATGTTCTAGAGGTCTGATTTTGACACTATTCGCCAACTGCCACTTCCTTCTTCTATTATACAAATTCCTTGTCTGTAACTCTGTAGAAATATATATGCTCCTGGAATTCATGGCTTATGTCTTCCCTATCATCTCCCTTAGAACACTTTTTCCAAGGCTGACCTGGGCTAGGGGCAGGGCTAGGGGCAATTCTAAATACATAGTGAGTGATGAGATGTGCCCCTCCTAAATCTCTTATGTAGTTGTCCCAGGTGCCTAGGTAGAGGCCTTGGGCAGGTGTGGCTTAGCCGTAGCACAGATACTTCCACTAAAAGGCTTTGCTTGACACAGAGTCTTCGTATGGCATGGATGCCAGAAAGAGCCAAAGTGGTCTTCAGCTGTATTTTTTTAAAGAATGGTGCTACCTAACTTTGGTCAGACTCTCCTCAGTTACTGCATTCAGCTGTGGGCTCCCTAACTCAAGAGGAACATGGCCAGGCTGGAGTGCATCCAGAGTGGGAGGAGGCTGGATCTCAGATCCTGTAAGGAACAGCTGAAAGAGCTAAGGCTCTTTAGCCTAGAAAAATGAGACAAAGAGACACAGTCTTTGTCTTCAGACCTCCCAAAGGTTGTCCTAAGTAAGAGAAAGCATCTTGTTCTGTGTGGTCCCAGAAGGCAGAGCTATAGGACCCATAGAGAATAGGTAGATGGAGAATGATTTCAGCTCGACCTGAGAAAAAGATGTCTACTACAGTCAAAACTTTTCAACACTGAAATGGGCTGTCTAAGAAGGGAGCGAGCTCCCCCATGACCACAGGAGAACAAGCTCAGGGCTACTGCACATGGATCGGTTAAGATTAAGACCAGGTGACTTCCACAAGGCCTTCCTCACTCTGCTAATCTGTGATTCCAGCCACCTCAAAGAACAGCATTCCGTTAGCAGGCCTGAGTTGAGTCTGCCCTTTGGTGAGGGTCGGGGAAGGAGGGTGCTTTGTTAGAGCAGCCCTTCACTTAATCTCTGCTGTTCTTCATTAACTTTTCTCAGACAGGTCAGCATATTTTTGTCCCCTGGTTCTGAAGAAGCCTAACTATAAAAATTCTGATGTTCCCTCCAGAAAATCACTCCATAAACACCAACCTCAAATCTGAGTCTCTCTTTTCTCTTAAAAAAAAAAATTCCTGGGAGGAGATGGAGGAGAGCAAGGGGCAAAATCATCTGAATTCTGTTTAAGGGACAACATTCAAGTGTCTTCCAGCTGGAGTTGAATTATTTTCTTTGAGGTTTTAGAGAAGGAAAAGCCTCTAATAGGCTTGGCCTTTTTTCACTTCAGGGAGCACGTGTGTGGATTGCAATAGGTTACCAGGTGTATTGTGACAGCCCAGCAGGCCCCAAAGTAGTGTGTACCCAAAGCTCAGCCAAGGGTTGCCAGACATACCACCCACCCTCTTTGCCTTACTACCTCCCTCCAACCTTCTTTGTATTTCTCTGGATGGATTCCTACCCCATGTCCCCAAAAGCTTACTTTCTGAGAGAGGAGCATTTGGGGAACTGAGGTAGTAGACATCTTTGCTGATTCTAGAAGCAGAGATGAGGAGGAGATTCATCTAAGTAATCAGGCTGGACTAAGCTCTCAAGAAGCACACCCCATGAAGGGTCTCTTTGTGAATGCCAAGCCCTGTTCTGGGGGTAGGCCTGGCCTGTAACATAACTAAGAAGGTTTCACAGAACTACCATTTCTCACATAACACTACCTCTGCACCCAACAAGAACTCAAAGTCACAGCCAAATCTACTGCCAGCCACAAGATAGCCTGAATCTGACTTTACCCACGTCCTCTTGAAATCTCAAATGCCTCTTTGTGTACTTCTTCTAGAAATAAAGTCATAGTGGGGATGGGGGAGGGTATAAAAACAAAGAGCATGTCCTGCCATTTTCCTAGGCTAAGCATGGCACACAGAATTAGGGTTTGCCCAATTCATTTTCACATCATCTGTGCTAATAAAGATGGGCCAACGACACTCATTTGGCAAATAGAATCTTGGGTCCAAAGAGGATAAAATAATATAGCAACATCAGTGCACACTAAGTGGAGGAGGTGAAGCTTCTTCCTCCTCCAGGCTACTGCCCCACCCCACCCTACTTTGTTCCAGGGCAGTAACTAGCATCCACTTCCTTCACTGTGCCAGATAGAGACTGCCACCAAAAATGGGCCAGGAAAAGGGCAAATATGTAGGGTGAGCCAGTTTCTGCAATGTCTTGTCCTTCTCCCCAATTTTCCTCCTTCTCCTTTTCCTGCATCCCCACATTGGTCTCCACCCTTTCTTTTCTCCACCCTCAGCCAACCTCAGGGCACATTTCCAAGAACTCAAAATGAGTATAGGAATCTTACACTACAGCTTAGCAACTCTCTCTCTCACACACGCACGCACGCACACACACCACAGGAGGATACAATTTGAATCTCTGAGGCCTCTGAGAGGCCCTATCTGATGCATAATCATTGGTGCCAGAACCTTGAAAAGGTCACCCACCCTCCAAAGTGGATCTTTTCCAGCGCATGGAGCCAACTTCATGGATGACTGTCTACACTGTAGAGGGGGTAGAGGGGGACCCCTAGGTAGCAAATAGCCAAGTCTGATTAGAAGAGAATCTCCACTTCATCCAGACAGGCCCCCTGGGTCAACGAGGTAGATGCTAACCAAAGGAATCAATAACGCCAAGGGCATGGGCCCAATTCTCTAGTTGGTCACATTTCTTTGGGAACATCACACTGTATGGGGCAATCATAAACCATCCTTTAACACATGGGATAATCAATAATAATAGTTGTTTTTTAACATTTCTTCTTTTTTTGTCACTTAATTGTTAAGAGACGGCTATACCAGTCTCCACAACTTCAGCAGCTGAATTCCCTACTTTCAGGGAAATCATAGGAGCCTATAGGAACTGATGATTTCCCCAACCTGATTATTTCCTGATCCAAAGGGTCCCCCATAACAAATATGAAATACACTTTCACACTCTATGCACTCTTCCCACTAATCATCTTTCCTCAAATTCCTCCACTCCCAAGATGCCTCCACCTGTTCCACAAGCTATCTCCAAGCATGTACACCACATCAGATCCAAATCGTTTTTGGTGTTTTTCCCCATGACACCGAAGGAGGTTCTCCAATATTTCATGGTTCTGGCACCTTACCTCTGTCTCTGCCTGACCTGAGATCATCACAAGTGATTTGGAGTCACCAAAACTGTCCTCTCCTACTCCCTGAGCCCAGACTCCACCAGGGAGTGTCTGCAACCCAGTGCTCACCTACTCTGGAAACACAAGCTGGCGTGCAAAAGGTCACTGGGGTGGGAGGCTGCCAAGACTGGATACATCCCTCAATGGTATTGCCCCATGCCCCTTCACAAGCTGCAGTACTACCGGAAGAATTGAGAAACTCTCCAAGTAGAGGATGTGGAGAAAAGGGAACCCTTGTGCACTACTGGTGGGAATGTAAATTGGTGCAGCCAATATGGAGAACAGTATGGAGATTCCTTTAAAAACTAAAAATAGAACTACCATATGATCCAGCAATTCCACTACTGGGTATAGAGCTGGAAAAAACAAAAACTCTAATTCGAAAAGATACATGCACCCCAATGTTCTTAGCAGCACTATTTACAATAGCCAAGTCATAGACACAACCCAAGTTTCCATCAACAGGTGAATGGATAAAGATGTAATATATATATATATATATATATATATATATACACACACACACATATATATATAATGGAATACTACTCAGCCATAAAAAAGAATGAAATATTGCCATTTGCAGCTACATGGATGGACCTAGACAGTATAATGCTTAGTGAAATAAGTCAGACAGAGAAAGACAAATACTGTATGATATCACTTTTATGTGGAATCTAAAAAATAATACAAATGAATCTATATACAAAACAGAAACAGACTGACAGACACAGAAAACAAACTTATGGTTACCAAAGGGGATAGGGAGAGGGGGAGGGACAAATTAGGAGTATGAGATTAACAGATACAAACTACTATACATAAAACAGATAAGCAACAAGGATTTACTGTATAGCACAGAGAATTATACCCAATATCTTGTAATAATCTATAATGGAATATAACCTGAATAAAAAAGGATCACTATGCTGTACACCTGAAACTAACACAAAAATGTAAATCAACTATATTTCAATAAAAATAATAATTAAAAAAATAAACTCTCCAAGTGGTAGAAAATATTATAGATTTGGAGCCTACCACTGGCATAAAGGATTGGCTACCAGACTGTCATAGTCTTATTTAAAGACACCTAAGCCCAGGGAGGGCAAGTGATGCACCCAGGATCGTGGGGCTAGTGAGTGGCAGAGCAAGGATTAGAACCCAAGTTTTCAATCTGTCAATACAATTCTCTTTGTACACCCTTCCATCCCATCCCTACCAATGTGTACAGACTGAAGCTATTTTCAAGAAGAAATCTGTATTGTTCTGAAGCATAAGGGGAAACAAAACTAAGGTAGAAAAATTAAAAGGGGATTAATGAACTATGCCACATACTGTCTTGGCAAGAAAAAAAATACAGGCAACCATTGCACCTTACAAAAATGCCCCTTTATACAGTAATAGGGCTAACCAGGTTATATATAGCTGGCTTTTACTGGAAGGAATCAAGCTATCTGGGATAAATGGGAGAAATTATGTTACCCCCTGCATATCCAAATGTGTGTAATAATGAGCCTTCATATATAATAGGGGTCAACTGTACATTCAGCAGAAAGGGAGTCGTTAAAAGGCACCCTGCCTCTCAACACACGAGTCATTTCCTCAACAGCTTGGCCAAGGAAACCCTCATCCACCCTCAAATAATCCCCCAGCCAGACCACAAATTGTTGGCTGCCCCATACTTAGTAACACCCCCTTGCCATGTTCCTGCTGGCTCACAAAACAATCCAGGACCACAGCAGCAACCACTCTCTGGGGTGCTTCTCAGGATGGGTCAGCCCTGGGCAGGGGTGAAAAATGACCTCTCCAAGGCAGGTTGTCTGGGCAGACTGGAAAGTCTGTGGGTGGTGTCAGGAGAAAAAGAAAGGGGGGAACTGCCAGACCATGGAGGGCTGCATAGACAGTTCTGACCTTGGTGGAAAGAGCAGGGAGAGGAGGAGTTTGATTAGAAGAAATTCCTGAAGGCCAGGATTCCCCTCCTCAAAGGGGTTGTTTGAGAGTGTTTAAAAAAAAAAAGCTTATTACTCCCTCCGGATAATACTGG
>NW_021703779.1:44219502-44295619 GCF_005190385.1 Monodon monoceros
CGCTCCATGGCGCAAAAGTTTCCTCCACTCTCCTCAACGTGCAGGAAATCTCGCCAGCGCTGGGGCAGGACTCCGGCGGGAGGGAAAGGCCGAGCCCAAGCGGCAGCAGCAACGCCCCACCGGCTGAATGGATGTGCGCGCGTCCGGCCGTGGGAAGTGAGGCTGACGAAAGCCACCGATGCCTCATCTCCGTTCCCACACCGGACCCTCGCCCCGCAACCTGCCCGGGCGAGATGACCCGCCGGTCGATCCAGGGACCGACGCCTTGAAGAAATGTGCCAAGGCGCCTTGCCTGTCCCTTCAGCCCGTCGCTGTCCCGCAGGGGCACGGGAACTTCCAAGGAGGAACCCCCAACAGCCACCACTTCCTCCAGCTCCAACGGAGGGGAGCAGCCGCCCAGACACTGGGGAGCAGAATCGGCCCCCGAGCCCTCCCGAGGGTGTCTGCGCGCGGGGCTCTAACCCGGGGCCGGCCGCATTCTCATCCAGCGCTCCCGCCACCCCGAAGGGGTGTCCGCGCCGGGGCTGGTGGCCAGATCCCCCCCCCCCCCCGGGCCACCAAATGCTTCACGTCGGGGCTTTCATCCCCAGCACCGAACAAGTTTCAAAGTTGGTCTGAGGGCCGCGTCCCGCGGCAGCCTGCGCACCCGCTCGCCCATTCAAAGTTGGGCACCGCTGGGACAGAGCCGCCAGTTCTTACCTTAGACACTGTGAGCGGTTCGCAGTGTTCCAGACCCCCCTTAAGGGTGAAGCCCCAGGGCGCCCCCCCTTGCAGCTGCACAGGGACGTACTGGAAGGACCCAGGCCGGTTCTCCATCCTCCGCTCGGCTCAGGGCCGCGGGGCTCCTTTTCCGCGGGGGCTACGTTGCCTCCGCCCCCAGCGGCTCCACCACCATAGCCCTCCAGCGCTACGCCACCCCGCACCGCCCTGCTCCGCCTACTCTCCTGGCTGGAGACGCTCGGGCAGCGAGCGAGAGCAAGGAGGAAATGACACGGAGCTGGAGAGAGGGGGAGAGAGGGGGGGAAAGGAGAAGGAGGAAAAAAAAAGAAAAGAAAAGAAAGAAGGAGAGGCGGAGGGATAGCGCGTAATGGACAAGAAAACGGAGCAATGGGGAGGGGCAGTCACTGGGACCTCGCCTATAGGATCGCTGGGGAGTGGGAGCAAGGCGAGGCTTCACATCAATTGTTACATTGTTTCATTCAAGCAGGCCCCCCTCTTTGGTTCTCCTCCTTACTGCAGAGTTCCCCGCCCCTCCAGCCAGCCGAGGCGAGGGGAGGTGAAAGTCGTTAGTGTGGATGGCCCGCGTGGCTGAGTGGGCTGAAATGCTGGTTTCCCGATTAGCGCGTTCATGTTTCTCTGACTGCCTTTTTCTTCTGAAGGTCCCGAGAACCGGGTCCTGGGAGGGTTACAAAGCTGCTAATTTGTGGACCTTGCCTAGAGGGATGGAAAGTCAAGCAAGCAGGCCAGCGAACACAGTGGGGCTGTGTGTGTAGGCTGCTCTGTGTGTATGAGCTAGGTGTGTGGGGTCATTATGAAACATCGCCCCGGAGCATAGTTTAAATAAAGAAGCACTTTGAGGATGCCCCCTGCCCAGGCTCAGCCGCACCCTGGCTCAGTGCTGGCGTCTATGGGTAGCACTGTGCTCATGTATGTTCCAGTCATCTGGAGTTCCTGGCACGGCCTTGCACTTGCCCCACTGAGATGACCAAGCCAGGAATCAGCAAAGTTTATGACTAGCAGTATTGTTTTCACTCCTAAACAAACCTACAGGAGGAGCATCCATTGATAAGCTGGCCAATTAACAATGTGGTGCCTTTTGGAAGAATCGGCTTTTACAGGGGTCAGAAAGTCTCTGCTCATCTGTTCATGCTTGAGGCTGTAGTGTCTGAGCTGAGCTTTTAGAACAGACCAAACAAATACCCACACTAATAGTCCCCAAAACTGAACTTGTTACTAAATCTTGGGCTGATTTCTCAGTCTTGACCTGGGCACGGTTACCACCCCTCTCTGAGGTGTTGTCTCTGGAGCCACATTCAGGCAGTGAGTTTTTAAAGAGCTTCCCAGTAGCGGGGAAAGTTTTGACAACTCAGTGGTGACTCCACAGAACCCCTCAATGCTCTATTGCCTGTTCCATCTCTTGCCTTCTTCTTGTGCAGTTTCTTCTTCTTCGCCAAGAACACACACCATGACACCCTTACTTCCACAGTCAGCTTACTGCAGACAAGGTTGTCACTCTTTGCTTCCATTTCCTCACCTGTCACAGCCTCTTCAACACACTTCAGCCTGTGTGTGCCCCTTCAGGCCACTGAAACTTCTCTCACAGCCTCTCTTCCCTCCCCCAATCCTTTCTTCTCCGCCTCCTGGACTGTCTGCATTATATGATGGTGACCTGACTTTTCTTTAATAAAACTGCAGTTTCGGTGTTTATAACCTGCTTTTTAAAAGTCCTTAGATATGTATAACTGATTCACTTTGCTGTACAGTAGAAACTAACACAACATTGTAAATCAACTATACTCCAATAAAAATATTTTTTAAAAAACAAAAAAAAGGAAAAAAAGTCTTTAGATATGACTCACATGGGGAACCACCTTCAATCTTTTAGATTTTTAGACCTGCAAAAATCCTTTCAATCATGTTCATTTTTTTGTTTGCGTTCCTCCTACTAGAAAGCAGAAAATTTGAGAAAATGGCAGCTGTTTCTTGATTGCATGTCAACCTATGACATAACACTCATTTGTTCTGTCCCACCTTGAAACTGAGCTTTTTTTTTTTCCTTTGTCTTCTTTTTGAGATAAGACTTCTATCTCCATGATTGTCACTTGGTAAAACTTAGCATGTTTCAGTTTCAGCATATAGAAATCTATAAAGTGCAGTTCACAGGATCTGTGGTCATCGTTCAAGGTCTACTAGAATTATGTGTCTAGACTAGAGAAAAGAGATTGGGAAGCAGGAGACACACATGTGAGCCCTGGCCTTGTCACTAATTAGATGGGTGACCTTGGGCAAATCACTGAACTGTTTTCAGTCTCATTTTTTTTCATCTGTAAACTTCAGCTAATAAGCCCTGACCTCCCTCCCTCCCAGGCCTGTTGAAGACTAAAATGAAATAATACATATGAAAACACTTTGGTAAGGAAAGAGTCAAAATCCTCACAACCTTATTATGAAAGCAAGCACTGAGCTAGCCTTTAACCAATCTATTTTCATTCCAAGACTTACTCCACACTGATGTCTTGTTGTACTCTTCAGTTTATCATTTCCATTATTACAGCAAAAGAACATAAATTACGTAGCCCCTGGTGCAAACAGCACATAAGTAGCCATTTTGAACATCGGATGGCTGGATAATCTTGCTTCTTTACTGATAAAAATTACTGCTAGTGGCAGGGATCTCATTCTTCCTTGGAAGTACAGTTAGTGGGAGCATGATTATGTAATGGAAAGGGTACAGGGTAGGATGTGAGATGCCTGGATTTTAAGCTGGTTCTGCCATTAAATTGCTGTGTGATATTAAGCAGATCACTGCCCCTCTCTGTTAATGGAAAAGATTGAGCTACTTGATTTCTTAAGTTCCTCTACAGTTTGAAAATTCTGGGACTACTTCCTGGCAAGTGGCTAAACATAGTTATATGTGCAAACAAAGCCTTAATGATGGAGATGAACCATGTGAAAATAAAGCAATGGAGAAGAGTCCAGGGGTGTATTTCTCTCCTCCTCCTCTCTCTCTCTCTCTCTCTCTCTCTCTCTCTCTCTCTCTCTGTGTGTGTGTGTGTGTGTGTGTGTGTGTGTGTGTGTGTGTGCAGCCAATGGACAGATGATAAATTCACTCTAAAGTATGTTAAATTGCCTGTGGGTAAAAAGGTGGAAAGTCCAGTAAGCAGGTAGAAATAGGAAACCGCATATCAAGAGAGGAATGGTGATTGGTAATACACATTTGGATTATAGTTGAAGCCATTTGGAGTGGATAATCTCATGCAGGGATATCAGAATGATAAGAAAATGGAGATTTAGATGAAACCTTGGATTATGCTAATATTTAAAATATTATGCTAGTATTTAAAAGTCAAGAAGGATCACAAAGGATCTAAAAAGGAGCCAACAGGGGAGGTGGGCAAAAGGTCCATCAGCAGAAACGGGGAGAGAGAAATTTAAAAAAGGGTGTTTACTTCCACCTCATAAAAAAAAATCCTCACAGGAGTCTTTTCTTATTAGAAATCTATTGACCAGTTTACCTTTATTGGTAGGAAGGAGATTGAAATAGCAGTCCTTCTTTGAACTTTTTTATTTTTTAACACAAATTTGAATACAATTTTCCTCATAGTAGTGCCTCTAGCTCCTTTCTGAATTAAGGACTCTTTTGAGAGTCTAGTGAAAGCTATGCACTCTCTCCCCTAGAAACTCCTAGAAAGCTATACATTATCACCCCATGTTGCATATAGTTTGGGCTGAGGCTTAAAGACCCTAGCTTCAGAATCCTTACTCTAGTAAAAGATCAGATTTTTTTACTGTGGCAAAAGTATATGACATGAAATCTACCCTCTGAACAAATTTTTAAGTGTAGAGTACAGTATCATTAACTACATGCACAATGTTGTACAGCAGATTTCTAGAACATTTTCATCTTGCTTGACTGAAACCCTGTACCCATTGAATAGCAACATCCATTCCTACCTCTCCTCAGCCCCTGGCAACCATCATTTCACTCTGATTCTATGAATCTGACTATTTTACATTTCTCATATAAGTGGAATCATGCAGTATTTGTCTTTTTGTGACTCGCCTATTTCACTTAGCAATGTTCTCAATGCCCATCTACGTTGTAGCATGACAGTATTTCCCTTTTTAGGGCTGGATAATATTCCATTATATATATATATATATATATATATATATATATATATGCATATGTCTCACATCTTCTTTATCCATTCATCAGTCAATGGGCATTTAGGTGTTTCCACCTCTTGGCTCTTGCGAATAATGATGCAATAAACTTGGGAGTGCAAATATCTCTTCAAGATCCTGATTTAAATTCTTCTGGATAAATACCCAGTTGTGAGATTTGTAAATCATATGGTTGTTCTATTTTTAAGTTTTTGAAGAACATCTGTACTGTTTTCCATGCTGGCTGCACCGTTTTACATTGCCATCAATAATGCACAAGGATTCCAATTTTTCAACCCCCTTGCCAGCAATGGTTAATATGAATTTCTGTTTTTTTAAAATAATGGCCATCCCAAACAGGTATGATGTGATAGACATTGCATTTCCCTTATGATTAGTGAGTTGTGCATCTTTTCATATACCTGTTGAACATTTGTATGTATTCTTTGGAAAAAAGTCCATTCAAATCCTTTGCCCATTTTTAAATCAAGTTATTTGCTTTTTCTTTTTTTCTTTCTCTTTTTTGCTATTGAGTTGTATGAGTTCCTTATAGATTTTAAATATTAACTCCTTATCAGATATATGGTTTGCAAATATTTTCTCCCATTCTATAGGTTGCCTTATCTACTGTTTGTTTTGTTAGGTTTTGTGTTTTCTGTGCAGAAGCTTTTAATTTTGATGTAGTCCCATATACTTATGCTTGTTTCCTATGCTTTTGGTGTCATATCCAAGAAATTGTTGCCGAGACCAACGTCACAAAGATTTCCCCCTATGTTTTCTTCTCTGAGTTTTACAATTTCCGGTCTTATATTTAAGTCTTTATTCCATTTTGAGTTAATTTTTGTGAATGGTAAGATAGGGGTCCAGTTTCATTCTTTTGCATGTGAATATCCATTCTTCTCAAGATCATTTGTTGAAGAAACTACCCTGTGCCCATTGGATGTTCTTGGCTCCCTTGTCAAATATTAGCTGAATGTCTGTGCGGGGGGTTATTTCTGGGCTGTCTATTCTGTTCCGCTGGTTTATATGTCTGTTTTTTATGCCAATATCCTGTTGTTTTTGATTACTATAGCTTTCTAATATATTTCAAAATCAGGGAATGTAACGCTTCTAGCTTTGTTCTTCTTTCCCAAGATCGCTGTAGCTATTTGGGGTCTTTTGTGGTTCCATACAAATTTTAGGATTTTTTTTTCTATTTCTTTGAAAAATGCCATCGGAATTTTGATAGGGATTGCATTTGATCTGTAGATCACTTTGTGTAGTATGGCCATAACAGTTCTTTTAAAGGGCTTACATATTTACTGAAACAATGTTTCAGCAGAAAATTTAGTATTCATTCAGTGGGCTTAATTTGCCCTACATTCAGAGGACAATTGCTAAATGCTAGGCACCATGCAACACATTTTTCATGTATTATTGGCAATGATTACAATAACCCTGCAAAGTAGGTATTAGTAACTGTTTTCCAAGTGAGGAAACTAAGTCAGGAAATGGTAAAACCAGGATTTCAAGGCAGGGAGGATGCAGAAGCATCCTGCGATGACTTTATTAATCATATCTCTGTCATATTCTCCTCTTTTGCAGAGGAGGGAAGAGTTTGGAATGCTCCATTCTGCTCTCTTCATGTTTCCATTTGGGAGTACTTCTGTTAGAATAACTCTCTTGGCCTCTCTTTCCCCACCTTTGGGTGAGTTGGCAATTCTGTCTAGCTAAGTGGGGAGGCTATTAAGAAGCCTATTGTGGACATCTACATATTCCTTTTTCTCCAATCCAGATTTTAACAGTAATAAACAGATATTTTAAAACTCTGCCTCTCTGCTTTCCATGTCTCTCAACTGGTTCTGAACTTGTGTGTGGATGAGAGTATTAATGTTCACCACTACTGCCCAAATATATCTACCCAACATATTTTGTGCAATTTGTGTGTCCTCTGTCCGCTTTCTATTCCATATTGTCTTCTGAATGTCTATATGGGCCTGTTTCTGAATGGAGCTCTGATTGCCTAGGTGCCTCTGTGTCTGTACATCTGTATAACAGGAAGTGTACGTGGGTGTTAGGCCCAAGCTCCATGCAGTCCTCAAGGGAGGTTGATCTGAGTATGTGTGGGGGAGAGAGGGAGAGAGAATGAAGCTGTGTTCCTTGAACTTAAGCTTTGAGGGCCACCTTCCCACAGTGATCATACTGATTCTTGAAGCAGGCTCTACCTTCTCCCTTAGAAGCAGGCTCTACCTCAAAAGACTGCTTAGTTTCATTTCTTTCCCTTTCCTTCCATTCTGGGGTCACAGACTTCCTACTTCCTGTCTGTGTGCTAGCAGTCACTATTTCAGAAACCCTTTCTGTGCTGCCTCACAGATTGTTTGAAGATTATTTAGAGACTAGGGAAGTTCTCATTTGTCATAGGCAAATGATCCTATTAGAGAAACCTAACCTGTGTTTTGTGATTGTTATCTTGTGTACTATGGCACATACTTCTAAGATACTCAAGTCATCTTCTTAATTTCATCACTCCCTTGGGAAAAATAAGGTAAGAGTCAGAATTAGAGTCACCATTTTACAGGTGAAACCAAAGACAGAATAGATTCATTGCTTTACTAATCATCCCTCCGTGCTTTCTTGGAAAATCAAGTATTGATGGACCCAGAATATTCCTGAGCCAGTTGACTCATAGGCAAAGGGGGACCCAAAGCATTTTTTAATGAAATAGATTATGTCATAAATGATATCAAAAAGTGTTCTTTTTTTTTTTTTTTTTTTTTTGCGGTACGCGGGCCTCTCACTGTTGTGGCCTCTCCCGTTGTGGAGCACAGGCTCCGGACGTGCAGGCTCAGCGGCCATGGCTCACGGGCCCAACCGCTCTGCGGCATGTGGGATCTTCCCGGACCGGGGCACGAACCCATGTCCCCTGCATCAGCAGGCGGACTCTCAACCACTGCGCCACCAGGGAAGCCCAAGTGTTCATTTTTAATCTCATCAATTGGATCTATTGGACTATTCTACTTGGATTTCTAAGGCCCTTGTTTCTCCATTTATCCCCACCCTGCCCAACAATTACCCTGGCTCTTCTGAATGTTTCTCACAGAGGAGAGATCTGGGGCAATGATAATTATCAGTGGAGAGGGAAAAAAAGTCTAGTGTGGCAGGTATTTTTCATATACAGATTACAAGAAAATAATAGCAAGCTCCTCCCTCCCACCTAGTATACACCTAAAGGCGTGTGTGTTGTTGGGGGGAGGTGGGAGGTGAGGGTTGCAACAAAGGACAAATCTAAGTAGACTAACCTGCTAAAGAGTCTCATTCCTGGGGAATTTTGCCTGGGGCTAGGGAAAGACATTACGATAGAGGCCTGTTTCTTTTGAATTAAAGCTAGTATAACATTAGCATACAAAATACTGTATCTGGGACAGTACTTTTGTTAAATAAATCATAAGTACATGCTGCTGAAGAAATATGGAGTTTCATTTTCTCCTTAGGTAACTTTATAAAGAATCCTTCCTTCTATTGCCATTTGGGTCAACCTATGCTTTTATCCACTCAGAAAAACACCAATTGTCTCATGGAATCTCAGGATCTTGGTTTGGTATTATGTTTGAGACTATAGATTTAGAACTTCTTCCTTCCTTAGTAGACAAATCTAGACAGCTTTTGTGTGTGTGTGTGTGTGTGTGTGTGTGTGTGTGTATGTGCAAGAGGCTG
This sequence comes from Monodon monoceros, assembly GCF_005190385.1. NCBI lineage: Eukaryota > Metazoa > Chordata > Mammalia > Artiodactyla > Monodontidae > Monodon > Monodon monoceros. The sequence continues at coordinate 44,228,083 of NW_021703779.1, forward strand.
CCATCTGTTGTGGTTGGTGTTCTCCAGGAAGGCTTGTTGGAGCAGGAGTTGGTTTGTTTGTGTGCTAAGCTCACACTAATGTCAGCCCAACTGGAAACCTTCAATTTGCCCTTGGGGAAATAAGTCATCTGGTACAGGTTCAGCTGGGCTGTGATGAATGTTTACCATTGCTCTACAGGAGTTTCAGCCAGGGACTGACTCCATATCAAGGATGTGAAAATCAGATGAATTGCTGAGATCCAAAATGTGGGCTTGACGATGGCCTCTTATGGTACCCAGCTTGGACAGGGGCCACCCCTTTCTTTGAGCTGTGTGTTAGCCAGTCCATTCTACTTCTCAAATTCTGTTTTCTGCGGGTCATTCATTACTCCTTAGTCATTAATAAAATAAAATTTTGGTGCATATTAAACTCTTACCTCAATTACTTCAGCCATAGAAAGAAAAAAATCACACGTTCATATACACACAAAATCCAGCCCTTTTACTTTCAGAAAGTTTCCATCATTTTTCCCTGCAGAGAAGTGGCAGAGAAGGTACACCAATGCACTGAGCATTTGAGCAAAATAAAGTCCCCACTATGGTTTTGATGAAGCTCTGGAGAAGTACACAGATGACAGTCAAAATATAGATATAGATATCCTTTTTCTCTTTGATAGTTTACTTTTACTCTAGAGTAAGTAGAAATGAACCCTATCTATGAAATACTGGCTAAAGAGGAAACTGTTTTGCTTTGACTTGAATCTAGAATGACCTAGCCCAAAGAGGAAAGAATAAACTGTTGCCTTTGTCCAGGAGTGTCAGATGGACTTCAGAAAAATATGATTTCCTCCAAATATTTTCTTTGGGGAGGTGGTCCCAGGCATGTGTACGTGTGCCTAGATGTGTATACATCCACCCCTTCACCCATATAGATACATGAACAAAGCCACACATAAGGCCTCATGTTCAAATTTGGGAATGCCTGGCTCCTTTCTCTGAGAATCTGGCAGCTCAGATTGCTAAAGAAAGAGGTTCCTAAATTCTGGAATAACTGTCAGGCACCTGACTATTACTTGATATTTTAATATCTAGGGCACTTTCAGTGTTTTTTCTTTCAGTGTTTTTATTATTATTATTCATTTTATTTCTTTTTTCTTTCTTTCAGTGTTTTAATTTCAGATTAAACTTCAGAAATCTGGATATCATACTTAACTTCTCCCTTTTTCTTCCCAACTGCTGACATCCACTCAACCACCAAGGTCTGTCATTTACAGTCCTAAAATAGTTCTCAAATCCATCCATTTCTCTCCCTGCCCACCACCACTTCATCATCGTCTCACACCTGGACCATTGGAACAGATTCCTAACTGGGCTTCCTGATGGCACAAATCCATTCTCCACTTTGCAGCGCTTTGTAGCCAGGATGCTCTTTCTAAAACACAAACTGTATGTCACTCCTCTGTTCAATTTTTTTTCAGTGGTTCCCCATTGTTTACTGAATGAAATCTAAGTCCCTTGACTAAGATCCTTATTTTGTGGCTCCTGCTTACATAGTACTATTCCCCCTGCCACCCACAACCCTCTTCCAACCTCCCCCTACAACACACACTTGGATCTCCAGATGTACCAAATTAGGGGCAGTCACCCTAAGCACAATCTCTTCTCTTGTACCTCTAGGCCTTTTCACAAACTTTTCTTCCTGCCTAGAATACCCTCCACTTTATCCTTGTCCATCTGGCAAACCCCTACTCCTTCTTCAAGTCAGTTCAAAGATCACACTGGTAGAAGAAATCTTCCTTGATACCTGTAAGGTATTCTTTCTTGATATACCCACTGCCCCCTTTATATTACTCTACTGTGGCCCTGATCATATTTTATTGTAATTGTTTCCTCCCTTGGGCTGGATATTCTTTGAGGGCAGGAACCATGTCTGATTCTTCAATATGCTCCCCAAAGTCTAGCACAGGGCATGGACATGGTTGATGCTCAGTCATCACTGAACACGTGACGCTGAGCCTGGAAGACCAAAGGCATTTTTTGTCATATGGAAGGAACATTTTGGTTGGTGTCTTGATATATCTCTTAATCACGGAATGGAAGATAAAGATTGCCTCCCCTAGAGCAGCCAACAAATAGGACATCACAAAGAGGCTCCTCTAGTGATTCAGAATCCACAGTGGATCCTGAGATTGACCAAACTCCAAGCCTAGAGAGCTTTCTACTTTCATACTATTTGTTGGTACATGTTACTGGAGAAAAATTACAAAGAGAAGCAATGCAAAAATTTGGCTAGGCTGTAGAAAAGGCATATAAGAAATACAAGTTGCCATCTCCTTAACACGACATTCCAAATGCTCCAAAAATTGGCCCCTGCCTTGCTCTCTAGCTTTGTCTCTTCGTCCTCTGACTCTCACTTTACCCTCCGACCACACCAAACTGTTTACTCCCACCCCACCTCATGCTGTCTCTCTGCCTTGAATACATTTCCCTTTGCTTTAGGTAACTCCTACCAACATAAGATTTAGCTCAGGCCATACTTCTTCCAGGAAGCCTTCCCTAACTAACCAACACACCAGTGTATATGTGTGCATACGCTGGCCTGTGCACACACACACAGAGTCTAGATAGACGTTTGTATAAATCACGACTCTTTTGCTTGAAAGTGACAGAAATACAGCACAAATAAGCTTTAGCCAAAAGAAAGGGGTTATTGATACTAATAGAAAACACAGAGGTAATTTTAGGCATAGCTAGATCCAGGTGCTCAAATGATGTTATCTGCATCTGACCTCTTCTATGTTGATTCACTTCTCAAGCAGGCTCTCTCTGCATGGTGGCCAAGATAGCCACGAAGAGCTAGAGATTTGCATCTTACCACTCAGCAACCCCAGTAGAAACACAGACCCACTTTCTCAATAGTCCCAGCAAAAGTTTCTGAATTGAGTCTATCCCCAAACTAATAACAATGACCAGATGTATTAGTCAGGGCTCTCCAGAGAAACAGAACCAATTGTTTGTTCATTTGTTTGTTTGTTTACTATAGGAATCATGCAATTAGGGAGGCTGAGAAGTTCCCTGATCTGCCACCTGCAAGCTGGAGAACCAGGAAAGCTGGTGGTATGATTCAGTCTGACTTTGATGGTCTAAGAACCAGGAGTGCCAATATCCAAGGACAGGATACTCCAGATCAAGCAAACAGAAAATTTGCTCTTCCTCTGCCTTTTTGTTCCATTCAGGCCCTCAACAGATTGGATGATGTCCACTGGCATTGGTGAAGGTGATCTTTATTCAGTCTACTGATTCAAATGATAATGTCTTCCAGAGACACACTCACAGACATATCCAGAAATAATGTTTTAACAGCTATCTGGGCATCCCTCAGCCCAGTCAAACTGACATTTAAAATTAATCATCACACCAGAGTTGGGTGATATACCCATCTAAGTGAGATGAGATATGTTACCAGGAGAAGACATGTTGGATGGCAAAAGCACTATATGTTCACACTTAGTTTTCCTCTTCTGTCCTCCCATGTTCCTCTCCATTTCAATGCTTCTGATCAGATGGTATCATTTGTATTTGCATATATGTCTGTCTCCTGCACTAGACTGTGAGTTCCTATGTCTATTTATCTCTGTATCCCAGGAGACAATATGGGGGCTTGCCTTCTAGTAGGTATTCTCAACCAGTGAAGGATGAATGACTTTGCTGTGCATTTTGAATGGATGATTAAATTACATGGAGCCATACTGAAGGCTAATCCAGGCACATAGTTTAATTTGTTAATTAGACAAATTAATAACATGATTATCTAATTAATTGCACAATTATTACTAGGTTGCATGGTAAGTAGATATAAATAATGAATGGTTCATTCAAAATTATGTAATAAATGCCTTCTCTGTGTCAGGCACTATGCTAGAGACTAAGATTAGCCTCTGCCTATTAATTAGCCCTTTACCATTAATGAGAGTCAGTAGTGTATAGTGATTGTAGGTGTGGGCTCTAGGGCCCTAGATTAAAATCTTAGCACTTGTATTTACTAGTTAAGTGACCTTCTGCCAGTTTACTTAACCACTGTGTCTAGTTTCTTCTTCTGTCAAGTGAGAATAGTACCTACCATACAGGGTTGTTGTGAGGATTAAATACAGAAATGGTAAAGAACTGAGAATAGTACCTAGAACATTTTAAAGTCCTTAATAAGTGTTAACTCTTATGATTAGCTATTCACAGAAGCTCCTCTCTACTTAAATTTCACTTTAACCATTATACTTGGCCTGAGGCAAGGCCCTTGGGTTAAGGATTTAAAATTGAGCCTGAATACAACTTCTGGGTTTTCAAAAAAAGACAACAGAACAGAATGGAAGCTTGTTTTAGCCCTGGCAGAGTTGTATTTGGACATAAAACCTAGGACCTTGGCTCTCTTAGTGGGAAATTACCATTTCCTAATGAGCCACTAGTCCAAGCCTCACAGATACAGAGAAGGAAGAAGTGGTCTTTTCCCTTGGGGAAGAGGTGTTGTTCCACAAGAGCTAGGAGATGACTCAAATCCATGCATTGCCACCTCATGTGGCTTCTAGGAGAATCAGAGTACAAGCAAATAATTTGGGTGGCTAAACAGGGTTTGCTAACAACATACATTAGTTCTAAGTGGGCTCTTTGATTTAATGAAGAGAGGATGCCATTTGGAGGCCAGCAAATCTGGGCCAGAATCCAAGCTCTCCTCTTTACTGGGTAATAATATGGGTAATCTTGGGTAATAATAATGATCACAGTTCAGACTTTTGGGGTGCTTACTATGTGCCAATCACTGTTCAAAGCACTTTGCATATATCGTTTACTTCAATCCTTGCAAACAAGGTAGGTTCTTCTATTATTATCTTCTTCTACAAGTAGAAGAAACTGAAGGGCAGAGAAGTTAAGTAATGCGTCTAAGATCACATAACTAGTAAATGGGGAAGCCAGGATCCCAACCTAGACACTCTTACTCTAGAACTCATGCTATTAACTACCTTTTCATGCTGCCTGCCAACTCAACCTCTCTGAGCCTCAGATTCCTCATCAGTAAAATCAGCTTAATTGTCCCCACCTCATAGGGTTGTTATGATGATTAGAGATAAGCTGGGGGAAGCATTTCATACAATACTGAACACAAGGAAGGAGCTCTGAATAAGAGTTGTTATCATTCTGTCTCTGCATTGTTCCTAGGGGCAGCTGGTCTGGACCTTCCTTCTTTGTTGCCAGCACTGCTTCTTGATTCTAACTAGTATGACTACAAATGAGTTTCCATATGAGGGAGGCACTACCAGGTTAATTACACAATGGAGGGAACTTTGATGCCAATGATGATTTTTACTTCATCCTTAAACTGTGATTCTGCCTTCTTGTGTCCTGGTTACATGTGCCACTCACCAGGTCTCTCAACACTGGCTGATGTCCCTCCCACTCTCCATCTAACCTTCCCACTGGGGCTCCTGCCAGGTTGGCCATATTTCTACCTGTCATCTCATTATGGAAAAAATGGATCTGAAAATGACTGAAACACCAGCCTGCTAGCAGTTCCTCATGGACACAAATATATCTGAAAGGGATATTAAATTGTGGCCAGTTGTTTCATTCCTCATTGGTAATTTTTATTTTCCTGTCACCTTCCCACTATTTTGAGTATATATGTAATCATTGAAACAATAAAGTTTAAGACTCAACTAAAAACATGGAAAGAAAAATAGCAACTAAAAAACTCCATCCACCAATGACAAGCTTGCACTCTCACAACTGCAATGCAAATAGGTCTGATCCTTTGGGAAAGCAATTTGGTAATTTGCATTAAGAACCATAATTATGTTCTTGGCCTTTGACACTGCAATCCCCCTGGGGACTCTATCCTAAGGACAGACTTCAGCAGAAGGAAAACACAAGCCTATAGGCACAAAGATTGTCAATGCAGTATAATTTTTACTAATGAGAAACTGGAAATAATGTTAATGTTGAACAACTTGATGTATATTAGGACCTGTCAGTAAATGAAATAGGAAAGATAAAAGGTTCACTTTATAATATTAAACGAATAAAGCAAAATACAAAATAGTTACAACCAGGTCAAACTGTCTTTATATGGACACAACCTAGAAAGGACTATAGAAAATGAAAATTATTGCATTAGGACAGTGGGTCAAATGATAGTCTCTTCCTCTCCACTTCGATGTCTTTGATTACTGACTTTAGAAGTTTTAATGTGCGTTTGAGTAGGAGGTGAGGAGTGTGAAGGAGTTGGAGAAGGAATTTCAAATGCCAGCCCCCTTAACTCCATTTCCTAATCATCACCTTACAAGTAAAGTCAACTAAGAAAAAGACTTAATTTTGTCTTTCAATACAAAGATTTACAGTAGCCATACTTACTCATCCTATCAGATATGCATACTCAGTCTGGCTCCCACTCCCCAGCCCTTCCTTTTCTTGTCCCATTGTGGCATGCAGCAGGGCACAGGAGCAAACACATTCATATTTCCATCCCCAAGCTGCCACTATCAGCTGTGTGGCCCTAAGTGTGTTACTTTAACTTGTCTTTGGCTTAGTTTGTTCATTTGAATAATGGGGCTAATAATGGTACTTACATTTTGGGGTGGTGTGAGAATTAAATATGTTAACATATGCAAAGTGCTTAGCACTGTACCAGGTATCATGTAAATGCTAAATAAATCTTAGTTTCTGGCTACAAAATTGGAATAGTACTAGCACCTACCTCAGAAGGTTCATAGAGATGAAATGGGAGAATAAATTTCAAGCTCCTTGCCTAATAGGTGTTAAATGTATGGTAGCTGTCAGAAAAATTGCTGCACTGGGTAGTCTCATCTAGTAACAAAATTATTTAGATGATAAAGGGGTCATTTAATGCTCATGCTGATAACAAGTAGATTGGTGCCTGGAGAGACATACCTGTTAAAAATTCCTTCTAAGCAAGCAGTATGAATCTGAAGGTCAAGGGGACCCTGAGATGGTGACTCAGCAGGGAAAACATGTGCAGAATAAAGACGAAGCTCTTTTCAAAACCGTGAAGAAACTAGAAAGTAAACAGGATGATTAATGCAGATTGTAGAAATTCATGGGGCAGTCCCCAAAGGAGTATGCTAAGAGGTCAGAGGCAAGTCAGCTAGAAAACCTTAAAAGCAAACTTAGCGGAGTTGAGTAGAAGTGGGAGGTGGGATCTGAGCCCAGAAAAGAAAGATGCTGATAATAATAGCTAGTATCAAATCTATACTATGTGTCAGCATTGTGCTAAGCAATTCATATGCATTATATCATTTTGTCTTCCTTATCATGCTACGAGGTAAATTTTTATTATTACTCCCATATTATATTCTGGACCCAGCTATGCCTGACTACAAAACCTTAAAGTATACCAGGCCCCAAAAGAGTATCTTTTGAAAATAAGCTATTGAATAAGGTTTGGAGGATCCAAAACAGAATTCATCATCTTTTCCCAGGGAATCCATCCTTCATTCTGTACTTCCCATCAGAGCACTACCATCGACCCAAGCCAGAAACTTGGGAGTCACCTTGATTTTTCATCCTTAATTGAATCAGCCACTAAGGCCTTCCTAAGTATTTTTGAAATCCATCATTTCCTCTCTGTCTCCTGCAATTCAAGCTCTCATCCTCTCCAACATGGGCTATTCTAGTAGTGTCCTATCTGCATTCTCTGCCTTTAGTTTTGACTTCCTTGTAATCTAGCTTACAAACTGCAGGCAACATGATCCCTTTTCTTCTACTTTCTTTTTTTTTCTACAAAATAATCTCACTAACATGCAAATCTGACCATATCATTTCTCTACCCAAGAACTTCCGGTTGTTCCATAATTGTCCTCTGAGTGATGTCTGTGACCTGACTCTCCATGTCTGCCTGACTTGTACCTACTTCTCTGGTTTCATCTCCTTTCACTCTCTATCCTCTGAACTTCAGTGTAGCTCCTTCTTATTCATCTCACTAGTCCATGGGCCTCATGACTTTTGCTGGTGTCATTTCTTCCACCAAGTTCACCCTTTTAAATTCCTTTCCTCTCAACCTTTAAGTCTCAGCCTAGGCATCAACACCTCCAGAAAGCCTCTCCTGACCCTTGACTGTGCTAATTGACTCTCCTCTACCCTTTGTCCCTCTCACTCCATGTCTAGTCACTTACTATAGTATATTGAAATGATCTGTGTGGCTATGGATCATGCCTTGTTCATCTTTATACCCCTAAAATCTAGTGAGTCCCTGGTCCATAGTTAGGTTTTGATCTGTGTCTTTGAACTGTTGCAGGCACTTAGGTTCTATATGCAAGTAATGCTTGAGGTATAGAGACCAAAGAGACTTAGAAATATCTACCATTTATGAAGTGCCTTCTGTGTGTGATGAAGTACCTTCTGTGTGTGACGATCTCCAACTCTGACTGGCACTCACTAGCCCTCTATCCTGTCTTATTTTTATTCATAGCTCTTATCACAATCTGTCATATTATATATTTTACTTAATTGTTTGTTAGACTTCCTTCACTATAATATAATCTCCATGAGGCTAGTAATGTTTGTCTTTGTTCATCTCTTTATCCTCAGTGCATATAGCAGTGTCTGGCATATAGGAGGTTCTCAGTAAATATTTTTGAATGAATGTGGAGGGTAGGCACTTTCAATGTATAATCTCATTTAGTAGCCACAACAACCCTGCAAGGTAAGTATTAATGTTTCTATTTTAAAGGTGAGGAAAATAAAGTTCCTCATTATCCCACACAGAGAATAACAGAGATTTTGAGAAATTGGTATGTTTACTGGGCCTATAGATTCAAAGATGATTGACTCAAAGATCAGGGCCACAAGGTCTGGGGATGCAACAAAAATATCAGCCCAATAAAATACCTATTAATAAGTGAACAAGCTGAACTTAATAGAAAGACTGTATACTCTCCTCCCAGAGAGAGACTGTACACTCCCACATTCTACAAATGAAGTCAGTTTTACAGCCTGAATAGCTAATATTATATCTTCTGTTCTAAAAGAATCTGAGGACTTATGAGGACTTCCATAGGAAAATTATGAGGCAAGGCCATTGAACCAAGGGTACATTTTGGCAGACAAGTCCCTAAGGATTTGCAGACAAAATTTAGTTTGTGGTACAGAGAATTAGGGTACCTGTTGTGTGGCCCCTGTAGTTCCAAACCACACCTACCACCATAAGGGTAGATGAGAACCAAGCTCTTTGCAAAAGGCCTTGCAAGGCTGTCTCTAGTCAGGGTCTGGGATGTTGCCGTTGTGCCTGGAAGTTGGCCAGATCTCAATACAGATGACATTAGCCCCAGAATGCTTGAATTCTATCTCAAGTTTTGGCCTCTGTAGTCCCTCATTTCAACTTTGGTTCCTTCCAGCCCATTGAAGACTTATTTTCAAATTTCCAGCCCATTTTTAGTCTAGATAAATTAGGAGGGGAGAAAAAACGCAGGCTTAGGATAGACAGGGCTGTTCCTATATTTTCTTGAAACTCGTTTTATTGCCCCAGAAGGGAAAAGTTTCCTAAAAGATGATCTAAAAAGTAAGTTTTTTTTTTCTGTGTGTTAGCTCTCCCCCAAAGAAAAATATCTGGCATTTGTATCATACTTTATAATTCAATAGACTGCTTTTCACTTATAATAGGGCAGTTTAATCATTACAGTCATTTTATAATGGAGGAAAGCGTGGCTCAGCAAAGACATATAGCTAGTTCAAGGCCACACAGGTAGAAAAGGGTAGAATTTGCTTTGCTAGTCTTAAGTGATAGTGAATCCCAGCCTTTATATCTTACCTTTGATTAGATTTCTCCACTTGGATGTCCCACAGACCCTTCAAGCTTACTGTGGTGAAAAGTGAACTCATCATCTTTGTCCCCTACCTCCCAAAACTTGCTCTCTTTCTCTCTTCTCTATCACAGAGGATGGAGCTTTTATCCATCCTGGTGTTCAATCAGGCACCTGGGAGTTAAACTTGACTTCTACTCCCATGGTGTCTCTTGAATGTTCCCTCCTCAATAACGCTGTCTCACTACACTACCCGAGATTCTCATCTCCTGTCATCTGAGCTGATGCAATGACCTTTTCACTGGCTTTCTTGCCTCCATTCTTACCCTGCTTCATTCTCCAAGCCAGAAGGACCTTTCTAAACCACAGATTAGATCAAGTTATTAAGACTCTTCAATAACTTTCCATTGTCTTTAGGCTAAATTATGAATTTCTTAGCTTGGCATCACATCCTTCCTCCTTTTTCCCCACTTTCCCTGACATGAACTCTGCAGTCTACTCACTGAAACTTTCTAGTTTCCTGAAAGGGATATAAACTGAACTCATATTTATTGGGCACCTATTATGTGCCAGGTTGTGGCCCAGACGTATCATCTCTTAAAATTTAATCATTAGCAACTATCCTTTGTGGTAGATAATGTCATTATCCCCGTGTGACAGATGAAGAAACTGAGAAAGAGAGGCTAACTAATTTACCCAAGGTCATGCAGTTAATAAGTGGCAGATTCGGGATTTGAGCCCAGGCACTTTGGTTCCAGAGTCTCTGTTCTTAACTACTACCCTACCTCTTTCATTCCTTTCTGTGTGCCAAGAATGTACTTCCCTCCTTCTCATTGTCCACAGGCTAAACCCTTTAAGGCTTAACTCAAGAATCTTCTCTGGGAAAAGTTCCCTGACCTCTCCACATTCCTATGCTAACTCTGATCCCCGCCCCCAGCTGAATAAGCGATCTCTCTTCTGGCTTCTCCTAGAACCTGTGCATTCCTCTAATTATAGTACTTGACACATACCTTATGTGTCTATTCATGAACTTCTTGAGGGCAAGAAGCTGACTTTAGTCACCTTTTATCCCAGCATATATATAACACAGTGCCTGGCACACAGTAAATGTTTTTTGAGTAATTATTCTTCTCCTGGAAGATTTCCCACAAATAACTTGGATGAGTTCATATTTGCCCAAACACGCAAATCCACAGATGACATCCTTCACTATCCTGGAGCTCTGAGAGCCCCCACAAAACTAAGCAGGGAAGACTTCGAAAGAAGATGGAATGGATCATGAGCTGTAATGTTTTATTTTTTAATGCTTTATTTGGATATGTTTTCAAAGTTATAGAAAAGTTGTAAGAATAAGAGTTATACCAAGTACCTTTTACTCAGATTCACCTATTTCCAACATTTTGCTTTATCATTTGCTTGCTCTATCATCTACCATCTATTTATCTATCTATACATATGTCATAGTTGATTTTTCCTGAACCATTTGAGAGTATGTTGCACATATCATGGCCCTTTTCCTCATAAATACTTCAATACTCTCTTACATAACCACAGCACAGTTATCACCACTAAATTTGACATCGATATGATACTTTAATATCATCTACTTTCTATATTTGTTATGTGAGATATTCCATATTCCAGTTGTGGCAACTGGCCGCTGTTGATAGCTTTTTTTGTTTGCTTCTGTCAGTGTAGGATCCAGTCTAGGATCAGGTATTGAATTTAGCTGTCCTGTATCTTTACTCTCTTTTGATTTAGAACATTTCCACAGCATTTCTTTGTACATATTTTATGACATTGACATTTTTGAAGAATATCGTCTTCTCCACCCTATGTTTTTAAAAAATATGTAATGTCCTTCATTTTAGTTGCCTGATGTTTCCTTGTGGTTAGATTCAGGTTATGTATTCCAGGCAGGAATATCACATAGGTGATGCTATGTCCTTCTTAGGGAATTGTACAAGGTGGCACCCGTGTCAAGATGTTGCCCAATCATTTCATTGTATAGTTAATATTTTATCTCTTGCATCTGTGGGAAGACACATTAATAGCCTGCAAATAAACTGCTTCTCATTAAAATGTCCCATATTTAGTATCTATTGATCCCTGCCTGAACAAATCTTTACCATGATGGTTGCAAAATGATGATTTTTTTCCACCTCTAGCACTCCCTCCACATTTACCACTCAATTCTCTGTATTCTACTATAAGCATGAACCCTCCCTTCTCCCCTTTTATTTATCTTCCTGTTACCACTATGAACTCATGGATTCCTATTTTTCATCAATGGCTTATAATTCATTACTGTTCTTAATTATTTTGGTGCCCAAATTGTTCTATGTTTGGACAGTGGGAACCCTTTCAATATCTGGTTCCTGAGTCCTTGAGATATGTGCCCATTATTTTCTTGAGCACTTCCCTACTTTCTTTTTCTAAAATATTTATTTGGCTGTGTCGGGTCTTAGTTGCAGCACACGGGATCTTCGTTGTGGCATGCGGGATTTTTTTGTTGTGGCGTGCGAGCTCTTCACTGCGGCGTGCAGGCTTCTCTCTAGGTGTGGCGTGTAGGTTTTTCTCTTCTCTAGCTGTGGCGTGCAGGCTCCAGGGCGTGTGGGCTCTGTAGTTTGTGGCACACAGGCTCTTTAGTTGAGGCGTGTGGGCTCAGTAGTTGTGGTGCGTGGGCTTAGTTGCCCTGCAGCATGTGGGATCTTTGTTCCCCAACCAGGGATTGAACACACGTCCCCTACATCGGAAGGAGGATTCTTTACCACTGGACCACCAGAGAAGTCCCAGAACTTCCTTACTTTCTGGCATAATGAGACGTTCCAGGCTCATCTTGTACCTACTCTGTTCCAACTCTGGGATCATCCATTTCTCCAAGGACCTCTGATTCTTTTAGTGGGGAATAGTATTGGAGATCAAGATCTGGACATTAGGTGTTGAATTGAATGACAGAAAGGTCCAATAGGAGCTGGCCAGATAGAAGAGAGCTTTCTTAGCTATGGGGGAAAGAGAGGAAAACAGAGACTAGATGATGTTCTCAAGAGTATGTGCAGCTACCATGGCAAACATTGTAGGTTGCTCAAATGACAGTCTTATATGCTCACCCCATATGCTCAAGGAAGAACCCAGAGTCGTTCTTTGTCCAGCCTAAGAGATGTGTCATTATTGGATTAAGCCAATCATGGCAATCCCATTCCCATTTGCCTGGTGAAACCTACTAGTGAGCATATGACCAGTTCTGGTTAATGAGACCTTAGGGAAAGTCTGTTGTGGGCTTTCTAGGAAAGAATATACTCTCTAATAAAAACTGTGAGCCTTGAAAGAAAACAGTTTCTTTGTCTCATGACTCTTTTTTCCTCCTTAGAACGTTGTTGTTTGAGGATGTGATGTTAATGCTGTAGCAGTCATCTTGTGGCCATTCATTAATTCAATAAATATTTATTGAGTACATCCTGTGTGCCAGGAAATGTTCTTGGTACTGGGGATACAAGAGTAAACAAAAGTCTCTGCCTTCATGGAGTTTACATTCTAATGTGGGAGAGAGGAAAACAAATAAATAAAATATATGCTGGATGGTGATAAGTGATATGGGAAAAGTGAAGCAGGGAAGGAAGAGAGGGAATGCAGAGATGGGGTTGTAATTTTTTATAGGGATTTTGAGGACAGCCCAATTAAAAAGGAATTATTTGACAGTGCCTTGTGACCACCTAGAGGGGTGGGATAGGGAGGGTGGGAGGGAGATGCAAGAGGGAGGACATATGGGGATATATGTATATGTATAGCTGATTCACTTTGTTATAAAGCAGAAAGTAACATACCATTGTAAAGCAATTATGCTCCAATAAAGATGTTTAACAAAAGGAGTTATTTGAGAAAAAAATGACTTGCTTCATGAATTCAGGTATCTTCATATAGGGCCATGTAATCTTCTCTGTATTGTTTCAGTTTTAGACAATATGTGGTGTTGAAGAAAGGAGAGACATTACAACACTCCTAGGATGGTAGAGCATAAAGATGGAAAGAGCCTGGGTCTTTGATGACATCACTGAATTGCTGAATTAAGCAACCTGGGAATTTACTTTGTTCCATACTTCTTGTTATGTGAGCTCATGAAATGTCTTTATTGTCTAAGTATGAATTAGTCAGATACCTGTAGTTGCAGCCCAAAGCACTGTAAATGAAACAGAGGTCATTAAAAAAGTTTGCTTGACTGGCTCAGGAAGTAGTTTAGAAGGTCAGCTTTGTGATTTCTGTTGTGCAGGATTTGGAAAATGGGAGTGCTAGAGTTGGAAAAATCATCATTTTGCAACCATCACAGTAAAGATTGGTTCTGGTGAAGATGAATGGACACTAAATCTGGGGGACATTTTAATGAGGGGTAGGTTACAGACTAGTTATAGGGTCAATGTTAAAGGTTGAATGTTACCAGGGGTCTCAGGAAGGGAATTACCAATCTGGTAAGTTGAAGATAACCGTTAGAACATAAAGCCAGGGAAGGATAAATGTACTAGAGGAAGGGAAGTTATTTGGGAGATGGGAAAGCACATGAGGCAAGAAAGCACAGCCTTTGGCATAAAACGCTTGGGTTGGAGCTGCAGTGCTGATGATTATTGATTGGGTGAAATTAGGCAAGTGGTTTCATCTCTGAGCTTCAGTTTCCTTGCCTATAAAATGAGGGTGATGATGCCTACCTTAAGGTAGATGTTCGAGGATTAAATGAGGTGTAGTGGACCTGGTTGATATACAATATAGCATAGCAGGTAGGCATGTGGGCTCAGAAGTCAGACTGCCTCAGTTCAAAACCTTGCTCAGCCACTTACCAGCTGAGTGACTTGGGCAAGTTAAATAATCCCTGGATTTCAGTTTCTTCAACATCAAATAGTGACGATAGTGATGTCTACCTGAATAGTTGTACTAAATTAGACACTACACATAAAATGCTTAGAATACTGTCTGGGTGAGTAAGCGCTTAGTAAATGTTAGCTGATATTACTAAATGTGACAGATATTTCAAGGACGATCACTGCATTATGAAAAAAATGGTGTACTCTTCTGTACTCAGAACTATCAGAGGAACAATGACAGTAATTAACAAATCCCAACTTACAGATGTAAAGAAAAGCTTTCTTGCCCTTCATCAGAAGCTCTTGGAACATATCATTAAACTTTATAACACTAAATCTACTTTGTTACAAAGAGCTTAAGTGTCTGACCTCAGGTCATAATGTTGGGAATTAGAACCCAGTCCTTCAATGACTCTTCTTCAGCACCTAAGTTGCTCTGTATTTCCTCTTTATATATAGTACAATAAAATTCTTCCAAATTTGGCTTCTCAGGATTGAAGTGGTTGACCCCAAGTCTCATGTCCCCCCTCCCAGACAAAAGACCTAAGACTTAATCAGAGGTAATATTTTAAAATATTGAACTATCTTTGGTCTCATCAGGAGCTGGATCTGGAAGGCTCCCTGCATGTCAGTTATTTCCCCGTAGTTGAGGCGTGGCAGGAGCCTGGGGAGGGGAGGCTCAAGTGGCCAGGGCCAAAGGAGTACTTGGGAGGCTTGGAGCAGTGCTATTTACAAACCAGTACAGACGTATGTTAATACTTCAACCCCAGATAATTTTTTTTAATTTTTTATTTTTTTGGCTGTGCCCCTTGGCATGTGGGATCCTAGTTCCCTGACCAGGGATTGAACCTGTGCCCCCTCCATTGGAAGCGCAGATTCTTAACCATGGGACCACCAGGGAAGTCCCAACCCCCGAGAATTTTTAATCACAGTGCATACCAGCTGTATGAGAGCATTCTTAGCCATCCATCCAGTGTCCACCCCTAGCACTGACATAGAGAATCCTTGAATTCCTTGAGATCCTCTTGTCAGCTATAATTAGGCATACAGACAATACCACAGTATTACAAAGAGATGGTTTAAATAAGTCTCTGAAATCTTCTACTACCTACCTTGGAAAAGTGTGCTGATGACACCAGTAATACTAGAGTTTTGACCAAATTGCAAACCGGGTAATACCTGTCTTCTTGGCCTCATCCTAAGTCATGCTGTTCTATTGCTGCTGCATTTATACTTAAAGCCAAAGAGCTCACTGGATATGGGGATTGCAATTTGCTGATGTGGTAGAGTTAAGCTAGAAGGTTTTCAAGTAGAAGGTGTCTTGTGGTTTGAGAATGGCCAAGGGTTAAGGTGAGTCCGCTCAGCTGTTCACATTTCTCCAGTGTTGGCTGCCAAGTGTAGATAGTGTCCTGAGTCCCTTCTATTCTCCTGTTCCCAGGGTTAAACTTTAGATTCAGGGTTCTATGTGGGAGAAGGGACCCCAGTGTGGATGTGGGGCCTGCATGGCTGCAGGAGAAACAGCCCTGTGTCTTTGGGAGGCAGAAGTTTCAGTCTCCCATCTTGAACCTCAAAGGCTCCCCCTTGGTCACCCTGAAAACAGGTGGGGTTGAAACTGGGCAGGCAAGAGACAGAGCTGAAGCAAGGCACCCGAGTGTCAGGTACAGAAGGGGCCTGGGGTCCATCTGTCCCCCTTCATCAGTCCTCCTCCCTCCAGGCCCTCATCAGACTCGGGCTAGAAACTCTTTCAGCTCACCTGCTCCCACCCTCTCTACCTGGTGGAGGACTCCCCTCCTCAGCCTTCCTGCCAAGCGTCCCCACCCAGTTCCCAAGTGACCTGGGACAGACCTGGAAGCTCCGTGCCTCAGCGGGCACAGGATTCCACTTGACAGAATGTTCTTCCTGCTGGTGAGCCAATCCTGCTCCCCTGTAACTTCCTTCCACACACCCACGTTCTGCCCTCAGGACAACCAACCAGACAGGACAGCTCCTTATTCTCAGGAATGTCCTTCACATATTTGAACACAGCTACCTCTGCCATTCTTCCTCCCTAGACAGGCTTCTCTTTCCCAAGGTAAATACCCCCATCTCTTTCAGTCACTCCTTATTGATGCCAAAGGAGGTGATGCTTATCTTGATGCCTGAGTGAGGCAGCTAAATGCCCAATTTGTGCAAATTGGGTTTGATTTACACTTGTGAAACTTTGGGTAAGTCACTTTGCCTCTCTAAGACTCATTTCCCCCATATGTAAATTGGTTTTCTTTGTGGTAATGGAATGTATTTACATTTCATGGCAGAGCTTGTGGGACATAATGGCCGGATTACACCTGACTAATCATATTTTTTCCCTAGGTATCTCAATGTGGTGTTAATAGGTGAGGCTGCCCATATACTAAAAGAAATTCAGTGATTGGTTCATCGTGGCTCACATTTAGCTAACAAGGTGTTCGTGTCGTGTCATTTGTCGTGTCATTTGCTATAGTCTTAATTTTGCATGTTTCATGGTTACCACTTTTTGCATTTTCTCTCTAGTCCTCCAAATTATTAATGGCTCAAAAGTGGTTTATTCAAGTACAAAATCAGTGATGAAAAACCACAGTAGCTCAAGGTAACATTAAAAACATAAATAATGAATTTGACTTTGAGATAAATATAGAATGTGAAAATATGTGCATTAGGACAAGTAATGTGAAAATACGATGATTTGATGTAGCAGGCAAAAAAACTTTTAATTTACAATGCTACTTTTTCATAATTAGTAAGATTAATATGTGGCTTCTCTATGATAAAAAAACAATTTCTGCTAATTTAGCAATAGAAATTAGGAAACACTGGCTTTTGTGAAGATCATAGTGTTAGGAAACTTGATCCAATGATGCCACCAAAGCCTTCATAACATTTTCATAGAAAGCACAGGGACCACTCTGGTAACCAGTCATATGTTTCCAGAAAAAGCAGAAAATAATACTTTCCAATACTAGATTGATGAATATTATTACCAACAAGAAATAAGAGGCCCAAACTGCAATGGCATCAACAAAAATTGCACTGCTTAGAGTATATGCACTACTTTTAACATTTTTTCTAAGAAACTTACAATACTAACCACAGAGTTTGTGGCAACTATTATATTCATAAACATTCAGAATGAATATTTGGCACAATTGGCTCATTACTATCACATGTTGCATAATATTATTGGATGACATAGTGGAAGAACAATTTCTAATTTGTGAACATATTACAAGACATTTTCAGTTGGCATATTGATATACATATTCAAGAAAAGTGCTGGTTAACTTTTGTTCCATTAATCACTGAAAAATAAGCCTTCAAGAGAAGATAATATTCATTTACTTAAAGATCATTTTGTGATGTATGATTAAAAACTGAAAAAAATAGGGCTAAAATCAAAATTGACAAAACAGCAGTTATGCATGCAACAAGGAAGAACCCTGCGGCCACATGAATAAAAGAACTTGCACCTGAATGTCAATTCACACTTAGAAGTATTCAAAGAAAATTAGTGGTCAACAATATACCTCTTGAATTTGATTCAATGTTGAAAAAAACAGTCAAGATTGGGATTATGATAACATACTCCCATTGAGTGTTCATCTTTTCACGATGCTAAGTGAAGAAATGCTAAGTGAAGAAATGCTAAGTGAAGGTGCTAAGTGAAGAAATGGGCAGTAAGTACACAAGTCTATCTTTCCACAGTGATTTATGAGGACTATCAAGGGGAAAAATATTCTCCCAAGTTTTTTGAGGAATGAAACATAAAACATTTCTTCATGACAGTGATAACACCAAAGAAAATCTGTATTATTTCAATAGAATTGTTCAGGTGGTATATCTCAGCAATATATTTTGCATTTTGAACAGTCTGAGGCTTATCACTTCAGGGCTTAAATATTACCATTTTATGGTATCAGGATTTCTTTAGATGACTCAAATGTGATACAAATGGTTCAATCATCCAGAGTTTGACTTGGTGATTTTCTTCACTCATTGGAGAAAGAAATTCAGTGTATATTAAAACCACATCCACATGCTGTAATGAAATGTGAAAAAATACCTTTCAGAGCTGAATACAGCCAAAGAAAGGATTAGATCCATTTGCTACTATCTTCCAAGTTGAAACATTCACCTTTTCAGCTTTTAAGTGTAAATGCTTATCATCTCCCTGTCTGTCTGATGGAGTGTTGAATGTAGCCTGTAGTGAGAAATTATTTCATAATTTCTAGGTTAATGTTCTATCTGAACATGAATATCCAAAACAATCTGCCAGAGCCACCAAATACTTACTGCCATTCCTAACAACTTTAATTTGTGAATTGTGTTTTTTCTTTTAATCAAAATAAAGGTAAGCAAAGAAACCAAAGAGATGTAGAGCCTGACCTATAACTCCAGTCATTATTTATCTGGATATAAATGTCTTGGTGAAATACTGCAAATAAATTACCATTATTCTCACTATAATAAAATTATTATCATTGAATTTTAGAATTCAGTTTTCCTGTATTTAGTTAAGGTTTGTAATGGATATTTGTATGTGTGTGTGTGTGTGTGAGAGAGAGAAAAACATGGAGGACCCTAACTTATATAATTTGAATTGGAGGCTGGGAAACATTTCCAACCCAAATATTTCCCCTATGCCTAAATATAGGCCATCAGAGTTTTTTATTTTTATTTTTTTCATAATAAAAATGAAAAATCCCACTGGCAGCTAGCACGTTAAGCTTCTATCAGTTATCAATGCCTTATTGCAGATGAATTTATTAGATCTTTTCCCAATTGATAGATGAGAACAAATTTTGATAGGGAAAAAGGTGAGGCAGGGAAGACAGGCTCAGAGAATAGGATTAGAATCATCATCTAGGAAGCTATGAAACAATACTGATGCCCAAGCTCCAACCTAGACAATTGAATAATAATAATTTTAAAAGTTCCCAGATGATTCCATCATTCAACCAGGGTTGAGAACCACTAGTCCACATGCTTCCAGCCAGTTTTGTTTCATTGGTGGTTGGGGGAAGGGGGTGGATCTTGGGCTCCTAACAGGGCTGCAAAAAGGGAGATGCTGGGAAGAATGGAGAACATGAATGAAAAGGAAGATAGGATGGGCCCTTTAATAAAACTGGTTTAATTTTCAGTTCAAATTTTATTCAAATTATTTAGTTAAGATGGAATCCATACGGTCTCTTTCAATTTTCTGGAGCACTTTGTAAATAAGACCATTGTTAAGGGGTTTCTAAAGGGAACCAGCTAGCAAATTTAGCAGTAACCTCAGCAATGTATGTAAGCAACTCTCTGCTTGAGGCACTCTTGTAGAAGGATGGAATGTGAAGTGAACGTTAATAGGGAAGAAGGAAACACACGCAAACACACACACACAAACTGCCCAGGCAAAATGGCTATAAAACTGTAGGACTGGGGTAAACCTGGTAAGTAAGTGGGGCATTTGGTGTTACTCATGGAAAGAAAGAAAGGAGAAATGTTAGAGGAGAGACATCACTATTAGTCTTTCTCTCCTACCCCTTTGCCTCCACTTAAGGTGTTCTTTCAGGCTGAGAGAGGGAGAGACGAAATAGGAAGGCAAGCTGGTCTGACAGCTCAGATGAAGGCTAAAGAGATTTTTATGCCAAACAGAGGTGCAGGCTAAACCGCCAGGAAAAGCTTTCCTTTCCAAAGTATGGCAAGGGAAAAAAAGTAAGAACAAGAGGAAGGGAACAAAGATGTCTAATTTTATCTAATAACTTTCTTTACAAGCTGCCCTGAAGTACCAACTTTCAAAAGGAAATATTGGTTTCAGTTAACTGTGCTTTTAATTCTTATGGCCTGAGTTCAGAATTCCCACGTAACTCTCCAGAAAGACACATGCCTTTCTACTTACCGTTTGACACTGTGCACAGATCACCCTCGCTCTCTCACTAGCTTCTCCAATGGAGAGACAGCGCTTCAGGCAGCGTGGTATAGTGGATAGCCCATGAGACTTGGGCATCAGACACACCTGCCTTCAGATCCCAGGACTGCTCTCATGAGCTATATGACCCTGGGCAAGGTACTTTGACTTACTGATTTGCAATTTCCTCATTTGTAAAATAAGAAAATAATAGTATCCACTTGTTGGGTTTTTTTGAAGATTAAATGAGATGACGTATATAGTGTGCTAAGCACATAGTAGGTGCTTTTATAATTACAATACCAGGTGTTGAGCTGTATTTCGTCCTTGTTCTTTTTAAAGATACTGAAAATGTCCTGTGAAAATGGAGCCCAAGGTTAAGGAAGACCAAAAGTACAACGTTGAAGTGAGGAACCACAAATATGCCCAATTCACTGCCAAGAGACGAGTTTGCGAAGGTGAGACTTTCTTGGCAGACTATAATTGGTACCACCTTTTCCTTGCATGCATAAAGTCTGAACCTAGGCATTCCAAATACATTTTCCTTATTTGAGTAAAAGGGGATTCTTTATGAATTGGATGCTTTAGAAAGAAGACCAAACTGTTGGTTGCACAAACTTCAGAGAGCATAGCTCTCAACATAGCTTTGTAAGTACCATCTCAGTCCAGGGATATTCAACAGACGGTCTCAACAGAACAAGTTGTTTTGCTCACTGGCTCAATTTCAATTATAAAGACAAATTTCAGCAATAAGGCAGATTATGCAATGAATTGGAAGTATTCCATTTTGAAGCTGTGTTGTATTTGGAGCTACCAAGTGTAGTTTCTCTTCTGGGTACCAGGAAACCACAATGTTTATATATTTGCTCCCTCAGTGTCCAGCGCTCATCATTTTAGACCTAGCAGGCTAGATCCTGTCCATCATACTATAGTGATAGTTAATCAACAATCATTATCTCACTTTGGTATACCTCTATCTATTCGGGCTTCTCTGAGTTCCAGGTAGCCAGCCCAAGGATAGGGCTACCTACAGTTCTGGGCTACTACCTCACACCTGCTCATGAGAGCTGACAGTTAAACTTTCAGGAAGTTTACAAGGAAGTGGTTAAACACAGTCTTCGTTAAAAATTAAATTTTATAGACTTACATTTAAAGTAATAAATACTCATTATTCACTAATTATTTTACTACATTTTATTATGATCTATGATTTCAAAGTTATTTATATCTGTTGTATCTATACGGTGGAAATATGATATCATGGTGTGCTACAGAGCATCTCTTCTTAAGTCTGCATTCAATCATGCCACATTGATAGCTTGAATTTGGTCATGGTGGGAGTAGTTACAAGAAGAAAACTGGCAAATGTTACAAATTAAGGTATTTTTTCCCCAGAGAACTAGTTGTTAAATATTTACCAGCATACCGTTGGACTTACCTCCCTTAAATCTCTAGAGAATCTGGTGGCCATCATCTCAAGTGGAACACTAAGACCTCTCTCAATATCTCTGAACCCCATACAGAATTTCCTTGTACAGTCTTGTAATTGGCTGTTACTCCTCACTGCCTTCTTCTCATTCTCATTCTTCTCCCTCCCTTTCCCTCTCCCCACCTCCCTCTCCCTCTCTCTTTCTCTGTCTGTCTGTCTGTCTCTCTCTCTCTCCCTCTCTTCTGTCTCCTGTCTTTATAAGAGTATTCTTTTATATCTCTTCTTGGGAACGTACACTGAAATAATTTCTCCCCTTTAAGCCCTTAAAGCCATGAGTTCCAAACCCTTTTAAATGCAAAGAAGGAAAGAACTCTGGTTTCCACTGTAATCAGTGGAGATATGCAGGCAACTTTATCCATTCACTTATTCATACATTCAAGAAACTTTCATCAAGCATTTACTATGTGCCAAGCAGCTAGGTACTGAGACTCCTGAGATAAAATGAGATATGGTTCTGCTCTTAAGGAACTCACAGTCTAGAAGGGAAACAGACAAGTAAATATGGAATAATCAGATAATATTATAAGTGCCGAAACAGAGATGTGTATAGCATATAATGGGAACCTACTGTATAGCACAGGGAACTCTACTCAGTGCTCTGTGGTGACCTAAATGGGAAGGAAATCCAAAAAATAGGGGATATACGTATACATATAGCTGGTTCACTTTGCTGTACAGCAGAAATTAACAAAACATTGTAAAGTAACTATACTCCAATAAAAATTAATTAAAAAAGAATGTTATGGGAAATGAGAGGAGTAAGCAACTAAAGTTTTCTGGTGAGACTGGGGAAGTTTTCACAGAAGAAGAAACATTTGAATTGGGTATTAAAGGATGAGTAGATGTCCTTAAGACAAAGGAGGCATGGAAGGACATTCTGAGGATTGGAAACAAGGACTTGATGTAAAGGGGAATGGCAAGCATCATAGTTAAAAATTGCCAGACTTAAGCAAATGGGAACAAATAAAGGAGTTTAATGGAAGATTTGATAAAGGATTTTGGGGGAAATAAAACAAAATACACATTAGAGTGTTTCTGGGGATCTAGGTAGACAGGAATGGATGTGTGGCCTTTTCAAGGTACCACCATATGGCTGAAGCAGTTCCAACTATTTTCTGTCCTTGAGCTCAAGATTACAATTTCTGAGAGAGGATGTGTTTGGTATACCATGTATCACATACCCATCCATGCCCTGGATAGAGTTAGGCAGAGCACCATGTATGACAGTATCACCAAGACTGCAACAAATGGGAGAGAAGCAGTTCAACAAAAGGTATCCAGCACAGTGTTCTCTAATTCAAGTGGCATCTTGGCTGTAGCTGCATCTCTTCCTAAGTTCTAGTTTCTGCTGAGGAACCTTCCCTCAATTGTTATAGCTTCTACCTGGCAGCCTCTACAATGAACTTGGCACCTAGGCTATAGTAGCACTGCCTCCTCCCTGTCTTCTTGCAGTCCTCGGGATGATAGGCAGGTTTCTACTATGGCTAACCTCTGGGTTGCCTCGCTTTCTCCTGGTTGGTCTCTCAGCTCTCCCACTTCATTCCCCCTATTAAATTTCATCTATTGGACACTTGATATGGGCTCTGTTTTCCCGACTAGATTCTTACTGTTGTAGTTTTATTTCTTTTGGCAGGGTAAAAACTGACAACAATCAACATAGGGACCACGGGGCTCAGAAGAGCCCACATATCAAAGCTGAAAATAGGGCTATTCACATACCTGGACTTTAATCTTTGAACCACTAGTGTTGAGCAAGATTAGCAGAGGAAGCTGAAAAATCACAGCAGTATATCAAGGGCAAAAGAAGTAATAGCTATAAACTGTAACCAAACATTCACTAAGCTGTTGTTTTGTCCTAAACCTCCATGGGGGGTATTTTTAAATGAGTTTTCCATTGACTTAGTTAATTATTATAGGCTTTTTCTTGTGACCTTGTCCCTTTTTTGGACATAAATGCTTTGCTGTTGTTGCTTTAGAGTAGAATCATGCTGTGTCTCGGCTCACAGCATGTGTGCAGGGTGTGGTATGTGGACTCTTAGGGGAGCACGTACGTACAGGGGACTGGGTGTGCATGCCTTCAAGTCTGGTGACTCCAGCTAAGGTTTTTCATCTGTATTCTTATAGAGAAGGACACTGACCCTAGACAGTGAGGCTGGAGATTTTTGCTGTCTCATAGGACTGGTCCTTTCCTCCACACTCTCAAGTCCATTTCTGCAAATGATTAGTCATTACTGGTCAAGAAAACTTCACCTGGCTTGGCATCAAGACAGAAGTAAGGCTTTAAACTCATAATCTCCACTAGTCACTCCTAAAGCTCCCAGAAGAAGCATACACTCTAATTCAAAATAGTATTAAAATGCAGTTTCAGAACAAATTTCCTAGTTTTTACTCACCCTGCCCATTTACAAACAGAACAATTATTCAAGCTTTTCCTACATGGAAATTCAGGACCCCCCACTGCCTTAGAACATCTTTTATTTGAGATTCACTTGAATTTCCTTTAGTATCTGAGTTTTGGGTCTATGGCCTTTTGCATGGCTATTAAAACTAGTAGTAACCTTGCCTCTATAGAGTGGAATTAGGCCAAGGTCAAGTCCTAGACTTCATGCGTCCATCCATACATGGTCTGGCTTTACTCAGACTTTGATTCACCTAGGTAAAAGTGCACTAGTATAAGGGCTGTAGAGCCAATGTTGAGTGGCCATGACTATCTGTCCTCTTTGGGAGCAGTAGAAAAGGGAGACATGAGTGGAGGTCAACTCACCACTGGACTCCTGGTCTGGATTTCTCAAAGAATCCTGACATAGAGATGCCAGAGAGTACCACAAATGCTCCAGTTATTGTGCCCCAGGAAATATTTCAGGCCTTACAGGATAAGTTCTCAAAATTGATCTTGCATCAGAATCACCTGGAGGGTTTGTAGGAGCTCTATGCTCCCACAGAAACATCCAAAAGCAAGCAAATCAGATGCAACTTTGTCAGATCTCTGGTAAATAATGAAGGGTTTACAGCCACCAATCGAATGCTTAATCAAGAAAAATGGTGGAAAAGCTTTGCAGCACTTTTTACTTGCCTTCTCTCACCTCCTCCCCAGGGCAGCAGCAGACTTAGCCCATATTCCCAGTGTGGGATCCTGGTCCCTGGTTCCAGTGGAAGAAGAGACCTTACTTACAAATTATTGAGTATGTCTGTTTTAACCTGTCTGGAGTTACCTGAAGGACTGACACAAGATGCTCATCTCTGTCTAACTAATTTGGAACTCAGGTCAGAAAAGCCTTGGGCACTGCTTGAAAACACAGCCAGCTGAACTAAGAACCCATGGATGCCTGGGGCAAAAGATAACTTTCAAAATAAACAATAGACTGGTCTAAAGCCTGGCAACATAAGCTGGGGAGAGTTTCTTTGGGAAATTAGGACATTCAAAAGCACCATGCATACAGGGGAATCTAGAAGGCCACATGCATGCCTAGGGCAAGACACATGCTCAGAAAAGACTTGAGAAAACCCTAAACTTTCACTTCAGACCGATCCCTAGGCTCTGTGCAAGCTTGGCTAAGAACCAATTTGCAAAGATTGAAAGAGGTATTTGTCTATTTGTTTTAATCTGTGTTTATTCAAGGAAATCTCTGTCAAAATAGTAGCTGAAAACAAGCTAAGGAACAGACACTTCAGTGAACACACGCAACATACCAGAACTTATGGGATACAGCAAAGGCAGTGCTTAGGGGAGAAATTTATAGCTGTAAATACCTATAATTAAAAAGAATAAATATCTAAAATCAATAACCTACTTTACACCTTGAGGAACTAGAAAAAGGAAAGCAAACTAAACCCAAAGCTAGCAGAAGGAAGGACATAATAATGACTAGAGTGGAGAAAAATAAAATAGAGTATAGAAAAGCGATAGAGAGAATCAATGAAATCAAAAGCTCGTTCTTTGAAAAGATCAACAAAATTAACAAATCTTTAGTTATTCTGACAAAGAAAAGAAGAAAAATAAATACATAAAATAAAAATGAAAGTGGGGATTACACTTTACATAAATAAACAAGGATTGTAAAAGAATACTATGAATAATTCTACACAAAAATATTAGATAACCTAGATGAAATGGAATCCTCAAAATACACAAACTACCTAAGCTGACTCAAGAAGATGAGGAATATTTCAACAGAACTATCAAAAGTAAAGAGATTGAATCAGTAATCAAAAACCTCCCAACAAAGAAAAGTCAAGGACCAGATTTCTTCAATAGTGAATTCTAGCAAATATTTAAAGAATAATGAACACCAATCCTTCTCAAACTCTTCATAAATAGAAGAGGAGGGGACACTTTATAACTCATTCTATGAGTCCAGCATTACCCTGATTCTAAAGCCAGGCAAAACATCACAAGAAAATAACAGATTAATATCCCTTATGAATATAGAAGCAAAATTGTCAACAAAATACTGGCACACTGAATCCAACAGCATAGTGAAAGGATTATACACCATGGCCAGGTAGGAATACGAGAGTGATTCAACATAAGAAAATCAATCAATGTAATATACCACATCAATAGCTGGAAGGAAAAATCCACATGATTAACTCCATTGATGCAGAAAAGGCATTTGACAAAATCCAACACTATTTCATGATAAAAGCACTCAGAAAACTAGGAATAGAAGGTAATTTCTTAAACATAATACAGGGCATTTGTGAAAAGCCCACAGCTAATAACATCCTCAATGGCTAAAGACCGAAAGCTGTCCCCTTAAGATCAGGAGACAAGACAAGTATGCCCACTCTTACCACTGCTATTCAACATTGTACTGGAAGTTCTAGCCAGGGCAATTAGATAAGAAGAAAAACGTATCCAAATTTAAAAGAAAGAAGTAAAACTATCTCTACTTGCAGATGATATGTTCCTATACATAGAAAATGCCAAAGAATCCAGAAGAAAGCTTCTAGAGCTAATAAAAGATTTCAAATTGCTGGGCACGAGATCAACACACAAAAATCAGTTGTGTTTCTATACACCTGCAGTGAACAATCTGAAAAAGAAATTTCAAAAGCAATTCCACTTACAATAACATCTAAAAGAATAAAATAACTAAGAATACAGTTAACCAGAGAGATGAAAAACTTGCACACTGAAAACTACAAAACATGGCTGAAAGAAATTAAAGACCTAAATAAATGGAAAGCCATTCCATGTTCATGTGTAGGAAGACTTAATATTGTTAAAATGTCAATAATACCCAAAATGATCTACAAATTCAACACAATCCCCATCAAAATTCCAACAGCCTTTTTTTTTTTCAGAAACGGAAAAGCAGATCACCAAACTCATATAGAATTGTCAAGGGGACTTAAATAGCCAAAGCAATATTTAAAAATAAGAAAATAGTTGGAGGACTCACACTTCCAGATTTCAAATCTTACTAAAAGCCTGCAGTAATCAAAACAGTGTGGTACTGACATAGGATAGACATATAGACCAATGGAATAGAATTGAGAGTCCAGAAATAAGCCCATACATTTATATTCAATTGATTTTTTGACAAGGGTACCAAACCCATTCAGTGGGGAAAGAAGAGTCTCCTCAACAAATGATGCTGGGACCACTGGATTTCTACAAGCAAAAGAATGTATTTGAACCCCTATTTCATACCATGTACAAAAATTCATCAATGACCTAAATATAAGAGTTAAAACCGTAACACTGTTAGAAGAAAACATAAGTGTAAAACTTCATGACCCTGAATTTGGCTATGGATTCTTCAAAATGACAACAAAAGTATGAGAAACAAAAGAAAAACTAGCTAAATTTGACTTAATCAAAATTGAAAACATTTTTGCATTAAAGGACATTATTTAGAATGTGAAAAGACAACCTATAGAATGAGAGAAAACATCTGAAAATCATATATCTGATAAGGGTTTAATATCTAGAATATATAAAGATCTCCTACAATTCAACAACATATAAAGACAACTCAAGTGAAAAATGTGAAAAGGACTTGAGTAGTTTCTTCAAAGAAGACATAAAAATGGCAATAAGCACATAAAAAATGCTTGACATCAGTAGTAATTAGGAAAATACAAATGAAAAACACAATAAGATACCTCTTCATACCTACTGGGATGGCTATAGCTTTTTTAATGAAAAATATCAAGTATTGGCAAGGATATGGTGAAACTGGAACCCACATACCTTGCTGGTGGGAATGTAAAATGGTTCAGTCACTGAAAAAACAGTTTGACAGTTCCCCAAAAAGCTAAACATAGGATTACCATGTTCCTATTCAAAAGAATTGAAAACTAGTTTCAAACAGATACTTGCACACCAATGTTTATTGCAGCATTATTCACAATAGTCAAAAGGTGGAAGCAACCCTGGTGTTCATCAACAGGCTAATGTATAAAAAATGCTGTATATCCATATGATGTTATATTATTCAGCCATGAAAAGGACTGAAATTCTGACATACGCTACAACTTGGATGCACATGGAAAACAATATGCTAAGTAAAATAAGCCAGAAACAAAGAACAAATATTTTATGAAATATCTAAAAGAGGTAAATTCATAGAAACATAAAGTAGATTAGTAGTTACCAGAGTCTTAGGGGAAAAAAGAATGGGGAATTACTGCTTAATGATTACAGAGTTTCTGTCTGCAGTGATGAAAAAGTTTTGGAAATAGATACTGGTGATGGTTGCATAACATTTTGAATGTAATTAATGCCACTGAATTGTACATTTAAAAATGGTTAAAATGGCAAATTTTATGCTATACTATATATTTTACCACAATAAAAAAAAGAGGGGAGAGGAGGTGGTGAATTGGATGAGAAAAATAACAACAGTAAAAATAACTTCCTAGTTGTGAAAAATAAGAAATAAAAACTTGAAAATTCAAATTAACCTATTGTGTCAGAATTCAGGTTAGTGATTGTCTGGGAAGGAAAATATTACAAAGGGGCAAGAGGAAATTTTGGGGGTGATGGATATAAGCATCATGTTGATTGCAATGATGTTTTCATGATATATACATGCATCAGAATTCATTAAATTGTACATTTTAAATATGTGCAGTTTATTGTATGCCAATTATACCTCAACAAAGTAGTTTTTTAAAAATGAAAACTTATTATGCAACCAGTTTTATTAAAGACTGGATCTGTATAATCAACAAGACAGGCCCATTCTCTGCTGGCATGAAGTTTACACCCTAGTAAGAAGGATAGGTTTTAATCAAATAATCACACAAACCACTGCTTAATTAGAAACTGGGACATATTCTAGGAAGGAAAATTATGGGGAGCTCTGAAAGTGTATTAATATGGGACCTATTCTAGTCTGGGAATGACTAGGGAAGCCTTTCCAAAACAAATGGCCTTTGAGTTGAACGTTGATGGATAAATAGCCATTAATTAAGCATGGATTAATGGAGCTGGAGGGATGGGGAGGAGGCAGATTTTTAGTACAGGGGACAGTTTATGCAAAGGTCCTGGCATATGAAAGAGCTTGGCATGTTTGAAGAACTAATAGGCCAGTGTGGCTCAGGCATAGTGAGTAGGAAGAAAGTGGTGGGAGAAAAGACTAAAAAGCTAGGCAGGATCAGATCATGAAGCATGATAAAAGCCATAGTGAGGATCTGGATCTTTATCTTAAGAAAAGCATGAAGTTATTGAACGGTTTTAATTAGAAGGGTAACATGATTGAATTTAAAGGAACACTCTGGCTGCTATGTAAAGAATGAATTGTAGGAGGACAAGAGTAGAATCAGAGAAGCCAATCAGGAGGCTCCTATAGTGAATGGTCCAGGGAAGAGATGACAGTGGCTTGGTCCAGGGTGGAGGTAGCGGAGTTTGCAGGAAGAGATGACAGTGGCTTGGTCCAGGGTGGAAGTAGTGGAGTTTGCAAGAAGTGAACATATTTGAGATATTTTTTATGAATTGGATAAGAGGATGGGTTTTGAGTAAAAAGGAATGCTCTACAATAATTCTTATCATCAAACTACAGCCTGCAGGCCATATCGGCCCACTGCCTGTGTTTGTAAATAAAGTATTATTGGAACACAGCCACACTGATTGGTTTATGTATTGTCTAAGGCTGCTTTTGTACTACAATGGCAGAGTTGAGTAGTCGTGACAGAGACTATATGTAGCTCTTGCAGCTTAAAATATTTACTATCTGGCTCTTTATAGAAAAAGTTTTCTGACTCTTGATCTAGTATGATGCCCTTAGATATCTGGCTTGTATGACTAGATGGAAGAATGGATGTAGGGGGAGAAGAAGGCAGAGAGGAAGGGAGGAAAGATAGAAGGAGCAACCTCCTGGGGTAGGAAGTCTGTGGTAATATATGAGAATAAAGGATGTGAGGAGCGGTCCTAGAACAGTACAGCAGAGGTGAGAGGTGAGACCACAGTAACTGCAGGATATATACATGTATGTGCCAGAAGTACATATCCAGACCTGTCAGAGAACTGAATGGAAGGCTGATAAGAAGGAAAAGGGAGACCCTTCGTTGTGCCAACATCATTTTTTCAGTGGCTTAGTTAGGGACATTTACAGAAGATGCAAAGCAGGAAGGGCTATGACTAAATCAGATCATGAGTCAGAATCCAAATCATAACATATATTGAGTTATTAGTACATGATAAGCTCTGCTCTAAGTGTGTGACCTACAATGTGATTCCTCACAATAACACTAAGAGGTAGATTCTCTCATTATAACCATTCTACAGATGAGGAAACTGAGTCGCAGAGAGGTGAAGTTAACAGTAAGTGGCAGGGCTAGAATTTGATCCCAGGCGAGACTCTGCTCTTAATCACATTTTGAAAGCAGATGAAATGGAAGAGAGACATAGCCTTGGGGATGGAGACACCTAGTCCTGTCTCCTGGAGAAAAATATCCAATCTACATTTGGGGGTTTCACATTGGAAAGACACCCTTACCTTGTTAGATAGGTCAGGGTTTTCATTAGCAAGTATTCCTAACACAGTGTTCAAGAATTTTGTGAGTAGGCATCAGCATCAGTGAGCATCTGTTCAGAGGCCCGTACAGAGCATCTTATGGTCTCTTGAATACCTGCTCCCAGCCCCTTAACACTCAGCCACCAGAGCAAGAAGTGAAGCTGCAATACTACCCTCTCTCTTCTCCTTCCAAGCTGCTCCACTGCCTTCTGAGGAGATATGTTTTTTCTTCGAGTCCCCAGATGCCAGCCATCCTCCTCAGCACACCTGCTGCCTAGCTCGAAAAAGCCTCTGCCTTCCTCACCAGACAGGCTGCCCTCATCACCACACTGGACCCTTAGGTTATCTGCCCTCAGCCTAGGTAGAGCTATGCCACAGCTGTTTGCACCAGCTGCCTTCTTTCTGCCCACTTTCAGCACCAATGGGAGGTCAGTCAGACAAACGGCAAAAACCCCAACCTTTCAAATAACAAGATTGGAAATACCTTGCTAGTCTGGGTTTCAGGGAAGAAATTCTAGATACCCCTCTGCCCCCATTTACCTGTCCCTGATGCCCACTACTTCACACAATACCATTGGACCAGAAGCCCATTTGCTGTCCCCATTTCAGGGTCATTTTTCTATTTGCCTTCCTCTACTTCTCAGTTAGATTTCCTGGAATGTGTCTACTTGGCCTGAGGCTCTTTCAGTCTGCTTCTGAAGCCTCCTTCCTGGCTGCTGCTCTCAGATCAGCCTCCACCTGGAGAACTGCTTGGAACTAAAATTGGTCTGGCATTGCCACATCTCTGTTCAGATTGAAAGTTTGATCCTTTTTATAGTCTTTCCATCTCCTTCTGCTTCTTCAGGCTATCTCCTCTTCTCTCAATGTGTAGCATATTCTAATTTCATGGTCAAGGGCAAGGTTTAACAGAGCTCCTTCCATTTCTGAGGAGCCAAGGAACAAATGTGGGGGCCAGGTCTCATTGCTGCCATTGCCAGCCCTGCCTGCCTGGCAGGCTTGAAGCCCCTCTAGAATGTCTGGTATGAAGCACACACCCTAATTCAAGGAGCTTAGTGATCAACGTGAATCACATTTGTAAATCTAAGATTCTGAACTTAGATTCAAAACACTACCTAGTAGAGGTTATTAAAGGATGATGGAGCTTAACAGCAGCCTGAATAGAAAAGGTTTAAGAGCTTCAACCTCAATCCTCAGCACAGTGTGGGGTGGTTACTAAAATCAGTGAGGATATAGTCTGCATAACCAGAAGTGCAGTTAGCAAGCAAGGAAGCATAGCAAGGAAGATGATGGTCCTGCTCAGGCCCAACCTCAAGCCCATACACAATGGGATAGCCATAGTGGTTGTTAAAATATTGAAATCCTTCCATTCTGATTGGTAAATAGCAGTATCCCGGAAGCCTCCAAGTACATCTTCTGTTACCCTAATGATTCCCTGTACCCTTGACCTCTTCATAGTTCAGAAATTAGTGAGTTACTGCCCAGCCCAACAGAGATCCTATATATAGGACCTGCTTCAGTGCCGAGGCCACTCTGATGGGTCATGCTTTAATGGGCTACTAAATATGTTGAATATCACCTAAAGACTTACATTATCACCCCAGGTCTTGCTCTGCTCCATTCCAATGAGAACATATCAGTTGAAGGTGAGAGCAGTGATCAGGAAAATCACTTTGTAAAAAGCGGTAATAAAAGCAAACCCTCTACTAAGTGTTTTATATTCATTAGCTCCTTTAAGCCTCATTATTAATCTGTGAAGTTGAAACCAATATTACTATCTTGTATGCTGGGGAAATTGAGTCATAGAGAGGTCAAGTGACTTACACAAATTTCCACAGAGTGTGAATCAAACCCATGTTTCCAACTCCATTTATAAAAAATTTCCATAATAGACAAATCAATAAAGACATGAAGTAGATTAGTGGCTGCCTAGGCCTCAGGTGCTGGAGAGAAATGGGTTCATAGTAGGTACAAGATTTCTTTTTGATTGTGGTGATGGTTGCCCAGCTCTGTGAATAAACTAAAAAGTGTTCAATTGTACACTTTAAATGGATAAAAAATTGTACGGTATGGTATGTTAATTATATATTAATAAAATTGTGTGTGTGTGTGTGTGTGTGTGTGTGTGTGGAGGAAGAATGGCAGAGGTAGCTGTGTTCAAATATGTGAAGGACATTCCTGAGAATAAGGAGCTGTCCTGTCTGGTTGGTTGTCCTGAGGGCAGAACGTGGGTGTGTGGAAGGAAGTTACAGGGGAGCAGGATTGGCTCACCAGCAGGAAGAACATTCTGTCAAGTGGAATCCTGTGCCCGCTGAGGCACGGAGCTTCCAGGTCTGTCCCAGGTCACTTGGGAACTGGGTGGGGACGCTTGGCAGGAAGGCTGAGGAGGGGAGTCCTCCACCAGGTAGAGAGGGTGGGAGCAGGTGAGCTGAAAGAGTTTCTAGCCCGAGTCTGATGAGGGCCTGGAGGGAGGAGGACTGATGAAGGGGGACAGATGGACCCCAGGCCCCTTCTGTACCTGACACTCGGGTGCCTTGCTTCAGCTCTGTCTCTTGCCTGCCCAGTTTCAACCCCACCTGTTTTCAGGGTGACCAAGGGGGAGCCTTTGAGGTTCAAGATGGGAGACTGAAACTTCTGCCTCTCAAAGACACAGGGCTGTTTCTCCTGCAGCCACGCAGACCCCACGTCCACACTGGGGTCCCTTCTCCCGCGCAGCACCCTGAATCTAAAGTTTAACCCTGGGAACAGGAGAATAGAAGGGACTCAGGCTCTCATGGGCTTTGGCTCTTGGTGTCATTGCCTCTGATTAGATCTGGGAAACACTGTTCACTTCACAGTTATTCTCTGGGTTCCTGGGAGTTCCTGGGAGCATTGTAAAGAGTGTGTGGATGATGGAGAGGCTAGTTAGAGGGTGAATCTCCTTCAGGATAAGACTCTGGGTACCTGCCCCCCATTCTGCTGCAGAGAGGAGAGCAGAGGTCACAGAGAATAAATGACGTGTCCAAAGTCATGGTGAATTATTGAATTCGTATATAGTGAATTAATGATAAACCCAAAATATTTAAACATAGTTCTGTTTCTTGGCCCCGGACTATCTATCTATCTATCTATCTATCTATCTATCTATCTATCTATCTATCTATCTATCTCTAACATCTATCCATCTATCTACATAGCCAAAGCTGTGTTTGATCAAAGAGTGGAGGAAGTGTCTTTAATATGAGTCGTGTTATATCACATGAAGATTGTGTATCTGGAACAGACTGTGCTCACTCCAACCTCCAAGTCTTTACTCAAGTTGTTACCTTGCCCGGAGTTTATCTTCCCTTCCCTTCTTGTCTTTTCCCTT
Organism: Monodon monoceros; assembly: GCF_005190385.1. Lineage (NCBI taxonomy): Eukaryota > Metazoa > Chordata > Mammalia > Artiodactyla > Monodontidae > Monodon > Monodon monoceros. The sequence continues at coordinate 44,262,418 of NW_021703779.1, forward strand.
TTCTCCTTTCACAAATCTAACCATTCTTCAAGGTCTAGCAGCTCAGTCGATTTTGCCTTCCAGGGGTCTCTGAGCTCACTCATTTGGCCCTGTGGTATATTTTATAATGGAACCCAAGGGTTTGTTTTGTCTTCCCAACTAGATAGCAAAGGCTAAGTCTTAGCCTTTTTGTATCTACTATAATCCCCTTCTCCTGAGACTAGGCCCCAATGAAGTGCTCAGGAAATTCAGATTAAAATCCAGTTGCTGAGCAGTAGATGCAGTACAAGCCAGTCAAGCAGGTAGCCACATAATTGGAGCTGTATGTTTTTGTGGAAATCACATTAAAATTGCAGATGTATAGCAGAACACTCACATCCAGTCTGAGGTCTCCTATGCTTTCCAAATCTCACTAAGGCCTCCCTCAGCAGCCCCTCTTCTATCAAACAGTCAGTCAGCTGTTTGTGTAGTCTTTCCTATTCTAGTCAGTGCAGGCATTACAAAGCAAGAAGAAAATACTACAAGATCTGCTCCAGCCTCCACATAGGAAAAATGTCTGCAACCTTCACTCACTGTTGTCCCTCTGGTTCCAGTCCAAGCATTGTATCTATACTTTCTTATACTTAACACAGCCTCCTTTAGATCAGTCCCTCAGTCTAGTCTGGGCATAAATCTCTCACTCCCTTCCCTCTCCTTTGTGCCCTCCCACTCAAATCTCAGTCGGCAGCTGCCAGCAGTAAGGGGCTTTTAGAACCCAAATGGGGCTTTTTTCCAGACACTTCACCTTTGCCTCATTGTTTAAAAATGTGTTTTGCTCACTTGAAGTTATTAGATCCCTCTTGCCCTGAGTGAGACTGGGTGGATGAGGCCCTTGTCTTAGGCAGACCAAAAAGGGTCACAGCCTGAGCAAAATCTAGCCACCCTTGTCTCTGGGAATCTTAGTACGTGGAAACTGTAATCATCTTCTCGGGCCCTCTGTACGCAGTAGCCCAGGATGTTTTAGAGCAATGTGTGGTTATTTCCCTCCCTACTCCTTTTCTTCTTGGAAACCAGGGTTGCTGGACCACTGCTTGACTCCTTGTCCTCTTGACAAATTCTCTCTCTCACTCATGGTGTCCACGGTAGATGGTGTGTAGCCTGGACTGTGACACATTGATCTTACCCAAGCCCCTCATTTTCTCTGTGCCTTCCCTCTCTCAGTGGAGATGGTGCAGAGGGTGGAAACTTTTCTAAGGCTTCACAGGTCCTTTCTTCTTGTCATGTCACTCTTCCTGCCAAACTCTGACCACCTCCTGTCCTCTTATAGGGGTACATGCCACATATCCGGAAGACTTTCTGGCCCACAATTTACACGAGGGAAGGTCTCTATTTATATAGCACCATGCTCACACATAATCTGGGAGTTGTAAGCCACTGGCAAGACCAACACTAGTGTCTTTATCCAAACTTTTGGAGGGGTTGCCATTCACCTGTGAGTGTGAAATTAAGCTACACAGAATCTGAGCTTCAGGTCCCGAACTGATTTGGGATGTTTTCTAAGTTTAGTTGTAGTATCTACATTGTGCTATTAAGATGACAGGGCATTTCCACGTCTTTTGTCTCATATGATCCTCACGACAACCTGGTGAGACAAATATTCTCATCCCCATTTTCATATGTGAAACTATTAAAGCGTGATAATAACATTAATGACCAACATGCATCAAGCACTTGCTACATCCCAGGTAGTGTTCTAAGCGCTGTGTATGTATTAACTCATATTTCCCTCACAACAAGCCACGACCTCATTATTACAATTATCTAATTTTAAAGTTTAGGAAACTGAGGCTCAGAAAGGCTAAGGGACTTGCACAAGGTCACACAGCCGGTAAGTGTTGGTGCCTCATTTTGAAAATAGGCATCCTGGCTCCAGAGCCCACATGTTTGAACACTATGCTATTTGGATTTAGAAAGGTAAACTCGCTTGCTCAAAGCCACAAAAATTGTTAGAAGATAGATTACTAGGCTGGACACTAGGCTTTCTGACTCCAAATTCTGTGCTCTTTTCACTGTGTATTCATTTATCCACTCATCCAATAAACATTTTTTAAACACTACTGTGTGACAGACAATGTACTGGGAACTGGGCACAAAATTGCTGCTCATAAGAAGCACACAGTCTGGTGGGAGAGATAGTCAAGTAAACAAAAGCAAAGCATAGCATGATGATTAAGAACATGCTTTCCTGCTCAATGTATCTGGGTTCAAATCGCACCACTACATATTAGCAATAGGACCTACACCTCGATATCCTCATCCATAAAATGGAGATGATAATATCAGCATATTCCTAATAGGATTGTTGTGGTGATGAATGGATTAATATATGCAATAAACTTACGAAGCACATAAGTGTTAGATGCTATTATTGTTATTATTACTGGTGGTGGTGGTGGCAGAGGGGGTGCTTTCTCTATTCTATGGTAGAGTCCCAATGGCTAAGAGAAGGCCCTAAACCAGTGTTTGCGAAAGAGCCACAAGATGCCTGGAAGGAGGACGAAGAAGAGACAGGCAGGGGCCAGATCATTCAGTGCCTTGGATGCCATGCATTATGCCAAGCGATGTGGCAGAATGGGTTTGGAGCAGGGTCTCTGAAGAGGTGGTTGACCAACACCTACATTTCTGCTATTTCAAGGAAGAGCAGGCTGGGTGATCAACCTGTACATGTGGTCTAGTGACCCCAGCATGCAGCAAACCTTTTTCCCTAGCTCCAGGTTCACAAGATTGAATGGCTGTGTGTGGCCTTATGAACTGCTGGTCTGTTTTGAAAGGAACTCAGGGACTTCCCTGGTGGCCCAGTGATTAAGAATCCGCCTGCCAATGCAGGGGACACGGGTTCAAGCCCTGGTCCGGGAAGATTCCACGTGCTGAGGAGCAACTAAGCCCGTGCGCCCCAACTACTGAGCCTGCGCTCTACAGCCCGTGAGCCACAACTACTGAGCCCATGTGCCACAACTACTGAAGCCTGCATGCCTAGAGCCCATGATCCGCAACAGGAGAAGTCACCGCAATGAGAAGCCTGCGCACTGCTCACCGCAACTAGAGAAAGCCCATGCACAGCAACAAAGACCCAATGCAACCAAAAATAAAATAAATAAATTTATAAGAAAAATAGAGAAAGGAGCTCAACCCTCCCTCGGTTGTCAGCAGCTTTCTGCTCCATCTGGCAAGAGCTTCAGGCCGTTGCATCCTCATATAACCTCCATGGCCTCAGGCAGTGACCTAGAAGTAATGAGGCTATTGGACGACAGCTTTTGGAGCTGATGTCTGTAAAGTGAGGATCTGGGAGTGGGGTGGATGGAGAGAAAACAGATGGGACATTGCACCTGGCTGCTGGGTAGTCTGAAGCCAAAGGAGCCAGACACCTTAAGGATCTAGCTAGGATGTCTTCCAAACAGTTTGAGATGTTTCGGTCTACCCACAGGGATTGTTTTTCATAAAATCATATATTCCAACATGAGCCAGGTAAGCCAGTGTCAATTTTAAGGCCACTGCAGTTTTTTTGTTATTTGCTTCCCACTTTCTCTTTTTTCAAGGTCATCTACTTGAGCTGCTATGCCCTGGAGAGTCTGCAAAGAAAAATAACAGGCATTCCTCACATTTGTATCAGGCTTTATGATTTACAAAGAGCTCCCACATTCATTGGATTCTAAAGTCCCCTGGAAAGGGGGCAGGGTAAGGATTTGCATGGTTATCATTTCCTATTTTACAGATGAGCAAATAGAGGCCAAGAAAGGGGAAGGCACATGCCCAGAGTCATGTGGTGGAGTAGTAGAGGTACAACTCTGTATTGGTTTGCTGTACTGTGTAACGAATTACCGCAAACTTAGCAGCTTAAAACACCAAACATTTATTATCTCATAATTTATTTTGTTAGAACTCTGGGAATGGCTTAGATGAGTTCTCTGCTTAGGGTCTTGCAAGGCCACAATCAAAGTGCTGGCCAGGGCTGGGTTCTCGTCTGGAGACTCAACTAAGGAACAATCTGCTTCCCCACTTATGTGGTTGTTGTCAGCATTCAGTTCCTTGTAGGATTTACCACAGCTTGTTTTTCAAAGCCAGCAAGGGGAGAATGAGTTGGCTAGCAAGATGGTGTCATTAACAGTTGGCCCTCCATATCCGTGGGTTCCACTTCCATGGATTCAACCAACCATGGATCAAAAATATTAGAAAAAGAATTCCAGAAAATTCCAAAAAGCAAAACTTGTGCTCTGGCAACTATTTACATTGTATTTATAACTATTTATATAACATTTATATTTTATTAGTTATTATAAGTAATTTACAGATGATTTAAAGTATACAAGAAGATTACGTAGGTTTTATGCCAAAACTACACCGTTTTGTATAAGGGCCTTGAGCATCCACAGATTTTGGTGTCTGCAGGCATTCCTGGAACCAATCCCCCACAGATACTGAGGGATGACTGTGTAACATAATATAATCATGAGAGAGATATTTCATCACCTTTGCCATATTCTTTTGGTGAGGAGCAAATCACAGGTTACACCCCTACTCAAGGGGAGGGCATTACACAGGCATATCAGTGCCAGAAGTGGAGGTTATGGTTGCCACATTAACGTCTGTTTGCCATAGATTCCAATCCAGCTTTGTCTGACTCCAAATCCAGTGATCTTTCCACTGGATCACACTGTAGCCACTAGGGATGCATGACATCCAGTCCTATTACTCCCAAATGTATGTACACCTATTAAAGGTGCATTTCCCAAGCAGAGTAGAGTAAATCCATGAAGCCTGCTCTGCGTGTAAACCTGTGGCCTGGGTCACACAGCCTAGGGTCCTAGCCAAATGACATATGGACACATCCCCACTTTCTTAACTTAGAAAAAACAATTCATCACTTCTAAAGATGGAATGCTGTTTTGGGAAAATTTTGTGCAAACCCTGAGCTTGTTATCTTCCAAAAAAAAGGATGCATGTCTTTTCATTTTAAGAGACCTCAGCTCTTATCCTGACAAATTCCAAGTTATTTACAAAGGCAAAGGGAGTTGTGCTGTGTTGTGCCTCTTTTGCCTTTGTGGCTAAGTCTCATTAGTTTGATCCCATTAATGACTGTCAGAGAAGATGAGGCCTTGGAGGAAAGGAATTAAAGAGAGCTCTTTAAATCAGCCAGCCAGGACCAGAAAGCTCTCTGCAGATGGCTTCTAAAGCTTATGTTTGCCTGCAAAGAAACCCTATAACTCTCTCCAGAAGCCTGTTTTTAAGTGACAATAGGGGCTACATCAACTATTCATTTCATTTCATTCATTCAGTCAGTCATTCAATAAGTGTTTATTGAGCAATTCTTTGTGTAAGGCAACTTTCTAGGTACTAGCAATACTGAGATCACCATCCCTTTGCTCAAGAAGCTCACAGTGGAGTGAAGACAGACAAGAAAATAATCAGAAGGCTGTAGAACTTCTTTTTTGTTTGTTTGTTTGAAATAACAGGGTACGTTTATTATACTGTCTGGCTTATTGCACAGTGATGATTGTGTCAGACCCTATTTACAGTCATGCGGTTCTTTTAAACAGTCTTACAGAAAGAATGCCTCTAAACTATACTGCAGGTAATTAATAATTTGTGAGATTAAAAATAAGGTGTAGGTGAAGATTCCCAACTTAGCAGTGTAAAACTTCTCTCTAACTACTACTAATTTGATATTCTAAATTTTTAATAATTGGAAATCAGTGTCACAGAATTACTTGAAAAGAATAGTACTCATGCTTTCACAGTTTTCCCACTATATATTCACTTACATGCTGTGTTTAAGAATCACTAAATACAAATATGCCACACAAAATTAGTATAACCTATCATAATTTTGTGCAAGTCAGACATTCATTTAGGGCACATGTAATTTATTTATTTTTTAATTTAATTTTTATTTTATATTGGAGTATAGTTGATTTATAATGTGTTAGTTTCAGGTGTACAGCTAAGTGATTCAGTTATACATATACATATATCCATTCTTTTTCAAATTCTTTTCCCATATAGGTGATTACAGAATATTGAGTAGAGTTCCCTGTGATTTACAGTAGGTCTTTGTTGTTTATCTATTTTATATATAGTAGTATGTATATGTTAATCCCAAACTCCTCATTTATCCCTCCCCCCAAATTTCCCCATTGGTAAACGGCTAAGATATGGAAGTAACCTAAATGTCCATCAACAGATGAATGGATAAAGAAGATGTGGTATACATATACATTGGAATATTACTCAGCCATAATAAAAGAATGAAATAATGCCATTTGCAGTAACATGGATGGGCCTAAACAATTATCACATTAAGTGAAGTAAGTCAGACAGAGAAAGACAAATATCATATGATATCACTTATATGTGGAATCTAAAAAAAATGATACAAATGAACTTATTTGTAGAACTGCTTTAATGGAGGTATGCACTGAACCTGTGGGAGTTTGTCCAAGGGGGTCAGAAAAGAGATGTGATTACTCAAGATTGCAAACCCAAAGCTTCCAAGACCAGGCAAATGAATCAAACAGGTGGATACAGGGAGTGGTAGAGTTTCTACTTAATTGGAGGGCATTGCAATATAAAATGTAAACACCATGTGATCCTAATAAAATATAGCCTGCAACCTGACCATTTGCCACCCCAGCATAGACAGAGGTAGTATTGATGCTAAGATTTAAATTGTAATAGCAAGCTCTTCTATAGAGGTTACTGTGTACCAGGTATGCTTATAAACAATTCAAATGTAGTAACTCATTTACTCTCCATAACAAGCCTATTAGGTAGGTACTTTTATTAGCCCTATAAAGGGGGAACAGAGACCCATAGAAGTTAGATAATTTGCCTGAAGTCACACAGCTAATAACCAGAGCTGGAACTTAAATATAGGTGGCCTAGTTTCAGAAACTACCATGTCCTCAGCTTCTGCCAAAAGATGATTAAGTGTTTGAAAGGTGGTGAGAGAGCATGCCATGCAGAGGAAGCAGGATGTGCAAAGATGGAGGGCTGGGGATTCTGAGGGAATTCAGGGTCTGTAAACGGTGTAGTATTTCTGGAATAACAAGTGTGTGTTTGGGGTGCTGGTGGGAGGAATAGGTGAGGCAGGGTAAGGAGATGGATAGAGAGAAATGAGGCTAGATAGAAAAATCAACAGGATACTTCTATGCCACACAATGATATTATTCATTCCTTAGATAGATGTTTATTAAGTGCTTGCTATATGCCAAATACTTACACATCATGTGCTAAGTGCTGAGATAGACCTAGACAAAAGGTGATTTGGAGGTTTAGAGAAGGGGCATCAAATTCAGCATGAGGGAGTCTGGGAGTACCTCCCAGAAAAATGATTGGATTGACCTAAGTCTTGAAGGATAAGTAGGGGTTGACTGGAAGAAGGAGACAGGAGAGGGCATTGTAAAGAGAGGGAATGGGGTATAAAAAGGTATTTCTGAACTCTTGGTAAAAAGTATATTCCTTCTTTTTTTAATTTTTATTTTTCGACCTTCCTTCTTGTCTCACGTTTTCCTTTTCCTTTCTATCCTCTCACCTATTCACATGTCACAATGGGAAATAGACAGAGAAGAATTGGACTAAGACTTGCTCCATGGGATTTCCATGTTCTGGCACACCTAAGAGAGTCAAGGGGGATAAATTTGGGGTTAGAATAACTGAGTTTGGGCTCAGGCACTTTATCCACATTAATTCCAATTAACTCCAATTATCGATCAACCCTGCAAGCTTTTCTTTTTAATCTTTTAGCCGCATATTATAGATGAGGAAATGGAAGTTCAGAGAAGTGATATCACCTGCTTAAGGAACTCAGTGAGTGGCACGATTTGGGGTTCTCATATTCTCAACTTTTAAGAACCTTCTTTCAAATGAAATGATACTATCTCTTAGTAACAATACCTAAACATCCTTTATTGTAAGCTCGGTCAACAATTCCAAACTCTTTCCCTCAACATGTCATACCTCTGAGTCTTGGATTTCTCGGCTGTAAAATAAGGCTGTGATGGAAATTACTACTGTCACCACTATTCACTTCCTTTCTACTTTCAGGAATATGGGGTTATTATACTTCTTTGCCCCCTTTAAGTTAAATGTGGCCATTGACTTGCTCTGACCAATTAAATAGGAGCAGAAGTGATGTGTGTCACTTTAGGGTGGAAGCATTTCAGAGATCACATGATTCACTGTCTTCTCTTCCCCTTGGACAACATTCAAAATGGTAGTGCTTCCTTTGGCCTGGGTTTCTGTGTGAAGATGACATGGACCAGAATCCTCCACTGACCAGCAATATAGAATGAGTAAACACTCTATATTTATTTTTTAAAAAATGTTTTAACATCTTTATTGGCATATACTTGCTTTACAATGGTGTGTTATTTTCTGCTGTATAACAAAGTGAATCAGCTATACATATACATATATTCCCATATCTCCTCCCTCTTGTGTCTCCCTCCCACCCTCCCTATGCCACCCCTCTAGGTGGTCACAAAGCACCGAGCTGATCTCCTGGTGCTATGCGGCTGCTTCCCACTAGCTATCTATTTTACAGTTGGTAGTATATTTAAGTCCATGACACTCTCTCACTTTGTCCCAGCTTACCCTTCTCCCTCCCCATGTCCTCAAGTCCATTCTCTACGTCTGTGTCTTTATTCCTGTCCTGCCCCTATATTGAGTAAAAACAAATGCTTTCACTGATTTAAGCCACTGAATGCCCTCATTCACAGAAGTGAATGCCCTCCATCTTGTGGATTTGTTGTGAAGTTTAATGAAATAATGGGAGTGGAAGTGCTTTATAAACTCTTAGGCTGTGTGCCCATGCCATCCATTATTACTTGCCAAGTGATATATCTGAATGCAAGTCCTATTGAGCAATGTTCTAATGGAATTTCCACTCTACAAGTAGGATTTTTGTAGACACTTACATTGTGTCTTTTTACATTATAGACAGATATTTACTTGTTTACATAGCACTCTTGTGTGGGAGCTTCCCTTTTATCCATAGGGAGAGAACCAACTCTGAGATCTGAAGTTGATTTCTCAAAGACTATGGATACCTGATAACCAGTCACTCTGAGCAAAACAGTTAAAACTAGTTTCACTGATTTTTCCATCTAGGCTCAAAGAAACAATTGGGGAGGGGGGGAAACCCATCTCCTCCCAAATAACAACTCATTTTTTTAAATTGAAGTATAGTTGATTTACAATATTATATTAGTTTCATGTATACAACATAGTGATTCAGTATTTTTATAAATTATATTCCATTTAAAGTTATTACAAAACAATGGTTATATTTTCCTGTGCTGCACCATATATCATTGTTGTTTCTCTATTTTATACATAGTAGTCTGTACCCCTTAATCAAATATCCCTAACTTACCCCTCCCCCCTTCCTTCTCCATTTTGGTAACCACTAGTTTGTTCTATGTATCTAAGAGTCTACTTCTGTTTTGTTATATACATCGGTTTGTTTTATTTTTTAGATTCCACATATAAGTGATAACAGAGTATCTTTCTCTTTCTGACTTATTTCACTAAGCATAATACCCTCTAGGTCTATCCACGTGTTGCAAATGGCAGAATTCCATTCTTTTTTATGACTGAGTTAGACTCCATTATATATATCACATCTTCTTTTTTTTTTTACATCTTTATTAGAGTATAATTGCTTTACAATGGTGTGTTAGTTTCTGCTTTATAACAAAGTGAATCAGTTATACATATACATATGTTCCCATATCTCTTCCCTCTTGCGTTTCCCTCCCTCCCACCCTCCCTATCCCACCCTCCAGGCAGTCACAAAGCACCGAGCTGATCTCCCTGTGCTATGCGGCTGTGTCCCACTAGCTATCTACCTTACATTTGGTAGCGTATATATGTCCATGCCTCTCTCTCGCTTTGTCACAACTTACCCTTCCCCCTCCCCATATCCTCAAGTCCATTCTCTACTAGGTCTGTGTCTTTATTCCTGTCTTACCCCTAGGTTCTTCATGACATTTTTTTCTTAAATTCCATATATATGTTTTAGCATACGGTATTTGTCTTGCACATTAAAAGGATCATACACCATGATCAAGTGGGGTTTATTCCAGGGATGCAAGGATTCTTCAATATACACAAATCAATCAGTGTGATAAACCATATTAACAAATTGAAGGAGAAAAACCATATGATCATCTCAATAGATGCAGAGAAAGCTTTTGACAAAATTCAACACCCATTTATGATAAAAACCCTGCAGAAAGTAGGCATAGAGGGAACTTTCCTCAACATAATAAAGGCCATATATGACAAACCCACAGCCAACATCGTCCTCAATGGTGAAAAACTGAAAGCATTTCCACTAAGATCAGGAACAAGACAAGGTTGCCCACTCTCACCACTCTCATTCAACATAGTTTTGGAAGTTTTAGCCACAGCAATCAGAGAAGAAAAGGAAATAAAAGGAATCCAAATCGGAAAAGAAGAAGTAAAACTGTCACTGTTTGCAGATGACATGATACTATACATAGAGAATCCTAAAGATGCTACCAGAAAACTACTAGAGCTAATCAATGAATTTGGCAAAGTAGCAGGATACAAAATTAATGCACAGAAATCTCTGGTGTTCCTATACACTAATGATGAAAAATCTGAACATGAAATCAAGAAAAGACTCTCATTTACCACTGCAACAAAAAGAATAAAATATCTAGAAATAAACCTACCTAAGGAGACAAAAGACCTGTATGCAGAAAATTATAAGGCACTGATGAAAGAAATTAAAGATGATACAAATAGATGGAGAGATATACCATGTTCTTGGATTGGAAGAATCAACATTGTGAAAATGACTCTACTACCCAAAGCAATCTACAGATTCAATGCAATCCCCATCAAACTACCACTGCATTTTTCACAGAACTAGAACAAAAAATTTCACAATTTGTATGGAAACACAAAAGACCCCGAAAAGCCATATCACATCTTCTTTATCCCTTCATCTATTGGTGGATACTTAGGTTGCTTCCATATCTTGGCTATTGTAAATAATGCTGCCATGAACATTGGGGTGCATGTATCTTTTCAAATTAGTGGGGCTTTATTTTTGGATATACACCCAAGAATGGAATTGCTGGGTCATATGATAGTTCTATTTTTAGTTTTTTGAGAACCTCCATACTGTTTTCTACTATGGCTGCACCAATTTACATTCCCACTAGCAGTGTACAAGAGTTCCCTTTCCTCCACAACCTCATCAGCATTTATTATTTGTAGACTTTTTGATGACAGATAGCAACTTTTGATTTTTGCCTTTCCTGGAACAGAGGAAAGGCTGGTGATCCTAGGCCTGATAGTTCCAAACCAATAACTCAACAGACGCTGACTTGCAAACATCAGCCTGAAAGGGCCAGCCATGACACTTGTCATGTAGTGTAGCTTGAATGGTTTATAACCATGGGAAAAAAACAACCCTTCCCCAGGACTTTCCTCATTCAAGCCCAGCAAGCTTGCCATCAAAAGAGAAGCTCAGGACTAGGGAGTCTATGGGCCAAAGAGTAACCCAGACCTGAGCAACATCTGCTGAGAGTCTTTCTCTTGTCTATGAGACTCTAACCACAATAGTTATCTTTTCCTTCCTTGAGCATAAAGTTTATTTCTGACTAAGAATGTTTATGCTTGCTGTTCCCTCTGACTAGAATGCTCTTCCCACAGGTCTTCCCATGCCTGCCTCTTATTTAGGTCTTAGCCCAAAGGCACCTCTTGAGAAACCTTCTTTGTCCCTTCTAATGTTATCCCCAACTCAGTCACTCCCTATGTCCTCACCCTGATTTATTTTACTTTAGAGCATTTATATCAACTTGAGGTTATATTTTTATTTATTATTTATTTTATGTAGTTATTTATTTTTGAATTATATATTTATTTCATACTTTGTACATGTGTGTTTATTTACTTATATAAGTATATTCATAAACTATATATAAATGGTTTATATAATATATTCATCTGTTTATTTTATTTGTCTCTTTTGTTCATTTGCTCTATCCCCAGTATCTAGAATGATGTTGGGGATAAAGTAGGTGCTCAGCAAATATTTGCTGCATGCATGAGCAAACAGTAATCCTCCAACAGCAGAGTAGGGTTTCTCAAATACACAGCCTAGAGTCCAAGTGTCTTTTGGAAGTGTCAGGGGTTTGAGGAAGCAGGTGTAAACTTGTTTTTACCTTGGCATCCTTCAGCAAACACCATGCTGTATACATTCTTCTATCTTTTATTAATTCCACAAATGTTTATTGAGTGCCTAGAGGAAGAAGAATATAGAAGAAAGCACTGGGACCATGTTCCAGTCTTTATTCTTCTGGATGATTTCTAAAATATAACTGAGAAATAAACAGGAAATACTATCAAAGAAGGTTTGGAAAAGGCAGGGCAATAACGGGGAGAGGTAGGCTCCCAAAAAGATATTAAAACCTCTTATAAAGTAACAATAATGGGCCTTCAAGATGGCAGAGGAGCAAGACGTGGAGATCACCTTCCTCCCCACAAATACATCAGAAATACATCTACATGTGGAACAACTCCTACAGAACACCTACTGAACGCTGACAGAAGACCTCAGACTTCCAAATAGGCAAGAAATTCCCCACGTACCTGGGTAGGGCGACAGAAAAAAGAAAACACAGAGACGAAAGAATAGGGACGGGACCTGCACCAGTGGGAGGGAGCTGTGAAGGAGGAAATGTTTCCACACACCAGGGAGCCCCTTCACTGGCAGAGACGGAGGGTGGGGGGGAGAAACATCAGAGCCACGGAGGAGAGCGCAGCAACAGGGGTGCAGAGGGCAAAGGGGAGAGATCCCGCACAGAGGATCGGTGCCGACCAACACTCACCAGCCTGAGAGGCTTCTCTGCTCACCCGCTGGGGTGGGTGGGGGCTGGGAGCTGAGGCTCTGACTTCGGAGGTCAGATTCCAGGAAGAGGACTGGGGTTGGCTGCGTGAACACAGCCTGAAGGGGGCTAGTGCGCAACAGCTAGCTGGGAGGGAATCCGGGAAAAAGTCTGGAACTGCCTAGAAGCAAGAAACCATTGTTTCAGGGTGCATAAAGAGAGGGGATTCAGAACACTGCCTAAACGAGCTCCAGAGACAGGCACAAGCCATGGCTATCAGCATGGACACCAGAGACGGGCATGAGACATTAAAGCTGCTGCTGCAGCCACCAAGAAGCCTGTGTGCAAGCACAGGTCACTATCCACACCTCCCCTCCCGGGAGCCTGTGCAGCCTGCCACTGCCAGGGTCCCGTGATCCAGGGACAACTTCCCCAGGAAAACACATAGCGCGCCTCAGGCTGTTACAACATCATGCTGCCTCTGCCGCCACAGGCTCACCCCACATTCTGTACCCCTCCCTCCACCTGGCCTGAGTGAGCCAGAGCCTCGTAATCAGCCACTCCTTTAACCCCGTCCTTTCTGGGTGGGGAACAGACCTACATGCAGAGGTGGGACCAAATCCAAAGCTGAACCCCAGGAGCTGTGCAAACAAAGAAGAGAAAGAGAAATTTCTCCCAGCAGCCTCAGGAGCAGTGGATTAAATCTCCACAATCAACTTGTTGTACCCTGCATCTCTGGAATACCGGAATAGAAAACGAATCATCCCAAAATTGAGGCAGTGGACTTAGGGAGCAACTGTAGACTTGGGGTTTGCTTTCTGCATCTAATTTCTTTCTGGTTTTAGGTTTATCTTAGTTTAGTATTTAGAGCTTATTATCATTGGTAGATTTGTTTATTGATTTGGTTGCTCTCTTCCTTTTATATATATAAATATATACTTTTTTTCCTTTTTCTCTTTTTGTGAGTGTGTATGTGTATGCTTCTTTGTGTGATTTTGTCTGTATAGCTTTGATTCTGTCATTTGTCCTGGGGTTCTGACTGTCTGTTTATTTTTTTCTTTTTTAGTATAGTTTTTAGCACTTGTTATCATTGGTGGATTTGTTTTTTGGTTTGGTTGCTCTCTTCTTTCTTTCTCTCTTTCTTTTTCAAATTGCTTTTTAATATTTTTTTCCAGTTTAATAACTTTATTTTAATTATTTATTTTTTCTTTCTTTCTTTTTTCTCCCTTTTCTTCTGAGCCGTGTGGCTGACAGAGTCTTGGTGCTCTGGCTAGGTGTCAGGCTTGAGCCTCTGAGGTGGGAGAACCAAGTTCAGGACATTGGTCCTCCAGAGACCTCCTGGCCCCACATAATATCAAACAGCAAAAGCTCTGCCAGAGATCTCCACCTCAACGCTAAGACCCAGCTCCACTCAAAGACCAGCAAGCTACAGTGCTGGACACCCTATGCCACACAACTAGCAAGACAGAAACACAACCCCACCCATTAGCAGAGAGGCTGCCTAAAATCATACTAGGTTCACAGACACCCCAAAACAATCCACCGGACGTGGTCCTGCCCACCAGAAAGACAAGATCCAGCCTCATCCACCAGAACACAGGCACCAGCTCCTCTACCAGGAAGCCTACACAACCCACGGAACCAACCTTACCCACTGGGAGCAGACACCAAAAACAACGGGACCTATGAAAGGGCAGCCAGTGAAAAGGAGACACCAAACACAGTAATGTAAGCAAAATGAGAAGACAGAGAAATAAAAAGCAGATGAAGGAGCAAAGTAAAAACCCACCAGACCAAACAAATGAAGAGGAAATAGGCAGTCTACCTGAAAAGGAATTCAGAGTAATGATAGTAAAGATGATCCAAAATTTTAGAAATAGAAGGGAGAAAATACAAGAAACGTTTAACAAGGAACTAGAAGAAATAAAGAACAAACAAACAATGATGAACAACACAATAAATGAAATTAAAAATTTGCTAGAAGGAATCAATGGCAGAATAACTGAGGCAGAAGAACAGAAAACTGACCGGGAAGATAAAATAGTGGAAATAACTACCACAGAGCAGAATAAAGAAAAACAAATGAAAAGAATTGAGGACAATCTCAGACACCTATGGGACAACATTAAACACACTAACATCCAAATTATAGGGATCTCAGAAGAAGAAGAGAAAAAAAAAGGTGCTGAGAAAATATTTGAAGAGATTATAGTTGAAAACTTCCCTAATATGAGAAAGAAAACAATCAAGTCCAGGAAGCGCAGAGAGTCCCATACAGGATATATCCAAGGAGAAACACGCCAAGACACATATTAATCAAACTATCAAAAATTAAACACAAAGAAAAAAATATTAAAAGCAGCAAGGGAAAAGCAACAAATAACATACAAGGGAACCCCCATAAAGTTAACAGCTGATCTTTCAGCAGAAACTCTGCCAGCCAGAAGGGACTGGCAGGACATATTTAAAGGGATGAAAGGGAAAAACCTACAACCAAGATTACTCTACCCAGCAAGGATTTCATTCAGATTTGATGGAGAAAATAAAACCTTTACTGACAAGCAAAAGCTAAGAGAATTCAGCACCACCAAACCAGCTCTACAACAAATGCTAAAGGAACTTCTCCAGTCAAGAAACACAAGAGAAGGAAAAGACATAGAAAAACAAATGGAAAACAATTAAGGAAATGGTGATGATAGGAACATACATATCAATAACTACCTTAAATGTAAATGGATTAAATGCTCCCACCAAAAGACATGGACTGGCTGAATGGATACAAAAACAAGACCTGTATATATGCTGTTTACAAGAGACCCACTTCAGACCTAGGGACACATACAGATTGAAAGTGAGGGGATGGAAAAGTATATTCCATGCAAATGGAAATCAAAAGAAATATGGAGTAGCCATACTAACATCAGACAAAATAGACTTTAAAATAAAGACTCTTACAGGACACAAAGAAGGACACCACATAATTAACAAGGGATCAATTGAAGAAGATATAACAATTGAAAATATTTATGCACCCAACATAGGAGCACGTCAATACATAAGGCAAATGCTAACAGCCATCAAAGGGGAAATCGACAGTAACACAATCATAGTAAGAGACTTTAACACCTCACTTTCACCAATGGACAGATCATCCAAAATGAAAATAAATAAGGAAACACAAGCTTTAAATGACACATTAAACAAGATGGATTTAATTGATATTTATAGGACATTCCATCCAAAAACAGCAGAATACACTTTCTTCTCAAGTGTTCATGGAGCATTCTCCAGGATAGATCATATCTTGGGTCACAAATCAAGCCTTGGTAAACTTAAGAAAATTGAAATTGTATCAAGTATCTTTTCCAACCACAAGGCTATCAGACTAGATATCAATTACAGGAAAAATTCTGTAAAAAATACAAACACATAGAGGCTAAATAATACACTACTAAATAACCAAGAGATCACTGAAGAAATCAAAGAAGAGGAAATAAAAAAATACCTAGAAACAAATGACAGGGAAAACATGACAACCCAAAACCTATGGGATGCAGCAAAAGCAGTTCTAAGAAGGACGTTTATAGCAATATAATCCTACCTCAAGAAACAAGAACCATCTCAAATAAACAACCTAACCTTACACCTAAAGCAACTAGAGAAAGAAGAACAAAAAAAATCCCAAAGTTAGCAGAAGAAAAGAAATCATAAAGATCAGGTCAGAAAAAAATAAAAAAACAAAAGCTGGTTCTTTGAGAAGATAAACAAAATTGATAAAGCATTAGCCAGACTCATCAAGGAAAAAAGGGCGAAGACTCAAATCAATAGAATTAGAAATGAAAATGGAGACGTAACAACTGACACTGCAGAAATACAAAAGATCATGAGAGATTACTATAAGAAACTATATGCCAAATAAATGGACAACATGGAGGAAATGGACAAATTCTTAGAAATGCACAACCTTCAGAGACTGAAAAAGAAAATATAAACAGACCAATCCCAAGCACTGAAATTGAGACTGTGATTAAAAATTTTCCATCAAACAAAAGCCCAGGACCAGATGGCTTCACAGGTGAATTCTTTCAAACATTTAGAGAAGAGCTAACCCCTATCCTTCTCAAATTCTTCCAAAATATAGCAGAGAGAGGAACACTCCCAAACTCATTCTATGAGGCCACCATCACCCTGATACCAAAACCAGACAAAGATGTCACAAAGAAAGAAAACTACTGGCCAATATCACTGATGAACATAGATGCAAAAATCCTAAACAAAATACTAGCAAACAGAATCCAACAGCACATTAAAAGGATCATACAACATGATCAAGTGGGGTTTATTCCAGGAATGCAGGAATTCTTCAAAATATACAAATCAATCAATGTGATACACCATATTAACAAATTGAAGGATAAAAACCATATGATCATCTCAATAGATGCAGAAAGAGCTTTCGACAAAATTCAACACCCATTTATGAAAACAACTCTTCAGAAAGTAGGTATAGAGGGAGCTTACCTCAACATAACAAAGGCCATATATGAGAAACCCACAGCCAACATCATTCTCAATGGTGAAAAACTGAAACCATTTCCACTAAGATCAGGAACAAGACAAGGTTGCCCACTCTCACCACTACTATTCAACAAAATTTTGGAAGTTTTAGTCACAGCAATCAGAGAATAAAAAGAAATTTTAAAAATCCAAATTGGAAAAGAAGAAGTAAAGCTGTCACTGTTTGCAGATGACATGATACTATACATACAGAATCCTAAGGACTCTACCAGAAAACTACTAGACCTAATCAATGAATTTGGTAAAGTAGCAGGATACAAAATTAATGCACAGAAATCTCTTGCATTCCTACACACTAAGGATGAAAACTTAGAAGGAGAAATTAAGGAAACACTCCCATTTACCACTCCAACAAAAAGAATAAAATCCCTAGGAATAAACTACCTAAGGAGACAAAAGACCTATATGCAGAAAACTATAAGAAACTGATGAAAGAAATTAAAGATGATGCAAACAGTTGGAGAGATATACCATGTTCTTGGATTGGAAGAATCAACATTGTGAAAATGACTCTATTATGCAAAGCAATCTACAGATTTAATGGAATCCCTAACAAACTACCAATGGCATTTTTCTTAGAACTGGAACAAGAAATTTCACAATTTGCATGGAAACATGAAAGACCCCAAATAGCCAAAGCAATCTTGAGGAAGAAAAATGGAGATGGAGGAATCAGACTCCCTGGCTTCAGACTATACTACAAACTACAGTAATCAAGACAATATGGCACTGGTGCAAAAACAGAAATATAGATCAATGGAACAGGGTAGAAAGCCCAGACATAAACCCATGTACCTATGGTCAACTAATGTATGGAAAATGAGGCAAGGATATGCAATGGAGAAAAGACAGTCTCTGCAATAAGTGGTGCTGGGATAACTGGACAGCTACATGTAAAAGAATGAAATTAGAACACTCCCTAACACCATACACAAAAATAAACTCAAAATGGATTAGAGACCTAAATGTAAGACTGGACACTATAAAACTCTTAGAGGAAAACATAGGCAGACCACTCTATGACATAAATCACAGCAAGATCCTTTTTGACCCACCTCCAAGAGAAATGGAAATAAAAACAGAAATAAACAAATGGGACCTAATGAAACTTAAAAGCTTTTGCACAGCAACGGAAACCATAAACAAGACGAAAAGACAACCCTCAGAATGGGAGAAAATAGTTGTCTACGAAGAAACTGATAAAGGATTAATCTCCAAAATATACAAGCAGCTCATACAGCTCAATATCAAAAAAGCAATCAACCCAATCCAAAAGTGGGCAGAAGACCTAAATAGACATTTCTCCAAAGAAGACATACAGACTGTCAACAAACACATGAAAGGATGCTCAACATCACTAAACATTAGAGAAATGCAAATCAAAACTACAATGAGGTATCACCTCACACCAGTCAGAATGGCCATCAGCAAAATATCTACAAACAATAAATGATGGAGAGTATGTGGAGGAAAGGGAACCCTCTTGCACTGTTGGTTGGAATGTAAACTGATACAACCACTATGGAGAACAGTATGGAGAACAGTATGGAGGTTCCTCAAAAAACTAAAAATAGAACTACCACACGACCCACCAATCCCACTACCGGGCATATACCCTGAGAAAACCAGAATTCAAAAAGAGTCATGTACCACAATGTTCATTGAAGCTCTATTTACAATAGCCAGGACATGGAAGAACCTTAGTGTCCATCAACAGATGAATGGATAAAGAAAATTTGGCAAATATATAGAATGGATTATTACTCAGCCATAACAAGAAACGAAATTGAGTTATTTGTAGTGAGGTGGATGGACCTAGAGTCTGTCATACTGAGTGAATTAAGTCAGAAAGAGGAAAACAAATACCGTATGCTAACACATATATATGGAATCTAAAAAAAAAAAAAGATTCTGAAGAACCTAGTGGAAGGACAGGAGTAAAAATGCAGACATAGAGGCTGGACTTGAGGATGCGAGGAAGGGGAAGGTTAAGCTGGGACGAAGTGAGAGAGTGGCAAAATATATATACACTACTAAATGTAAAATAGATAGCTAGTGGGAAGCAGCCGCATAGCACAGAGAGAGCAGCTCAGTGCTTTGTGACCACCTAGAGGGGTGAGATAGGGAGGGTGGGAGTGAGCAGCAAGATGGAGGAGATATGGGGAAATATGTATAGCTGATTCACTTTGTTATACAGCAGAAACTAACACACCATTGTAAATCAATTATACTCCAATAAAGATGTTAAAAAAATAATAACCATATGAGAACTATCAAAATTAAATAAATAATATTGGAATGAAAAAATAAAGTAACCATAGTGCAAATATAGTGGTTCTTAGCCAAATACAGATCACTAGAACATAAATATATATAATTATTATTATATTAATTATTATTAACATAATTGCCTACACAATGAAGTAAAAAATATATACCAATGGGGGTGTGGAAAGGATATTTAATTATTGATATTAGATTTATTATTTAACAATCAGGAAAAGAAAATTTAGATTTAAGCCTTATGATGTACACAAAAGTAAATTCAAGGTAGATTAAAGAATACATTTTAAAACTCAATCATAAGAAACTTTGAAAAAGGAGGATTGGAATAATTTTTAGATGTCCTTTGGAATTATTTTAGCATTTTAATTCTGTTTTTAAAAATTATAAAGTTAGAGCTCAGTAGAATTTACTATATATTTTAAATCTTCTGTTTAGAGAAATGGAACAAATCTAAAAAGTAAGGAAGAAATAGTTAAGGAAGTATGTACGTAAAATATGATAGAAAAAGATTAATACCTACATGTATAGGGGTATTGAGAATGTACTAGATAAATAGACAAAAAACATGAAGATAATTCACAAAATAAGAAATATAAAGAGTAAACAAACATTTGGGGGCAAGTTCAAGGTCACTAATAACAAAGGAAATGTGAAGTGAAATAATAAATAGGAAGTTTTTTATATCTATTAAATCGGTCCATAATGGTTTGGTCCTTTTGGAAAGCAATTTGGTAATATGCATCTGCAGCAATAAAAATATTTTTTGACCTAGTAATTTTACTCCTGAGAGTCAATCCTATGGGGAAAACTCAATAGAAAATAAAAAAGCTAAATGTATGAATATTTTTTATAATAGTAAGAATACAGAAAATACCTAAAACTCAACAACACGGTAAAGGCTATTCAAATTTTAAATGATAGTTATGAAAACTGTGCAGAAACATGAAACTATGTGTTAGAGATAAAGAAACTAAAACACAGGAATGCCAAGTCAGTTCTACAAGTTCATTCAGTCAGTAAATGATAAAGCTGGGACTTGAACTCAAGCAATGCAGAAGAGTCTGTGGGTGTCTTAGTCTGCTCACTCTGCTATAACAAAATACCATAAACAGGGTGGCTTAAACAACAACAATATATTTTCTTATGGTTCTGGAGACAGAAAAGTCAAAGATCAAGGTTCTGGCAGAGTTCAGTTTCTGGTGAGAGCTCTCTTCCTGAGCTGCAGACAGCAGCCTTCTCACAGTGTCCTTGCATAGTGGAGAGAGAAATCTCTGGTGATTCAGCCTCTTTTCTAAGGATACCAATTCTATCAGATCAGGGCCTCACACTTACGACCTCATGTTGCCTTAATCATCTCCTTAAAGATTCTATCTCCAATACAGTCACACAGGAGATTAGGGCTTCCATATATGAATCTAGGGGGACACAAATCAGTTCATGGCATTCTGTCCCTTGCCCCCCCAAATTTCTGTCCTTATTGCATGCACAATACATTCATTCCACCCCAATAGCCCCCAAAGACTTAATACATTCCAGCATCACTCTAATGTCAAAAGTCCAGAGTCTCATCTAAATATCATCTAAATAAGATATGGATGAGACTTGAGGTACAATTGATCCTGAGGCAAAATTCCTCTCCAGCTGTGAACCTGTGAAACCAGGCAAGTTACATGCTTCCCAAATACAGTGATGGAACAGGCATAGGATAGAAAATCCCACTCCAAAAGATAGAAATAGGAAAGAAGGAAAGAGTGAAGGGTTTCAAGCAAGTCCATACCTAGCAAGGCAAATTCCATTAAATGTTAAGTTTCAAAAATAATCCTCTTTGGCTTGATATCCTGCCTTCTGGACCCACAGAGGTGGCAGTCCCACACAAAAGGCTCCAGGCAGCCCTTTCCCCACAGCTCTAGTTGAGGGCCACCTGGCTTGCTGACACTGAGGGGACAACAATACTCTGAAACCAAGGAGGAAGCCCTGATGGTCTCTGAATCATCTTCAGGGCCATTTTTCCCTTTTTTTGAATAGTGCATGTTTGCAGCCAAATGGTCCTATGGGCTGGTCCTGTGAGACCTAGCTAGTCTGACAGCCTTTCTTCATTTCATTTTTTCTGTCCTCTTTAGGCCCAACTGGCAGTGTTTCTGTTGGTGTAATCCCATCTCTATTCCTAGCTTCTGCTGAGATGGCTGATCAAATTTATGAGTTGTGCCCATGATCTCCTTATCAAATGATTGTTCAGCCACACCCTTTATGTTCTCTTCAGAACAAGCTTTCTCATTTTTTTGCAATATGGCTAGACTAAGAATTTTCAAAATCTCCAAGTTCTGCTTCCTTTTTACCTAACAATTCCTTCTTAAATTCATCTCTCTTCTCTCACATTTTACTGTAAAAAGTAAGGAGGACCCAAGCTGCATCTTCAATACTTTGCTTAGATATCTCCTCGGCTAAATATTCAATTTCATCACTCTCAACTTCTACCTTCCACAAAACACTAGAACACAATTCAGCCAAGTTCACTGCCACATTATGACAAGATCGCCTTTCCTCCAGTTTCCAATAACTTATTCTTCATTTCTGTCTGAGATCTCACCAGAATCACCTTTAAAATCCATATTTCTAGTATGTACCTCAAAACTCTTCCAGCCTCTACCCATTACCCAATTTTGAAGCCACTTCCACATTCTTAGGTACTTGTTATATCAGCACCCTACTTCTAGTTACCAAAATCTGTATTAATCAGCATTCTCCAGAGAAACAGAACTAACAGGATATTTATATTTATATATAATTTATTATAAGGAATTGGCTCACATGCTTGTGGAGGCTGAGATATCCCAAGGTCTGCAGTAGGCAAGCTGGAGACCCAGGAGAGCTGATGGTGTAGTTCCAGTCCGGGTCCAAAGGTCTGAGAACCAGGAGAGCCAATGGTATAAGTTCCAGTTTGAGAGCCAGCAGGCTCAAGACACCAAAAGAACTGATTTTTCAATTACAGTCCAAAGGCAGGAAAAGACCTATGTCCTAGCTCAAGCACTCAGGCATGAAGAGTTCCCTCTTATTCACAGAATAGTCAAAGTTTTTGTTCTATTCAGGCCTTCAACAGATTGGACGGGGCCAACCCATATTAGGGAAAACAATCTGCTTTACTCAGTCTACCAAGTCAAATGTTAATCTTATCCAGAAATACCCTCACAAACACACCTAGAATAATGTTTGACCAAATGTCTGGGTACCCCTTGGCTCAACCAAGTTAACACAAAATTAGCCATCACAGTGGGCTTAACCATGGGAATATTTTACTAGTGCCCACCCTCCTTGATGCTTATTACTTGGCGCTTCGTACAACTTTCTTAATTATTTTGCCGTTTACTTTTCCAATTGTATTTTTATGGATTCTAATTATTATTATTAGGATTTTCATTGGAATTGCCTTCATCCAATTCAGCCTCCACACTACTGCCAGGACAAACTTCAAGTACAAAACAGATATTGTTCTTCTCTTGATTAAAATATCTTGAGTTTCCCAACCTCTCTAAACTCCTCAGCAGGGATATTAGACCTTTCATGATCTGACCCCTGCCAATCAGTCTAGTGTCCTGCCCCACTTCTCTTCCTGCACTCTAGTCATCTCTAATAAGTTATATTTCCCAAAAGTGTGCTCTCTCCCCTGCTTTTGCTTGTGCTTACCCCTCTGCTTAGAACGTTCCATTAATCCTCCTGTGCCAGATAAACTCTTACACTTCTCTGTGAAGCTTTCCTTAACCCTGCAATATGGCTTAGGAACTGTCCTTCTGTGTCCCACAGTTTCCTATATTTACATCTATTCTGACACTTATCTCTGTATTTTTATTTCCTTTTTAGTTGTCTGCCTTCCCTACTGGACTGCATGTTCCTTGAGATCAGATACACAGTGGTATACCCAGTGCCCAGCACCCTGTAATTGACTCAATATATGTTTGTTGAAGAAATGAGTTGTTGTAACAGTAATGAAATGTATAAAGAGGTTATTGTAATTTCTTGGGGGAGAAGATACTTTTGAGGGGTAGAATCAATAGGATGTGGGGACCAAATATGAAGGCTGAAGGAGAGAAACAATTCAAGGATGACTGGGGGTTTTTTTGGCAGAGAAAGTGGTAGTGCAGTAAGAGAAGGAAATACATGATGGAGAACTGGCTTGGGAAAGTAGATATGTGTTGTTAGGACAAGAGTAGCATATGACAGCAGGAAATTCAGGCAGAGGTGCCCAGCTGGCAATTAGAAATACTAACTGGAGCTTGAGATTGAAATAAGGAGACCAAAATCACTCAGAGAGGATAGCTGATGTTGTGGGAATGTGATGGCAAAGAAAGAATCTGCAGAAAGAGAAGAGAGTTGGGAAGAGAATCATGAGGAAAATCTACTCTGAGTGGGCCAGAGGAAAAATGGAGCCTTGAGAGGCAAAGAAAGAGCTGTCAGAAAGGTAATAAGAGAACCTGATGTGTGCTGGCTCATGGAAGCCTAGGGGGAAGAAAAAATAATTTCAAAGAGGAAGAAATCAGCAGCGTTAGAGAATCACAAAAAAGGAGGACAGAGATTTACACTATGTGAAGATTGTTGAAACATCTGAGATAATAGTATTGGTTGAATAGCAGGACCAGAAGTCAGTATAAAATTATGTATTATGAAGCTAGAAGTTTGATGGCAAAAGGAGGGAAAGAGACGGAAATATATCTCTAGGGAGTAGAAACATTGAGAGACAAGCTTGTTTAATATAGCTACTTGTAGAGTTCCTTACATAAGTGATTGAGCAATTTTTAAAATTCACCCAATTGATTGCATGGCAAATATTATTTTCCAGTCCTCCCCACCTCAATCCTTACCAATCCTGTAAAAACATACATGTCATACAATATAAATTCATGTTCTCAAACTCTATCTTACATGGCTCAAAGCAAGGCCCTCCGATTGGGTGAATCAATCAAATTCCACTCTTAATGAAGAGATAGTTACGACTTCTGGTCTCAAATTCCATATGTTAAATGCCAAACCATATTCCTTCTTATGCAAAACATCTTTCCAGAGCACCTCTCTAAACGTCCTTCTCCCACTGATGACACCCTGCCTCTCTCTCTCTTTTTCTGTTCTCTCTCAGTTTTTACCTTCCTTTCTCCTTTATCCTTCTCCACAGAGAATTCAGAGCTTCATAGTTTGTAAATAATAATTACTGTGTATAATATCTTGATTTGACTGTGGGAGTGAGGGCAGGAGGGGAGAGAAAGTGATTAGAATTGGGAAAACATAGTGGCTTATGCAAGATAACACAACAAGTGCAAAGCTGAGCCAGACAGGATGAGAAGCCCAGATTTTATGGCATCACAGGCCCTATTACATCATCCATTTACATATTACCCCCCAAACTCAGCTTACCCATATAGAAAGTACCCAGACAATAGTTCCCAGCTAGAGTTGTACTTCATCCATCCAATGACCTTCCCCTCTACATACCAAATCTATAAGACCTGAGTGCTTAGCCAAGCCCTTTCTGCTCAACCCAGACTTCAGGATTTCAAAATTCTTGTCTCTCAGGACCACATTCACCTACCACTCCATGATTTTCCACAAATAGGGGAAAATTAACTAACATTGATTGACTACAACCTAGGTGCCAGGCATTCAACCTTCATATGGGCAAAGTTGGTACTATTGGTTTCATTTTACAGGTGAGAAACTGAGGCTCAATGAGGGACTTTTCTAAGATTATGTACCTAATAAGTTGGCAAAGGGGAATTTGAACAAAATGAGTCCAAGGTCTGTATTCTTTCCACTACCCCTCTATGGGACAACTTCTATGGGACCTTTATTTAACCAGGCCCAGAATGCTCGTTTGTATCCTATGTTTGCCCAAGTGTTATCTCTATTCAATTCTCCAATTTCCTGTTTCTTCAAAGAACTAATAAAATCCACCAATGGAAGGAAGTTATGCTTAGTAGTTGACAGGGAGCAGAGTATAGAGGGAAAGTACAATGGAGCTTGATTTGATTCTCTCATTTCTCACCTACAATTCCAGTCCAGGCTCTGGGAAAAGGGTAGAAATCTTTTGACCTGGGATACTGGACTCCCATAAACATCAACCCTAGCCATCCCAGAAAAGCCTAGTAGACTAAATGAGTTTGATTTTCTTTTGGATAGGCCTGAAAGTGGCCAGAAGAGGACATATCTTGGTCTTTCACCAGGTTTTTGATATCTGCGATCCAGGCCTCTCCTGTCCCTCCACAGGGACTATGAAAAGCCTGTGGTTTTTTAGAGCTGTTTGTCTAATGGACTTGGCTTTGCTAGGGGATCCTAACCCACCCATGCTCCATGCCGTTCCTTCTCAAGCCCAAAGGGCTCTACTGAAAATGATCTGTCTCTGGAAATGGCCCAAAACCCTGCTGCATTCCACTTAGCTCTCTACCTTAGGTATCTGGGATTAGGAGTATACGTGATTTTAATCTGCCTTTTAGGTCAACAACAGGATGATTAAAACTGCCCACAGTATATTTTAGGCTCTAAGTCAATTTTTTCCCCTTGCACTTTGTTATATTTCAGATTGGCTTGTTTCTGCTCCAGTGTCATCACAACATCATCTGTTCTGGGCAAAGTGGTACTGTTAGCTTTTCCCATCAGCTACCTCCCACTTCCAATTTCTCTGTCTGGCCCCCTCTTTCTTTTTTAGCACTCTTCCCTCCATCAGAGACTTCCAGTAACACTAAGCCTTTGTTCAGGGAAATAAAGCTCATGGGATAAGGTCCAGTGATAAGCTAACAGGAGTGATGGTTTAATGCAGTGAGGATCTCAATGATTCCCTGAAATCCTACCATGTAAATATCCTCCAACTTCCCCAAATAAATACCCCACTCATGATCATGCACAGCCATGTAGCCGCTCTCAAAAATGGCCAAGGAAACAGATAAACAGATTCATTCACTCATTCACTTATTCATTTATTTAACAATTTTTGTTGAGCACCTCAGCTGAAGGCATTATAGGCAAGGGGAACAGCATGAGAAAAGATGGGGGGATTAAGGGGAAGCTTGCCTGATTCCAAGAACTGTAAGTTCTTGAGCTTAAATGAAGTGTAGGATGCAAATGTGCATGTGAATATAGACAAGACCTGAGAAATAGTTACAGGTCAGATCAGAAAGGGCCTTGCTTGTCATTCTGAGGAGTCTGGGTGCACCAGTAGTGGCTGCACCAATTTACACTCCCATTAATAGTGTACAAAGGTTCCCTTTTCTTCACATCCTTGCCAACATTTGTTATTTGTGTTCTTCCTTTCTTTTTTGTTTTTAACATCTTTTTTCTTAACATCTTTATTGGAGTATAATTGCTTTACAATGGTGTGTTAGTTTCTGCTTTATAACAAAGTGAATCAGTTATACATATACATATGTCCCCATGTCTCTTCCCTCTTGTGTCTCTCTCCCTCCCACCCTCCCTATCCCACTCCTCTAGGTGGTCACAAACCAGTGAGCTGATCTCTCTGTGCTATGCGGCTGCTTTCTACTAGCTATCTATTTTACGTTTGGTAGTGTATATATGTCCATGCCACTCTCTCGCTTTGTCACAGCTTACCGTTCCCCCTCCCCATATCCTCAAGTCCATTCTCTAGTAGGTCTGTGTTTTTATTCCCGTCTTACCCCTAGGTTCTTCATGACCATTTTTTTTTTAGATTCCATATATATGTGTTAGCATATGGTATTTGTTTTATCTTTCTGACTTACTTCACTCTGTATGACAGACTCTAGGTCCATCCACCTCACTACAAATAATTCAATTTCATTTTTTATGGCTGAGTAATATTCCATTGTATATATGTGCCACATCTTCTTTATCCATTCATCCTTTTTGACCCACCTCCTAGAGAAATGGAAAAAAGACAAAAATAAACAAATGGGACCTAATGAAACTTAAAAGTTTTGCAAAGCAAAGGAAACCATAAACAAGACAAAAAGACAACCCTTAGAATGGGACAAAATATTTGCTATGAAGCAATGGACAAAGGATTAATCTCCAAAATTTACAAGCAGCCCTTGCAGCTCAATATCAAAAAAACAAACAACCCAATCTAAAAATGGGCAGAAGACCTAAATAGACATTTCTCCAAAGGATATACAGATTGCCAACAAACACATGAAAGAATGCTCAACATCATTAATCATTAGAGAAATGCACATCAAAACTACAATGAGACATCATCTCACACCGGTCAGAATCGCCATCATCAAAATATCTACAAACAATAAATGCTGGAGAGGGTGTGGAGAAAAGGGAACCCTCTTGCACTGTTGGTGGGAATGTAAATTGATACAGCCACTATGTAGAACAGTATGGAGGTTCCTTCGAAAACTAAAAATAGAACTACCATACGACCCAGCAATTCCACTCCTGGGCATATACCCTGAGAAAACCATAATTCAAAAGAGTCATGTACCAAAATGTTCATTGCAGCTCTATTTACAATAGCCAGGACATGGAAGCAACCTATTTGTGTTCTTTCTGATGATAGCCATTTTCACAGGTATGAAGTGATATCTCATTGTGGTATTGATTTGCATTTCTCTGATGGTTAGCGATGTTGAGCATTTTTTAATGTGCCTGTTGACCACCTGTATGTCTTCTTTGGGAAAATGCCTATTCAGGTCTTTTGCTCATCTTTTAAATAAGGTTGTCTGGGTTTTTTGATATTTGTATGAGCTGCTTATATATTTTGGACATTAACCGCTATTGGTCATATCATTTACAAATTATATTCTCCCATTCCATGGGCTGTCTTTTCATTTTCTCAATGGTTTCCTTTGCTGTGCTACTTTTAATTAGATCCCATTTGTCTATTTTTGCTGTTGTTTATTTTGCCTTAGGAGACTGATCAAAAAATATTGCTACAATTTATGTCAAAGAGTGTTCTGCCTATGTTCTCTTCTAGGAGTTTTATGGTTTCATATCTTCATCAGTGCTTTATAGTTTTCAGGGTATAGGTCTTTCACCTCCTTAGTTAAATTTATTCCTAGATATTTTATTCTTTTTTTTTTTTTTTTTTGCGGTACGTGGGCCTCTCACTGTTGTGGCCTCTCCCGTTTCGGAGCACAGGCTCCGGACGCGCAGGCTCAGCGGCCATGGCTCACGGGCCTAGCCGCTCTGCAGCATGTGAGATCTTCCTGGACTGGGGCACGAACCCGTGTCCCCTGCATCGGCAGGCAGACTCTCAACCACTGCGCCACCAGGGAAGCCCCGATATTTTATTCTTTTTGACGTGATTTTAAGCAAGATTGTTTTCTTGCTTTCTTTTTCTGATAGTTCACTATTTGTGTATATAAAAGCAACAGACTACTGTATATTAATCTGGTATCCTGCAAATTTACTGAATCTGCTTATTAGTTCTAATAGTTTTTGGTGGAGACTTTAGGGTTTCCTATATATAGTATCATGTCATGTGCAAAATGACAGTTTTACTTCTTCCCTTCCAACTTGGATGCCTTTTATTTCTTTTTCGGGTCTGATTGCTGTGGATAGGACTTCTAATATTATGTCAAATAGAATCTACCAGCTTTTCCTTAACCTGAGAAGAGATAAAAAGAAAAATAGCCTTAAAGTGGTCACTAGATTTTCCTGAGAATCCAAAGGATTTGAAGTCTGCTTTGAAATTTGGCTGAAGTTTGGGGATGTCTCCAAGTTTATGCAACTAATTTATCTTTCACAAATTTGCTTCTCCTTCAACTTTCTGTTTCAGGGTGAGAGATGGAACTGGACTCTCCTCATGGCCCCAGTGGAGCAGTAAATCTTAGAGTCTAAGGTGTAAAAGGTGAGACAAGGAATCTGTACTTCCAAACCTCATGACCCACAGTGTCTGTGTCCCAGATTCTGGCTCCCAGGTCAATGGGGGCTTATGCTCTGGTCTTTCCAGAAGCCTTGCCATAGTAGTAGGGGAAGGGAATACTTCTTATAGACAGAAGAAACATCAACCTGCACATTTTCTTACTGACATCAGAAGTGAAAAGTTAGATAAAGTCATTTCTAGCCCTGTCTGACTCAGCAAGACAGTGTCAACAATTTATTTAGAGAGAGAAAGTGACCATTCTAAAATAATCCCTTAACTCCACTCAGTACTCTGTAATGGCCTATATGGGAAAAGAATTATAACTGATTCACTTTGCTGTACACCTGAAACTAACACAACATTGTAAATCAACTATACTCCAATAAAAATAAATAAAATAAAATAAGCCCTTATACTCCCCACTGTTGATCTCAAGTGCTTGGCTTAGGTCTACGCTCTAGATCTTTTCCTTTTTAACACCAGACTCTACTTTTATGGTGAGGGCAGGGCTTGTAGACCTGCAGAGCAGAAGAATAGCTGCTGAATCTTTGAAGAGGCGACTCTTAATGCCCTTCTTCCCTGTCCCAAGTATCCAGAATGTCTTCCTTGTACTGAGTTGTTGTGGCCCAGGATCCATTTGTATTCAGCCATGCCAATCCCCACGAAACTGACATACAATAGAAAATGGAGTGATACGTATGCAACCAGTCTCTGTAGGTCTTTCAGGGGAAGCACAGTCTCCCTACCTTTAATGTGGGAAGTCAGTTACCTGGTCATTTGCTTTATTATCAAATTAAAGAAATACAAGTAGCTACTGAGATCAAACAGAGGGAGGCCATAGAATGGGAATACGGTCATGATTACTGATGACTTGATTACCCAAAAATGACCAAAAGCTCCAAAGACAGCAGGTGTCTCTGAGGCCAAAAGGAACTTCAGAGTGTATCATGCTTAGCTCTTACTTAGCTCTCGCTTGCTTACTTGGCTAAAAGAAAACCTGGTCTTCTAGTTGTCTGGGAATGTTATGGTCTATAAGCAATGATAAGAGTTAAAATTCTGTACTCAGGAATCCTTGTGGGATTATCTTATTGGGGAACTGAGTCTTCTTAAGGGGCTAAATGTTCATTGGCAGCTTATATAGCAACCTACAAGATACAAAGAGAGGGGCTCTGAAATTTCCTCTGAGTTGGGTCCAAATCCCAGTGGATTCCACCATTTGTGAGCTGTACAACCTTGGACAAGTTTCCTTTTCTGATTTTCAACTTCTTTACCTATAAATGGGAATATAGCACTTAACTCACAGAGTTGATATGAAGATAAAATGAGATCTAATATGTAAAATGATACAGTCTAGTGCCAAATAAATATTTCTATAAAATATACCATACTCTCTGTTTTAAGGAAAATGATTTTTTTAACAGAACATCTAGAAAATAGGTCCATATTTTAAGAACTCAGAAGAGTAATCAGAGGAAATATCATGGTTATGGGAAATATTTCCTATCTTTTATGTCTCTATCAAGGTTGTTATCTTCTTGAGATAGAAACTGTTTGATCGTGGTGTCCCCCAACCTACTGCAGTGCCAAGCATAGTACTGGGAGTGTTAA
The DNA here is from genome assembly GCF_005190385.1 of Monodon monoceros. Classification (NCBI taxonomy): domain Eukaryota; kingdom Metazoa; phylum Chordata; class Mammalia; order Artiodactyla; family Monodontidae; genus Monodon; species Monodon monoceros. The sequence continues at coordinate 44,293,597 of NW_021703779.1, forward strand.
AGACCAAGAACTTGTTTTATTAATTTCTGTACTCCTAGCGTCTAGTACAGTATCTAGAACATAGTATGCTTATTATATGCATTGACTCATTTAATCTTCACGACAGTCTTCTAAAATATTGCTATTATTAGCCTTGTTATTAGATGAGGAAACTGAGGTACAGAGAGGTTAAGTCAATTGCAAAAATTACCAAGCTAGTTAAGTGGTAGAGCTGGAATTTGAACCCAGGCAGTCTGGCAATAGGCCTGCACCCTTAACACCTTACACAACCACATAGGAGGTACTTATTAGATATTTGTTGAATGAACACAATTGTAAGGAAATGTAAATTATAATCATGTAAAAGATGATGTTTAAAGTACATATGTACTTTAAACAATACCCATGCTCCCCCAAATTGGATAAAAATCTATTCTTTTGTAAATTTCATGCCTTTTACCAGTGTGCCCAGCATATTATAGTTTGAAAAGTTAACCCACAGTGTGCATCAAGGTTTCCTGCTGCTCAAAGCAACTTGTGGTGACCTATTTTGTTGTGTCAAGAACACTTTTAGTCATGTCAATAAACACCTCCTAAACTGTCCAATTTAAATGATTAGTGTTTTCACATACTGGCTTTTTCTAAAGCAGAAAGGCCTGGTAAATATCATTTAGTAGATCCTGTTCCAATCACCTATAACCTGCCCCTCCACTCCACCCCACCCCTCCAACCATAAAGGCTGGAAAGACAGTTGGTGCCCTCTTCTGGGGGCTTGGGGCAGTAGCATACATCAGGCCCACCAGGGGGCATTTCCAGGAAATAATCAAGTCAGCTTCTTTCAATTCTGGTGATAAGAATGGAGTTAGTTTTTGGATCTTTTTCTGAAATAAGAAAGCTGACCTATTCATTCAGGTGAGTCTTCTGAAGCCCTGGTGTGTAGAGGGATGGAATAAAAATTCAGCTGAACTTTAGAAGGATGCTGAGTAGATATTTCCTTCAGTCAGTTACACTTTACATACAGTTTAAAATCATAGGTTATTAATGATAAATTTTAACATTTATTTAAGAGTATCTATATGCTAATACTTTGTATACATTATCTCATTTAAATCTCACCACAGCCCTAAAGAATATTCCAAATTTACAGTTAAGAAAGCTGAGATGCAGAGAGGTTAAGCAACAGACAAAAATGGCAGAACCAGGAATTCTAACCCAAATCATGTTATTTCCAGTGAATATGTTGTCTCTTTTTACTTCTTTTGATCCTGTATCAAAATCTTACTACTATGGCAGAAAAATGTCCTTGGCGTATATAATCCCACTCAAATACCATAGAAACATCAAAGAAAACTGTGCTGGGAAATCTTGTATGGATCCTTTGCTAGTTGTCCTAATAACTCGCTCTTTTACTGAGTTATGTTGGATAGAAAATAGGAAGTTTAAATTGGTAACAGAGGTCAAGGGCCAAAGAGAATGTTGGGAGGCAGAGAAGGGGGAAAGGAAGCAGGGAGAAGTGGTGTGGACATGGAGGACAGAGAAACTTATGGGCCACCTCTCCACAGCTCATATGAGGTCAGAACTAGCACTTCAGGGTAAGCCCAGCTTTCTGGAGAGCACAACTTGCATGAAATGTAATAATAATTAACCTGTGTCTAGTACTTACTTTGTGCCAGGCACTCTTTTAAGTGCCTTACATGTGTTAACTCATTAAATACTCACAAAAATCCTATGAGGTAAGTCTTTTGATTAACCTCATTTTACATATATATTACAAAATTGAAGAAGAGAGAGGCTATGGTTTCCATTTCACAGATGAGGAAACTGAGGCACAGAGAAGTTGAGTAACTTGCCCAAGGTCAAGCTAATGAGTGGTAGAGCTGGAGTTTGAAATTAAGATCCTGACTCCAGAGCTGTGTTCTTACCCATTATGATATATTATCCCTCCCAACATGTTGGAAAGATAAAAATTGTTGCAGGAAATGTTTACTTCAGATACCTGTGTGTGTGTGTGTGTGTGTGTGTGTGTGTGTGTGTGTGTGTGTGT
>NW_021703779.1:44295629-44320319 GCF_005190385.1 Monodon monoceros
TGTGTGTGTGTGTGTGTGTGTGTGTGTGTGTGTGTGTGTGTGTGTGTGCTTGTGTTTCTATTGGGTCTGATGTAAAATATATTTATTCCTGTGAATCACAGACCAAAATATCTAAAAGCTACTCTTCTAGCAATAGTAGCAATACCTGAATTGCACATCTTCAAACTCAGTAGAGGTAATGCCAGATCGCTCTCTAAAACAATTGTACCAAATCACATTCCCACCAGCAGTGTAAGAGATTTACCTGCATTCTACATCCTCACCTGGATTTAATAGCATCAGACTTTTAATATGTTGCCAATTCAATGGGTGTGGAAGCACATGTGGTTTTAAATTGCATTTTTCTGATTTCTTTTACATCTTTTCATGTTTTGGCCATTCAGGTTTTGCCTATTGTGAATCATCTGCTTATATCTCTTACTTGTATGTCATTGTATACAATAAAAATGTACACAATACAACACTCACAACAACTCTCTGTAGGAGCCAGCAGTACAAATGAAGAAACTCAGTCTGGGAGTAACCTTGCTTGAGGTCACCAGCTAATGGGTTGTTGACTTGGGATTTGAGTCCAGAACTAGAGGGCCCATATCTTTTGTTTTACGATACATGCCAGGGACCAAGGCCATGTTAGAAAAAACAGAGGAAGGAAACAAATAATTTATAGCATGTAACCATATATCATATGCCTAATTAGGTTTTGTGGAATTAACACAGATTATTTCCTTGTATCCTCACAACAAGCTATGAGATAAAACATGTTATCTCCATTTTACAGGTGAGGAGACTGAGGCTCAGGGAAACGAAGAGATTTGCCTTGGAGAGGTTAAATGACTGCTAATAAGAGAAAGAATCACAGGTCTGTCTGTTTACAAAGTCCATGCCTGTTCCACAAGAGCCACATCTTGACCTCCTGCCCCACCTTCTCCTTAGAGCCCCAGCAAACTGATTCTACTTGGACAGGGCCAGGACAACACCTACCATTTTTCTGAAGAATCCTGGTCTGGGGTAGCCTTAACTGGCTCAGCCCTGATGCCTCCATTAACCAGCCAAGCTAGGTCAGCTCCCAGCCAACTTCCACAGATTCATCTCCCACTGCCCCAGGCTTCTCTGATGAAGCCCACTCAGGATCTCAACACCTTCCATGGGGAAACCAGAACATTCTAAGTCAGAGTTCTCAAACTTGGCTGTGCATTAAAATCACCTGCAGAACTTTAAAACATCCTGATGCCCTTGTAACACCCCAGACCCACATCATCAGAATCTTTGGGGATGGTACCCAGGAATCCATAATAGTTAAAACTCCCCAGGTGATTTCAGTGTAGAGTCAAGATTGAGAACCACTGTTAAGGTATCTTCTTCAAGCTCCAGCAGCCATACTCACACAGAGGTTCCCATATTTTAGTGGGAACTTCTTGGAGGATTTAAGATTCAGATTTCTGGAGCCTATCCTCAGAGAGTTCATGTTTTGGGCTGGGCCCTGGAGCCTGAATTCTTAACAATCACCTCAGATAGCCTTACTGCAAGTCCTTAGTAGACCACATTTTGGGAAATGCTGCATTAGGAAAAGTACTGCATGGAAGTGGGATGGGAGCAGGAGGCCTCTGGCCCTTTAAGGACTGATTAAGAGGCTGCCTTTAAAGCTCTGGAGTGGAGCAGGATAGGGTTGCTTCTTTTCATCCTAGTGGATAAGGTAAGGGAGCAGGTCCTGGGATGGACCTCTCCTTTTAAGTGCTATCTTGTTCCTGGCCCTGGAGAGCAGGAGGGGCATGTTGCCTTGTCCCTCCTGCGTTTCTGTCAGTTTTGATGCAAAGAGGACAATTTAGAAGACCTCCTTTTGGTCAAGGAGATCCTCCTAGAGGAAGCAACATAGGACCTGCCTGCCTGCCTTTCATTTTTTCTTGCCCTATCCTTTGTGGTAGTGGAGCCTGGATGCTATTACCTGTGTGAAAGGAAAGGGTCAGAGTGGCATCCTTTGGGCTTGTGCTGGAAAGTGTTGCTGAACACCAAGCCTTTCAAGATGGTCCTCCTGAGCATCCTTAGAATCCTTCTTCTTTGGGGACTGGTGTTTTTTATGGAACACGGGGTCCAAATGACACAGGTAGGGCAGCCTTCTGTTGCCCTCCTGCCTGAGGCCCCTACCTTGCCCCTGATTCGGGAGCTGCTAGAAGAAGCCCCTGGCAAGCAGCAGAGGAAGCCATGGGTCCTAGGGCCTCCCTTGCGGTATATGCTGGAGTTGTACCAGCATTCAGCTGATGAGAGTGGGCACCCTAGGGAGAACCGCACCATTGGGGCCACCATGGTGAGGCTGGTGAGGCCGTTGGGTAATGTAGCAAGACCTCTCAGAGGTGAGTTATCATACCATATTGTCCTAGAGGGGAGAAAAATGGGGAAGAAGAGCGTAGAGAAAAGGGGATCTGCGAGTTTACTGTCAGCCTTCATTGCCTGGAAGGTGGTTTTCTCAGGCTTGGTTTTCAAAAGATGGAAAACTTGGGAGAAGGTGGCTCCAAGCCTGCTTCCCTTCAGGGGCCCAATTTAAGAACAGATTGCCTTGGGGCCTACCTGAGGAAGCTCTCCCAGGCCCCAGGGCAACTGAGCAATGTGTCAGCTCCTATCTTTCAAAGAAAGTCTTAATGCTTGTTATATCACTGAAAGCTATAATTGAGAAATAGCCATATACATTCCTGTGCAGGGTTGTTTGTGTTGTTTTATTCTTAGAAGGCAAAGGGTACAGGATGCTGAAGTGGGGAAATTTACAAGGCCTCAGAAAGGACAGAAACAGGCTCACATCTGAGAGTCTGTATACCTGGCTCCGTGAGCATCTGCTATCGTATTTAATCCTTAATGACAGCTACTCTCATTAGCTGTCCTGGAGCACTTAGCCTAATTTTTAAAGATAAAAGTAAAACACAGAGAGAAGTTAAATAACTTGCAGAGGTCACAAGGACAGTGGGTGGCAGAGACAGGATTTGAGTTCAAGCCTGTCTGTCCGTAACTACTTGTGTTTGAATGTGGTACCCTGATATCCTTGTACACCAAACAGTTTTTCTATTCAGACTGTGGTTGCTACTTCGGGTTTTTGGTACCAAATGTATTTTGGAGTTTTCTTTGTTCCCATTATGGTTGCTTCTGCTTTAAACATCTGCATTAGACATTGTTCCAGGGCAGCAGTGGGCTCCTGCAGTGTGGGGCTCTCTGTGAAATGCAGAAAGCCATCATTCAGGGAAATCTTGGGAACCTGGTGAGATCAATCTGAAGCCTTTGCTAGTCTCGGCGATTACAACAGACACGATTTATCCTCCTTCCCTCCAAGTAAAACAACTACCAATTCCCTAAACTAACCTTTAGTGTGAGCTTACCATGTGCCAGGCATTGGGCAAAGTACTTTGCAAACATTATTTTCATTAATCCTCCTCACTATCATACAGGGTAGGTACCATGAACATACCCATTTTATAGGTGAAGAAACTGAGGCTCAATGTAACACAGCTAGTAATTAACAGAGCTGGGTTTCTAACCCAGGGTTTCAGGCTCCAGAGCCTGTGCTTTTAATTACCCTGTTGTGCTGACTGCTTAACAGATTTTAATTGAGCACCAAGCACTGTGTTTGGGTTGGGTATAAAGAGGCAAATAACCACTTCCCTGACCTCCAGGAGCCCCCACTATGGTAGAATAGATAGATAAGTAATCACACAATGGTGGTGCAGTGTGGCAAATGCTTTGAAAAGGATAAGCAGTAGGGCTCCCGGGACTCCAAAGAAGAAATAGGTTGCTGCTTAGTGCAAGGAGAGGGAAGCAGTGAGACAGTTGGAAGGCCTCACTGAGGAGGTGGCATTTGAGCTGGACTTTTGCGTAAGGAGTAAAGAGATAATGCATACAAGGAGGGGAATGCATTCTGATTAAGGAAAAAGAAGATAACTTGGTGTGGGTGGAGATTTACTCAACAAATATTTATTTGGCAACTGCTAAGTGCTAGACATTGTACTAGGTGGCGGGAATATGATCAAGATAGGCATGGTTCTCATGGGTGAGACAAGTAAGTAAACACAGATAGTTGTAAATTGTGGTAAATGCTATCAAAGAATGAAATAGGTGGTTTTGATAGAGAATAGCAAAGAGATCTTCCCTTTGCATGGGATCATCAGGGAAGGCATCTTTGAAGAGGTGATATTTGACCTGAGGTCTGTAAGATAAGAAGCTCTGCATGAGAAGGGGAGCGAGAAGGAGAAGTCTGATCTAGGCAGAGGGAACAACATGTGCAAAGACCTAAAGGGTGGAAACAAGCTTGTCCGACTTGAAGAACAGAAGGAAGATCAGGATGGTTGGAACCTAGTGAGACTGTGGAGAGCAATGGGATATGAGACTCAGAGGTCATTACAAGGGATCTGGGTTTCATTCCCAAGTGCAACTGGGAGCTGCACAAATCAATTCTGTACAGATGATATGAGGCTAGAAAGGAAGATGCCTAGAATTAGGCCAGTACCCTGGTGTGACTGTGGGACATACCGGCATCTAGGGACTCTGGAAAGGATCCAGAAATGGATGACAAGAGAGCTGGGCCTGATCTTTCCATCAGGAGATGACCCAGCTGAATCGAGCTTGCCTGGAGAGCTATTCCAGGTTCAATCACACAGGATGTGTGAGTCAGCCATTTCCCTGAAAAGTTCTGAGCAGACCCTTCTTGGCTCTGATCCTTAGCAACCCCACCCTGCTTCAGGAAATATGTGATGTCAGGGTCTGAAAGGAAAGGGCAGTTCCTCACCAGACAGCCTGTTAGAGGCTGGGTTTGGATTCCTTTTCAGGCAGGGTGGGGCAGATGTATGCGTGGGTCTCTTGGAAAGATTATTGTAGGATGGGAGTATGGAGTAATTTGAGAAAGCAAATACAAGCCTGGCTTGGGCCTTGTCTGAATGATATCTAAGTGCCCCAAACTTGAGGGTGTATTAAGCATGAGTTGGAACATGAACTTAAAAAAAAATCCTGATGTGTGATTTCACTCATATGTGGAATATAAAAAAACAAAACAAGTGAACAACAAAAAATAAAAACAAACTCAGGTAGAGAGATTAGATTAGTGGTTACCACCAGGGAAAGGGGGTGGGGGGTGAGTGGGTGAAATAGGTGAAGGGAGTCAACTGTGTGATAACAGATGATGGTAACTAGGCTTGTGATTGTGATAACACTGTAGTGTACACAGATGTTGAATTATGATGCTTTACACCTGAAACTTAGATACATAATATTAAAAAAATCCTGATGCATCAAAACATTAAAGAGTTTCTATATTGAACGTCCCAGGCCTACTGAAGAATTCCAGGCTCCTGGATTCAGTGGAGAAGGAAGGTTAGGTGAATAATATGTAAATTACCATGGGAATGTTTACTGATGTGTGAAGATGACAGGCTTTTTCTTGCTGTGCGTGGTTTTTGTAATTGTTGCTCTTGACATTTGCCAGGAGAGGGCGCAGAAGGTCAGAGCACTGCAGGCCCAGCTTTCCAACACTTTGGCCACTGGGTGTCAGCATCACAGTTTAGATTAAAACTCTTAATCACTAAGGCATATAGCTTCTAAGTAGACTTCTTAGCTAACGAAATATTTACATGAACAGGGCCTTGTTGAAAATGGTATTCACAATGAATGGGGTAAATGAAGAATCATTTCCAGTAAGGAATGGAAAAGGGAGAGACTGAGGGTTAAGGGGGAAACAGCCCAAGAAGGGAATAGCTGCTCAAGAAGAAATTCAAATAGAAGGCAGAAATGGTAAATACCTGCCCCCACTAGGAGTGGATAGACAAAATTATTTTGTGCCATCTCAGCCCCGGATTTGAAGTGATGGCGGACCATAGCCCCCAGTATTGGACTGTCACCCTAAAGCTGCATGATTTGTTATTCATGTATGTCTCAATGACCCTCCTTATTGGTCACCTTTAATAGTCAGCTAATAATACATACAATATATATACACAATTCTGCATTTGAGGTGTTTTTCTCAGCCTGGTGCTGTGAGTGATCTAAAAGTTAGACACAATTTGTCTTAAGGGAAAAATACTTGGGCTCAAATCTTTATTCTAACACACTGGCTGTGTGTCCTCTGGCATAGCTTCTCTGAGCTTCAATTTCCTTGTCTACAAAATGGGGAAAATAACTATCTCATAAGGCTCTTGCGGATTCAAGAGTTAATGTATGTAAAGCATCTAATACATTAGTAAGTGCTCAATAGATGATAGTTATTATTATGATCTTGAATTCATTTTAGGGCTGCTTGTCAGTTTGCACTGAGCAGGTTTTTGAGCGAGACTCAGGCTAGGAGGTAAGAAGCTAATGCTCTGCTCTTGTTCCCTCTTACTGATGCAGGCCCCTGGCACAAACAGACCCTGGACTTTCCTCTGAGACCAAACTGGGTAGCATACCAACTAGTCAGAGCCACTGTGGTTTACCGCCATCAACTTCACCTAGCTCACTCCCACCTCTCCTGCCATGTGGAGCCCTGGGTCCAGAAAAGCCCAACCGATCACTTTCCTTCTTCAGGAAGTGGCTCCTCAAAGCCTTCCCTACTGCCCGAAGCTTGGACAGAGATGGATATCACGCAACATGTTGGGCAAAATCTCTGGAATCACAAGGGGCACAGGGTTCTACGACTCCGCTTCCTGTGTCAGCAGCCAAGAGGTAGTGAGGTTCTTGAGCTCCGGTGGCATGGCACTTCATCCCTGGACACTGCTTTCTTGTTACTCTATTTCAATGACACTCAGAGTGTTCAGAAGGCCAAACTTCTCCCAAGAGGCCTGGAAGAGTTTACGGAAATAGATCCTTCTCTTCTCTTGCGGAGGGCTCGTCAAGCAGGCAGTATCGCATCTGAGGTTCCTGGCCGCTCCAGGGAGCGTGATGGGCCTGAAAGTAACCAGTGTTCCCTCCACCCTTTCCAAGTCAGCTTCCAGCAGCTGGGCTGGGATCACTGGATCATTGCTCCCCATCTCTATACTCCAAACTATTGTAAGGGAGTCTGCCCTCGGGTACTACACTATGGTCTCAATTCTCCCAATCATGCCATCATCCAGAACCTTGTCAATGAGCTGGTGGACCAGAGCGTCCCTCAGCCCTCCTGTGTCCCTTATAAGTATGTTCCCATTAGCATTCTTCTGATTGAAGCAAATGGGAGTATCCTGTACAAGGAATATGAGGATATGATTGCTCAGTCCTGCACGTGCAGGTGATAGCAAAAGTACAGCTAGCTCAGGTTTGCCTGAGAAATTAGAAAAGGGTTTAAAATAAACTAATATTAATGTTAAAGCTGCAAGTGATGCTCTACCCAATCTATAGGTTCTATTCCTTGCCTTCAGTGTTGTTACTTAAGTCTCTTCCCCTACTTTACTTTATAAAAATAGTTCTGATATCAAACATCAGTATGTTTTGACTATTAGTCAGAGCCCTTAATGTTTAAGATCTTCCTTTGGAGAGGCCCTCTCTATTTTCTTGTCTTTTCTTTATTGTGACTTTGTCAAACGTCACCAGTCCATGATGGTAGAACTTTAGGAATTGTACCGCCAAGTCCTGGGAAAGGTGGAATCGTCCTAGAGTCCATCTTCTGAGGATCTAGAAGATTTGGGGTGAAGAAAGCAACTTGAGATTTTATACTCCTCTTCCTTGCCTTCTGAATCCTAGAAACTAGTACCATATCGGAAAGACTGCCTGCTTCTGTATTTGGATTTCCCTCTAAATCTAAAACCGTTTCTCAGATGGACTAGAAAACTTTTAGGCAATAATCTCCATAAAAATCTTTTGAGGGGAACAGAAGGAAGGGAGTCTTTTTCTAAGCCATCAGGGCTTTTCCTCTCAGGCTCTGAACCTGGGGGAAATACCTGGGTTTCCTTTATACCCTGGGGTGAGGAGAGCAGTCTTTAATAAGGCCAGTAGGGAAGTGTGTATGGAGCTGAGATGACAGTCACTTCAAAATCGCCGGTCTACGGTGAAGAGATGAAGAGCTGTCATTGCTGATTAGGATTATGTATGGGGGAGTCGTTTTAAACTTTCTATGGAACAATAGATTTCACAGGGTATTTTCTCATTTTAGGTAACCCTTAAACCCCTGATAATGATCCCACAAAGAAAGCTCCCTGGTGGCTAGGAGGCTGGGACTTGGCCTGGTTAGAAGTGGAGGGGGTAGAAGGCTGCAGTTAGGAAGCTTAAAAGGGCTGTGGGGGAAGGGTGAAATGTGATGAGGCCTGGGGCCGACTTCATTCTGAGCTTGCCTGTTTGTGTGTTCAGCTGGGCTCCGGGCATGGGTCTCTGGGGGAGACGGGCTTGCTGTATTGGGAGACATGGAACTCTGCCTTGAACTAAATGATGCTTGCAGTGTGACTCTTTCCTACTCTTGTGCTGTATTGAAATGATGGGGACTGGGCTGTGTTGCAAATAAATCATTTGTTGTTGTTAAAGAAAATCTTGAATGTTTTGGGGATTGGGAGAGAGTGGGTGGAAGGGATTTATTTCATTTGTTCCCTTTAGCTATGGCCAGGAACTCAACCCTAATCCCCCAGGGTGAGGCTGGAGGCGCCAATGAAGTTCTCTCTTAAGGCAGCACTGCTAGCAATCAGCCCTCACCAAAGGGCCCCTCTGAGGAAGCCCAGTAAGGCATTTCCCCTGCCCAACTGTTCCTTGACTTGTCTTATGGTAATTATCAGTGGAATGGTACTGATTTAGGGTGGCTTCATATATTTGCCAAATGTAAATCCCTATCTCTTTATCCCCTATCCATTGTAGATTAACTCATTTTTACCACCCCCTTAAATTGGTTCCAGCTAAGCTAAACATCTTACATGTCTATAAATATACAAATTTTATTCTACTGCCTGAGGAGCTATTCCTTAGCATGCTTTTGTCCATCTATCTTCTTTACTGTATCTTTAGGAATGGGCTCAGGCATTTCTCTTCATCTCAATGCCCCCATAATACCCCAGACTCAGGTAGGATCTCCCTCTCTGTGCTCACAGCATTATTTGCTTTCCTTTAACACACTCTAGTGTAACTGTCTTTGTTGCCAAAAGATGGAGCTCATTTTGAGAGTTTCAACTGTGTTTTATCCATTTCCATATTATTGGAGCCTGGCACATAGTAGGTCCTTGATGGATACAAACATAGGACAGTCACACTATTTTTTTTGTGAGGGACGCATCCTTCCTAACATGGACTATTTCAATGTTCACATCTCATTTTCCATTGGAATAAACGCAATACAAGATATACTTTGTATATAAAGTAAGATGAATTCTTGTGCCCCATTATTTCAAAATCGTGATTCAGGTTACAATAGAATGTGACAGTTGTGTTCTTGAGTAAGGCAGTTCATGGAATTGTTATATATGTTGGGAGTTAAAATGGGAATGTAAATATGGGCTTCCAGGCCAGTCATTTCCCCAGCCTAGCTGGGGTAGGCACGAATACCTAACAGGCCTGAAAACAGACCTTGGTCACCAGACCAGATTCTGAATTCAGCACCTCAGTGTTCTTTGGAATTTTCAGGAAATCATGGTCTCCTACCCTTGAGTCCTGAATATGTCTGAAACTTAATCTGTTTATGGAGGGCTCAGGGTTAATTGGCCCCCTTATCCATTAAGCCCTGACTTGTCAGAATACCCAAAGAAAACACTGGCAGGACAGAATCAGTTGTGGCTGATGTTACGGATTCTTTTCTTTTGAAACATTTCTTTCAGCTCAGCACTTTTTCTCAAGTCCAAAGTGAGACATCTGTACCTCAAATCTTTCTCTGGGAGGAAGGAGGCATGCTTGCTAGTGAAGGAGTGTATGTGTATGGGATTCTGCCCAGGTGGGTGGGGAGAAATAGTTACTTGGTCCAGAAAGGGAAAGCACAGTGCAGAGTCCACCTTGTCCCAGCTCCCCCAGTGAAGAGGCCAGAACTCCATTCAATGTGTGGGTGCAAAAGAAGCAGGTGATTAAGCTTTCTTCTGACCCTGGAGCTCTGTTACATTTACCTAGGTAGTATATTTTGTCCAATTCTGGGCAAAGTTAGGAAGCAGGTGAAATTTATCTTCAGTTTCACCAAATATTTGGGTGCCTAATTTTGCAAGTTTTCAAACGTCTTCAGTTAATGCTCCCAACAGCACTATGAAGCAGGAGCTATTAGCCCCATTTAAAAAAAAGAATGGTTTATTGAGATATAATTTGTATACTATAGAAGCCACCATTTTTAAGTGTTCAATTCAGTGGTTTTTAATATATTCAGATTTGTGCAAAACACACTACAACTGATTTCACCACAAAGAGAAACCCCATGCCCATTAGCAGCAGTTAATCTCCATTTCACTGACCCCAGCCCCTGGCAACAATTAATCCATTTTCTTTTTCTATAGATTATGGATATTCATACAAGTCAAATCATGCAATATTTAGCTTTTTGTGACTGTCTTCAAATAAGGATTATGCTTTCAAGGTTCATCTGTGTTGTTCATTCCTTTTTTTTTCCTGAATAAAGTTCCATTGTAGTATATACCACATTTTATTTATCCATTCATCAATTGATGGGCATTTGAGTTGTTTCTACTCCAGCTATTATGAATAATGCTGACAAGAATGTTCATGTGGAAGTTTTTGTGTGGACATATATTTTCAATCCTCTGGCATGTATACTTAGGAGTGTTAAGTCTGAATCATGGTATGTCCATGTTTAACATTTTGAGGGACTGTTAAACTGTTTTCCAAAGTGGCTGTACCATCTTACAATCCAGAAATGTCTGAGGGCTTCAATTTCTCTACATCCTCACCAACACTTCTTTTGTCTGCCTTTTTTATTTTAGCCATACTAGTGGAGGTAAAGTGGTATTTTGCTGTGGTTTTGATTGAATTTCCCTAATGACTAATGATGTTGAGCATCTTTTCATGTGCTTATTTGCAACTTGCATATCTTCTTAAGATAAATGTCCATTCAAGTCATTTGCCCAATTTTTAATTGGGTTTTCTCATATTGTTGAGTTGTAAAAGTTCTTTATATGTTCTGGATGTTAGTCTCTTATCAGATGTATGATTTGCAAATATTTTCTCTGATTCTGTGGATTGTCTTTTAACTTTCTTGATGGTGTCCTCTGAAACAGAAGTTTTTAATTTGGAAGAAATCCAATTTATCTGTTTTTATCTTTTGTTCTTACGCTTGTGGTGTCATCTAAAAATCATTTAATAATTTAAGATCGTGAGAATTTACACCTATTTCTTCTTCTGAGTGTTTTACAGTTTTTGCTGTAACGTTTAAGTGTTTAATCCATTGTAGTTAATTTTTGCATATTATGTGAGGTAAAGGTCTAACGTCATTAATTTGCATGTTGATGTCCAATAGTCACAGCACCATTTGTTGAAAAGACTAATTTTTTTCCCCATCGAATTATCTTGGCACTCTTGATGAAAATTGACCATCAGAGTTTATTTCTAGACTCTCAGTTTTGTTTCATTGATCCATATGTCTATTATGCCAAGACAGCACTGTCTTGATAACTGTAGCTTTGTGTAAGTTTTGAAATTGGGAAATGTGATTCCTCCAAATGTTTCCTTCTTTCCCAAGATTGTTTAGGCTATTCTGGGTCACTTGTATTTCCATATGAATTTTAGAATCAGCTTTTCAATTTCTAAAAAAATACCAGCTGAGTTTTTTTTGATTACAGACTGAAATGAATCTATATATAAGTTTGGGGAGTATTGCCATCTTAATATTATTACCTTCTGATCTGTAAAAATGAGATGTCTTTCCATTTATTTAGGACATCTTTAATTTTTTCAACAGTTTTGTCATTTTTCAGTATATGTCTCACACTTTAAATCCATTCCTTAGTTTTTTAATTCTTTTTGATGTTATTATTAAAGGATTTTTTCTAAATTTTTCGGGCCATTAATTGCTAGTATATAGAAATACAATTTATTTTTGTATACTGAACTAGTAGTACTCTGCAACCTTACTAAACTCATTTATTAGCTATAATAGTTTGTATGGATTTCTTAGAATTTTCTATATACAAGATCATGTCATCTGTGAATATATATAGTTTTACTTCTTTCAATCTGGATTTCTTCTTTATTTCTTGTCTAATTACCCTGTCTAGAACCTCCAATACAATTTTGAATAGAAGTAGTGAGAACAGACATTCTTTTTCCTGATCTTAGAGGGAAAACATTCAGTCTTTTACCAATAAATTTGTTAACTGTAGTTTTTCATAGCTCCCCAACTTCAATACTTACTTTAAAGCTATACTGATCAACACGGTGTGCTATTCGTGAAAGAATAAACAAATAGATTAATGGAATAGAATAGAGAACCCCAAAACAAACCCACACAAATATAGTCAACTAATGTTTGACAAAGCTGCAAAGGCAATTAAATGGATAACAAATAATCTTTTCAACAAATGGTGCTAGAATAACTGGACAACCGCATGCAAAACAATGAATCTGTACCAAGACATTATACCTGTTACAAAAATTAATTGGAAATGCAGCATAGACATAAATGTCAAACACAAACTATAAAACTTCTAGAAGATAACATAGGTAAACTTTGCTTTGGTGATGACTTTTATTTCTTTCCTAATTTTACTTTTTGCTCTTTTAGGGCTTTTTATCATTTTATTTCATCTTGGCTTGAACAAGTATCATCTCACTTTACATTTGTGGAAACGAAGGTTTCTGGAGACTTGCCCAAAGTCATAAAGCATAGCAAATGAGTGGGTAGTTGGATCCTAAACTGAATCTGTCTGATGCCCCGATGATAACTTTTTAGATGTAACAGCAAAAGTATGGTCTAAGAAGGAAAAAGCTGATAAGTTGGATTTCATTAAAATTAAAAATTCTGCTCTGCAAAAGGCACCGTTGAGAATGTAAAGATAAGCCACAGACTAGAAGGAAATATTTTCAAAACACATATTAGATAAAGGACTTGTATTCAAAACATGCAAAGAACTCTTAAAATTCAACAGTAAGAAAACAACCAAATTATAAAATGGGCCAAATATATGAATAGAAACCTCATCAAAGAAGGCATATACATGGCAAATAAGCATATGAAGACACGTTCCACATCATATGTCATTAAAACAACAAGATGCCACTGCACAACTATTAGAATGATTAAAACCCAAAACGCTGACAGCACCAGTTGCTGGTAGGAATGTAAAATGGAACAGATGCTTTGGAAGACAGTCTGACAGTTCTAAACATAGTCTCACCATACAATCCAGCAACTACACTCCTTGTTATTAAAATGAGTTGAAAAGTTATGTCCACACAAAAACCTGCACGTGAATGTTTACAGCAGCTTTATTCATAATTACCAAAACTTGGAAGCCACCAAGATGTCTTTTAATAGGTAAATGGGATAAACAAATTAGTACATGTATACAATGTAATATTATTCAGCAATAAAAATACATGAGCTATGATGCATATTGCTAAGTAAAGCCAGTCTGAAAAGGCTACATATTGTATGATTCCATGAATACGACATTCAGGAAAAGGCAAAACTATAGAGACAGTAAGAAAGATCAGTGATTGCCACTGGTTCAGAAGGAGGGAAATGGGGGATGAATACATGGAGGATAGGGGGGTTTTAGGACAGTGAAATGCTTCTGTATGACACTGTAACGGTAGATACATGGCATACGTATTTGTCAAAATACCTATGCAATATACAACTGAAAGAGTGAACTTCCTGTAAACTATGGATTTTAGTTAATAATAATGTGCCAATATTGGTTCCTCAGCTGTAACAAGTGTACCACAATAATACAAGCTATTAATAATAGGGGAAAACTGTGGCAGGGGGAGAGGAAGGAAGGGTAGTATATGGAAACTCTCTGTACTTTCTTCTGTTTTTCTCTAAAACCAAAAATGCTCTTAAAAAAAAAGTCTATTAAAACAAAAAAAGGCTTTTTTGTGTGTAGTGAGCTCTAAGCCAGGGCAAATAATGATGAGTCATGTGAGTGGGTGTTTCCAAGAACTGCCAGACAGGTCAAATTGTGACAATTCTCTGGGAATGGGGCTTTTTGGGGACCTCAAACCCAGTCTGCCCCCTCCAGTGGCTTCTAGGCTACAGATTTTCACAACTACTGGTTGTTGTCAGGCTGTTATTTTTCAAGGCTACTATGGAGGTGACGAGATGGGGATTAGAATAGAACAAGTTAAAATGCCATACAGCTCAGTATTCTCATGGAGGTTCAGTCATATTCCTTGAATAATTGCTTTTTGGATTGTTGCAAGCCTTTGGTTAAATCCAGAATTCTGAAAAAGTTGATTTTTTAGGGGGGTGGGGGTGAAGTGCCACGGGATCTTAGTTCCCTGAGCAGGGATGGAACCCGTGCGCCCTCGGCAGTGAAAGCACGGGGTCCTAACCACTGGACCACCTGGGAATTACCCAAAAGTTGATTTTTTTATATATATATTTTTGCCTATGTTTACTGATTTTATTGAGTGGATTTCTGGAGCTCCTTGCTGCACCATTGCTGAAGTGGTCTTCTATTAGCCCCATTTCACTGTGACTTTCGCCAGAGATCTATAGCTCCATGTCTTCTCTACTCCTTTGTTCAACAGATACGAAATTCTCCAGATAATAGGCTATTTCATTTTTTTAAAACATCTTTATTGGAGTATAATTGCTTTACAATGGTGTGTTAGTTTCTGCTTTATAACAAAGTGAATCAGCTTTACATACACATATATCCCCATATCTCCTCCCGCTTGGGTCTCCCTCCGACCCTCCCTATCCCACCCCTCTAGGTAGTGACAAAGCACCGAGCTGATCTCCCTGTGTTATGCGGCTGCTTCCCACCTGCTATCTATTTTACATTTGGGAGTACACATAAGTCCATGCTACTCTCTCACTTCGTCCTAGCTTACCCTTCCCCACTCTGTGTCCTCAAGTCCATTCTCTACATCGGCATCTTTATTCCTGTCCTGCCACTACGTTCTTCAGAAAAAAATTTTTTATATTCCATATATGTGTGTTAGCAAACGGTATTATTTTTCCCTTTCAGACTTACCTCACTCTGTGTGACAGAATCTAGGTCCATCCACCTCACTACAAATAAATCAATTTCATTT
The DNA here is from genome assembly GCF_005190385.1 of Monodon monoceros. Classification (NCBI taxonomy): domain Eukaryota; kingdom Metazoa; phylum Chordata; class Mammalia; order Artiodactyla; family Monodontidae; genus Monodon; species Monodon monoceros. The sequence continues at coordinate 44,310,717 of NW_021703779.1, forward strand.
CTTTTTATGGCTGATCAATATTCCATTGTATATATGTGCCACATCTTTATCCATTTATCTGTTAATGGACACTTAGGTTGCTTCCATGTCCTGACTGTTGTAAATAGAGCTGCAATGAAGACTGTGGTACATGACTGTTTCTGAATTATGGTTTTCTCAGGGTATATGCCCAATGGTGGGGTTGCTGGGTAGATTGGTAGTTCTATTTTTAGTTTTGTAAGGAACCTCCATACTGTTCTCCATAGTGGCTGTATCAATTTACATTCCCACCAACAGTGCAAGAGGGTTCCCATTTCTCCACACCCACTCCAGGATTTATTGTTTCTAGATTTTTTGATGATGGCCATTCTGACTGGTGGGAGGTAATACATCATTGTAGTTTGATTTGCATTTCTCTAATGATTAGTGATGTTGAGCATTCTTTCATGTGTTTATTGGCAATCTGCATGTCTTCTTTGGAGAAATGTCTATTTAGGTCTTCTGCCCATTTTTGGATGGGTTGTTTGTTATTTTGATATTGAGCTGCCTGAGCTGCTTGTAAATTTTGGAGATTAATCCTTTGTCCGTTGCTTCATTTGCAAATAATTTCACCCATTCTGAGGGCTGTCTTTTCATCTTCTTTATGGTTTCCTTTGCTGTGCAAAAGCTTTTAAGTTTCATTAGGTCCCATTTGTTTATTTTTGTTTTTATTTCCATTTCTCTAGGAGGTGGGTCAAAAAGGATCTTGCTGTGATTTATGTCATAGAGTGTTCTTCCTATGTTTTCCTCTAAGAGTTTTATAGTGTCCAGTCTTACATTTAGGTCTCTAATCCATTTTGAGTTTATTTTTGTGTGTGGTGTTAGGGAGTGTTCTAATTTCATTCTTTTACATGTAGCTGTCCAGTTTTCCCAGCACCACTTATTGAAGAGACTGTGTTTTCTCCATTGTATAGCCTTGCCTCCTTTTTCATAGATTAGTTGACCATAGGTGCGTGGGTTTATGTCTGGGCTTTCTATCCTGTTCCATTGATCTATATGTCTGTTTTTGTGCCAGTACCATATTGTCTTGATTACTGTAGCTTTGTAGTATAGTCTGAAGCCAGGGAGTCTGATTACTCCATCTCCATTTTTCTTTCTCAAGATTGCTTTGGCTATTCAGGGTCTTTTTTCTCTCCATACAAATTTTAAGATTTTTTGTTCTAGCTCTGTAAAAAATGCCATTGGTAATTTGATAGGGATTGCACTGAATCTGTAGATTGCTTTGCATAGTATAGTCATTTTCACAATGATGATTCTTCCAATCCAACAACATGGTATATCTCTCCATCTGTTTGTATCATCTTTAATTTCTTTCATCAGTTTCTTATAGTTTTCTGCATGCAGGTCTTTTGTCTCCTTACATAGGTTTATCCCTAGGTATTTTATTCTTTTTGTTGCAGTGGTAAATGGGAGTGTTTCCTTAATTTCTCTTTCTGATTTTTCATCATTAGTGTGTAGGAATGCACGTGATCTGTGCATTAATTTTGTATCCTGCTATTTTACCAAATTCATTGATTAGGTCTAGAAGTTTTCTGGTAGAGTCTTTAGGATTCTCTATATATAGTCTCATGCCATTTGCAAACAGTGACAGCTTTACTTCTTCTTTTATGAGTTGGGTTTTATTTCTTTTTCTTCTCTGATTGCTGTGACAAAAACTTCCAAAACTATGTTGAATAATAGTGGTGAGAGTGGCCAACCTTGTCTTGTTCCTGATTTTAGTGGAAATGGTTTCAGTTTTTCACCATTGAGGACGATGTTGGCTGTGGGTTTTTCATATATGGCCTTTATTATGTTGAGGTAAGTTCCCTCTATGCCCACTTTCTGGAGGGTTCTTATCATAAATGCTGTTGAATTTTGTTGAAAGCTTTTTCTGCATCTATTGAGATGATCATATGGTTTTTATTCTTCAGTTTGTTAATATGCTGCACCATATGATTGATTTGCATATATTGAAGAATCCTTGCATTCCTGGGATAAACCCCACTTGATCGTGGTGGGTGATCCTTTTAATATGCTGTTGGATTCTGTTTGCTAGTATTTTGTTGAGGATTTTTGCATCTATGTTTATCAGTGATATTGGCCCATAGTTTTCTTTCTTTGTGACATCTTTGGTTTTGGTATCAGGGTTATGGTGGCCTCATAGAATGAGTTTGGGAGTGTTCCTCCCTCTGCTATATTTTGGAAGAGTTTGAGAAGGATAGGTGTTAGCTCTTCTCTAAATGTTTGAAAGAATTCACCTGTGAAGCCATCTGGTCCTGGGCTTTTGTTTGTTGGAAGATTTTTTTTTTTAAGAAGATTTTGGGGGTAGGAGTTTATTTATTTATTTTTGCTGTGTTGGGTCTTCATTTCTGTGTGAGGGCTTTCTCTACTTGTGGCAAGCGGGAGCCACTCTTCATCGTGGTGCATGGGCCTCTCACTATCGCGGCCTCTCTTGTTGCGGAGCACAGGCTCCAGATGCACAGGCTCAGTAGTTGTGGTTCATGGGCCTAGTTGTTCCACGGCATGTGAGATCTTCCCAGACCAGGGCTTGAACCCGTGTCTCCTGCATTAGCAGGCAGATTCTCAACCACTGCACCACAGGGAAGCCCAGTTGGAAGATTTTTAATCACAGTCTCAAATTTCAGTGCTTGTGATTGGTCTGTTTATATTTTCTATTTCTTCCTGGTTCAGTCTCAGAAGGTTGTGCTTTTCAAAAATTTGTCCATTTTTTCCAGGTTGTCCATTTTATTGGCATATAGTTGCTTGTAGTAATCTCTCACCCCTTTGTGTATCTGCAAGGTCAGTTGTTACTTCTCCTTTTTCATTTCTAATTCTATTGATTTGAGTCTTCACCCTTTTTTCTTGATGAGTCTGGCTAATGGTTTATCAATTTTGTTTATCTTCTCAAAGAACTAGCTTTTAGTTTTTGATGTCTGCTATCATTTCCTTCATTTCTTTTTCATTTATTTCTGATCTGATATTTATGATTTCTTTCCTTCTGCTAAATTTGTGGGGGGTTTTGTTCTTCTTTCTCTAATTACTTTAGGTGTAAGGTTAGGTTGTTTATTTGAGGTGTTTCTTGTCTCTTGAGGTAAGATTGTGTTGCTATAAACTTCCCTCTTAGAACTGATTTTGCTGCATCCCATAGATTTTGGGTCGTCGTATGTTCATTGTCATTTTTTTCTAGGTATTTTTTGATTTTCTCTTTGATTTCTTGAGTCATCTCCTGGTTATTTAGTAGCATATTGTTTAGCCTCCATGTGTTTGTATTTTTTACAGTTTTTTTCCTGTAATTGATATCTAGTATCATAGTGTTGTGGTCTGCAAAGATACTTGATATGATTTCAATTTTCTTAAATTTACCAAGGCTTTATTTGTGACCCAGGATATGATCTATCCTGGAGAATGTCCCATGAGCATTTGAGAAGAAAGTGTATTCTGTTGTTTTCGGATGGAATGTCCTATAAATATCAATTAAGTCCATCTTGTTTAATGTATCATTTAAAGCTTGTGTTGCCTTATTTATTTTCATTTTGGATGACCTGTCCACTGGTGAAAGTGGGGTGTTAAAGTTCCCTACTATTATTTTGTTACTGTCAATTTCCCCTTTTATGGCCGTTAGCATTTGCCTTATGTATTAAGGTGCTCCTATGTTGGGTGCATAAATATTTACAATTGTTATACCTTTTTCTTGGATTGATCCCTTGATCATTATGTAGTGTCCTTCTTTGTTTCTTATAATAGTGTTTATTTTAAAGTCTATTTTGTCTGATATGAGAATTGCTACTCCAGCTTTCTTTTGATTTCCATTTACATGGAATATCTTTTTCCATCCCCTCACTTTCAGTCTGTATGTGTCCCTAGGTCTGAAGTGCGTCTCCTGTAGATAGCATATATATGGGTCTTGTTTTTGGTTCCATTCAGCCAGTCTATGTCTTTTGGTGGGAGCATTTAATCCATTTACATTTAAGGTAATTATCGATATGTATGTTCCTATCACCATTTTCTTAATTGTTTTGTGTTTGTTATTGTAGGTCTTTTCCTTCTCTTGTGTTTCCTACCTAGAGAAGTTCCTTTACAACACATGCTTTAGCATTTGTTGTAAAGCTGGTTTGGTGGTGCTGAATTCTCTTAGCTTTTGCTTGTCTGTAAAGTTTTTAATTTCTCCATTGAATCTGAATGAGATCCTTGCTGGGTAGAGTAATCTTGGTTGTAGGGTTTTCCCTTTCATCACTTTAAATATGTCTTGCCACTCCCTCTGGCTTTCAGAGTTTCTGCTGAAAGATCAGTTGTTAACCTTATGGGGATTCTCTTTTATATTATTTGTTGCTTTTCCCTTGCTGGTTTTAATATTTTTTTCTTTGTATTTAATTTTTGATAGTTTGATTAATATGTGTCTTGGCATGTTTCTCCTTGGATTTATCCTGTATGGGACTCTCTGTGCTTCCTGGACTTGTTTAACTATTTCCTTTCCCATATTAGGGAAGTTTTAAACGATAATCTCTTCAAATATATTCTAAGTCCCTTTCTTTTTCTCTTCTTCTTTAGGATCCCTATAATTCAGCTATTTCTAATCATCCTCTAAGTTTTAAATAGACTTAGAAACCAGAGTGTTTATATACTTTTATGCTTTTCTGCATACCTATACATATACCCCATCTTCTACATACATAAATTTATTTATAGATGGATATAAATCTATATATGTCCATCTATCTGTTCATCCATTCATCTATTCGTTTATCCATCCTTCTGTCCCATATGCAATCTCATTTGCAACTAGAGTTCATTGCTAGAATTCGTTTGCAAGTAGAGTTAACGTGGAGGAAGATGGTGTCCCTACACACGGGAATCAAATGCTTTTATCACTTTCTCATCTTTGTGATTTTGAGTGCTTTTATGTTCAGCAAGCAGAAAATTGACCTTAAACTTTGTGCTTTTATCTGACCCTGGGAGTACCGACAGAAAAATATCAGAGAAAGAAGATGGGAGGTGTTTGGGTCAGAGAGGCAGAGGCAAAGGGATTTCCATACTCAGAAATGTATCAAATACTTGAACAATGTCTGTTAGGTAGGAGGAGCAATCTCAAGAGTGGGTGTGGGATGATGGGCTACGGAGCATAAGGAAGCTTAGTGTAACTTTACTACTTCTCATTGAAATAACAGAAACTCAGCTGAAATCTGCCAGGATTCTTTTCTGGCACTATGTGCATATTATACCTTACTGGAATTATGACATGTTTTGCTGCTACTACTGCTGACACCTCAGCTGATAAGTCTGATAGAACTTCACAATGCTAAGCCTTGGGAGGTGTGTGAGATGGGCACACATTGAGCACTAGATTGAATCTACTTTCTCCTTTTTCCTTTTTTTCAGACCCTTACTCAAACCCAACTGAAGATAATGTTTTTGAAGCTGTAAGTGAGGCTGTGGCAAAACCATTAGATGGCATGGGTCTACCAATCATCTCCAGGTGGCTAGGATGACTACATTCTATAGAATCCTTCATGGCAAATATGTTGGGACTGCTTGTGCTAGACCATAGAATGTGAAACCAAATACTGCAAGTGAGAGCTAAGTGTCCATCAACAGATGAATGGATAAAAATGATGTGGTACATATACACAATGGAATATTACTCGGCCATTAAAAAGAATGAAATAATGCCATTTGCAGCAACATGGATGGACCTAGAGATTATCATACGAAGAGAAGTAAGTCAGAAAGAGAAAGACAACTACCATATGTTCTCACTTATATGTGGAATCTAAAAACAAAACCAACCAACCAACAACAAAACTTAAGCTCATAGATACAGAGAACAGATTGGTGGTTGTCGGGTGGCAGGGGGAGATGGACAAAACAAGTGAACGGGGGGTCAAAAGCATAGTGACTATTGTTAAAAATACTGTATTGCATATTTGAAAGTTGCTAAGAGTAGGTCTTAAAAGCCCTCATCATAAAAAAGAAAAAAAAACTATGTATGCTGACAAATGTTAACTAGACTTATTATGGTCAGCATTTTGCAATGTACACAAATATTGAACTGTGTTGTACACCTGCAGCTAATAGAATGCTATATGTCAATTATACTTCAATAAAAAATAAAAGTAAATTTTAAAATTGTGAAAAACTCAACCAATTGTAAATATTAATCACATCTACAAAAACAGTGTTTAGTGTTTGACAAACAACTGGGCACCGTAGTATAGCCAAATTAACACATAAAACTAACAATTATGGGGTGTTTGGGGGGAGTGGACATCTTTGGGACAGCGTGGGCTTGATCCCCAAAGACAAAATCTGCTACCGCCTCACCAAATTGCTTATCAGGATTGGAACCTCCAGACTCAGTGACTCAGCCAGATTTAAAATACAGTGCCTATTATATTGGACCATATTCTCTCTGTCCCTGGAAGGGAAATTACTGAGGTTAGAAGCAAGGAGAGAGATCAGAGTCCTGCCTACAAATGACCTAAAAAATAAGAGTTTTCCTACCTTTGTCATATATCTGTCATCTAACAGATGACATTCCTCATCTATAGAATGTAGATAACAATTGTGTTTACCTCTTAGGGGTTTTGGGAGGATGAAATCGAATTAAAGTGCTTAAACCTATACCTTGCACATCAATAATCATTATATAAATGTTAGCTGTATATCAGTTGGTTTTGTTGTTATTGTTGTTGCTGTTATTACTAGTAGTACTATTACTATTATTATTAGCAGCAGCAGCATCCTAGGTAGAGACCTCTGCAATAGTGTGAAGTCAGCAAATTTGTATTCAAGACCTCTTTTGATATTGGTCTGTTCTTGAGATCCAGTGACAGCAGGAGGCTTGGAGGGCTTTAGCCCCTCTCCTCATCAGCATTAGCTACCCCCAATAGATATATGAGTAAAAACAGTATGATGCCACATTAAAACAGAACAAGCAAGCCCCCTAGCCTGTGCCCACCACTTTTGCTCTTTTCACCCCATTATCAACCTCTTACAGAGAAATTCTGGAGACTCTAAAGCTGGCCACACAATAGCTCTACATTACCCACATAAACTGGTCCTCTCTTCTCTTTCCCTCTCCTAATCAAACCCTAAGAATTAAGTAACACCATCCTCAGGAAACTGAAACACAAAGAGTTAAAGGGTCTTTCCCAAAGCCACACAGTTACTAACTGGTATAGCAGGGATTCAAACCCAGATATGCGGGACTTAAGCCTGGGTTCTGTCCACTCTGCCACACTAATGCATCCCAAGATACCTATGGCTTCAAATGGCTTAACTCCTAGCTTAAACAGAGTTTGTATTTCAAACCAGGAGTCATGTAGATGCAAAAAGCATGAATCTAAAAGAAGGAATTTTTAAAGTTAAATTGTAATTTCTTTAGGCTATGGAAGGAATCATGATGAAGATAGATTTTTTACATGGACAAAAAAGGATGCCTTCCAGAATTAAACAGTTATCTTTCTCCTTGTTATAAATAATTTTAGCATATGTTCTTGGTAATGTCATACAGGAATTAATTCATACAGTTGGAATGTTTAGGCAGTGTGGCAAGGTAGCGGGGGAGGGATTTGGAGGCAGGAGTTCTTTTAGGGATGTTCCCAAAGCATACCTTTGTGTAAACTCTAGACCTTAGACTTAAGGCAGCCATCTTCCTGACAAGCCAATTCAGGTGGAGGCAGAAGATTAAGGAAGTCTCCTTACAGCTCTTAGCTTGGCAGAGGAATGACGGCAAAGACTGCTGGAGAGTCTAGTGTTAAGACTGGATCCCTGTAAAGTTCTCTCTTTCTAGACACGCACTCTGCCAGGCTGCAGAGAATTTGAAAATACTTGAATGACTTTGGGACTTGCCATATCTTAGCTAAGCTGTCAATGTGGAAAATCACAAAGTAATTATGAGTGTTTTCACTGTCCTTCTAAATTAGGCAGTAAATAGGATGAATCACTGAATGAGACATCAGTACTTTCCAAGCTCACTGCAGCATACTGAGAAAGGTAATTATTGAGTGAAAAGCAAAGAGCTACCCAAGCTGAGGTAGCCTCAAGGAATATGTGTGAAAGGGAGGAGACTTAGAACGCATAGTACCTTTATATTATTGGCATTTTACCTATCATGGAACATAGCAAAATATTCTAAATTTGCAAACAAACACAGCTACAAAAAAGTCCCTCATCCCTACTCTCTTCCACACCCCTCCTCCACCACAAAACACTGCTGCTGGGAAGCTTTTCCCAATACTGAAAGCCCCACAAAGAACCTACCTACTCTTCCCATTTACCTGACCAACAGCACCACCAAAATCAATAGCATGGAACTGTTGGTTCTCTTTTGGCAATGAAAAACACACTCACACACAGACACCATTTTTTTGAGACATCAGTGGTTTACAGGATGGGCGAGCTTACACGCCTGAAGCAAGGTCCTGGAGAGACACCCCACCACGTGCAGCAGACGACAGGTAGGACATGGAGGCAGTCTTCGTGCAAACACCATTTTTATAACACTGCCTCCCTGCTCAGAAATTTAAAATTATTTCCGGTGCCCACTCTATCAAGCCCAAGTTCTGAAATTCCCTGATTTTAGAAATAAGGTGTTTCATAATCAATTTCACCCCTATTTCCCAGCATATAAAGTTCTTTACAGGACTCATTGTCTTCGTATGGAGTGGAAAAAACACTTTGGGATTTCACACTTGCAGTTTTAACTATATAAGTGCAATGCCAATGTTCAACTTCAGGTTAGAGTTTGCAGTTTTGCTGAAACACAGATTTGAATTAGTGTTGCTGTGGAAGCTGGTATGTAGCACCCAGACCCTTAGCTAGTCACAGTATCTCACATGCCCTCTAGCATCCACGTCATGATACAGCACTACTGTTCTCTCTAAGAGTCAATGACATAGGTAGTACCATCCCTGTTTTACAAGTGAGGCAACTGAAGAAGTTAAATATGATGTATTCATTCAACCAACATTGATGGAGTGCCTGTTCTGGAAATTAGGGATAGAGCAGTGAACAAAACAGCAATTCTGAAGCTTATATTGTTAAGGGGTAAGCATAAAAATAATCAAGTAATCTAATAAACAAGATGATTTCAGTGAAGAAATGCTTTATGAAAAGACATCTAAAATCTTAAAAGGATGAGAAAATGACAAAATTAACGAAGACAAGATTATAATTCCAGCACAAAGCAAATTAGATACTGGAGGAATGGCTGAATGCAGATTCTTATGCCACTTCATGCAAAAGCACCCAATGCAATGAAGCAGCTCTTGAGGTAATGTTGAAATACATTTAATGAAACAGAATATTAAGCCCTACTAAACATAGCCTTTACCAAAAATGTTTTACAATTTTAAAATGTATGCATAAAAAGTAGGATACAAAAGATGTTCATTCACTGAACAAATTATTTTTTTTACTTATTTTTTAACATCTTTATTGGCATATACTTGCTTTACAATGGTGTGTTAGTTTCTGCTTTATAACAAAGTGAATCAGCTATACATATACATATATCTCCATATCTCCTCCCTCTTGTGTCTCCCTCCCACCCTCCCTATCTCACCCCTGTAGGTGGTCACAAAGCACCGAGCTGATCTCCCTGTGCTA
>NW_021703779.1:44320419-44339963 GCF_005190385.1 Monodon monoceros
GTGCTATGTGGCTTCTTCCCACTAGCTATCTATTTTACATTTGTTAGCATATATAAGTCCATGCCACTCTCTCACTTCATCCCAGCTTACCCTTCCCCCTCCCTGTGTCTCCAAGTCCATTGTCTACATCTGCATCTTTATTCCTGTCCTGCCCCTAGGTTCTTCAGAACCTTTTTTTTTTTTAGATTCCATATATATGTGTTAGCATACGGTATTTGTTTTTCTCTTTCTGACTTACTTCACTCTGTATGACAGACTCTAGGTCCATCCACCTCACTACAAATAACTCAATTTCATTTCTTTTTATGGCTGAGTAATATTCCATTGTTTATATGTGCCACATCTAGAATCTCCTATGTGTAAGGTGCTATTATATATATTGAGGATACAGCAGTGAACAAGAAAGACTAAGAGAATTTCTGCCCTCTGAGAACTGAAATTTCCATGGAAAAAGGAGAATAAACAAGTCTACAAATACATGAATTAGATTCTTTTTACATCTGAATATTTTATTGGATGCATATAATTAACTAGAGATCAATATTTTGCAGTTCCTTGTTTCTTTTGAGATAAAATTTATGTACAATAAAGTGCACACATTTTGTACTTTTTCTTTAAATTAGGGAATAACAATAGCTTTGGCAGGTGAAAGGGAAAAGTAATGAAAGAAGAAAGGAGCAAAAAAATAACGATTTTTCCTTTATATAAAAATTATAGGTTCCATATACTCATATAAACATTGCACTCTGTATGACAGTCTCTGCAAATAGCACTATTTTGTTCCTTTTTATGGCTGAGTAATATTCCATTGTATATATGTACCACATCTTCTTTATCCATTCCTCTGCTGATGGACATTTAGGTTGTTTCCATGTCTTGGCTATTGTAAATAGTGCCACAATGAACACTGGGGCATATGTATCTTTTTGAATTATGGTTTTCTCCAGGTATATGCCCAAGAGTGGGATTGCTGGGTCATACGGTAGTTCTATTTTTAGTTTTTTAAGAATGGATACCAGAATTAGAATCACCCTCTTAGCAGTAAGTTTACCATTTTTAACCCTTTTTTTCCCTTTAGTTTCCCGTAGTCTTAACACAGCCTGAAACACAGAAGTGGGCACAATGGCACAGACAAAGAGCTCCAGAAGTCCTCCATTACTGTCTTGAGGATCAGGAAAGGTAATTCCTAATGCTCGGAGGGTGTACGGAACTCACTCCCCCTTTTTAATCTTCCCACTAACAGTGCAAATCCTTGCCAACACCTGTTATTTCTTTTCTTTTTGATAACAGCCATTCTGACAGGTGTGAGGTGGTATCTCATTGTGGTTTTGATTTGCATTTCCCTGATGGTTAGTGATGTTGAGCATCTTTTTATATGCCTGTTGGCCATCTGTATGTCTTCTTTGAAAAAATGTTTATTCGGGTCCTGTGCTCATTTTTTAATTGATTGGTGGCTTTTTGTTTCTTTGGAAAAATATTTATTCAGATCCTGTGCTCATTTTTTAATTGGATTGGTGTATTTTTTTTATTTTGCTACCAAGCTGTATGAGTTCTTTATATATTTTGGATCTTAACACCTTATCAGATATATGATTTGCAGATATTTTCTCCCATTTAGTTGGTTGCTTTTTTATTTTGTTGATGATTTCCTTTGCTATGGAGAAGATTTTCTTTTTGATGCAGTCCTGCTTGTTTATTTTTGCTTTTGTTGCCTTTTCTTTTAAGAGTCATATCAAAAAAAAAAAAGTCACCACCAAGACCAATGTCAAGGAGCTTCTTCCCATCAAAACCCTTTGGAAAAAGGTGTGAGTAATGGGTTATTCTATCTCTGGAACAGCAAGAACAAACCTCTGATGACTTATTCAGATTCAGAGAAAATATGTGAGGATTTCAGATCATACTATAATGTGCAAACATTTTATTCATGGGAGCCCTGGTCTATGGGAATGGGGAATTTTCCCATGGTGAGAAGAAACAGAGGGTCACATGATCTTGACCAGTGGCCTGTGATGCTTCATTCTCGAAGTTCAGAAACATGGGTTCAGTCTGACTCCCAGAAACTAGTTATGTGACTGTATCCAAGACCCAAAACCTCTCTGAACTTCCATTTTTCATTTATAAAATGGAGACAATATTTGCCCAATTTCTTTCATGGGATGATGTGATAATCAAATGTGATCAGAAAAAGAAGAGCAATTAGAAATCCAACTCTGTGTCTACTTCTTCACTGTATAGATGAAAAACCTGAGGCCCCAAGAGAAGGATATTTCTCATACACTAAGCCACTCAGCTGGTATTAGGATGCCACTCCTATGAGTGGAATTATGATGTCTTAATGCTACCACAGAAAGTGTATGACTTTGAAGTCGGTCAAATCTGGGTTTGAGTCCCTGTTCTTGCACTTACCCTTTGACCTTAGACAAATTACTTCACATCTACATGCCTCAACTTCTTGTGTGGAAAAATAGTACCCATCTCATAGGATTGTGGTGAATAGTAAATGGATGTGAAGGGTGTGGCAGACAGTAATGGCTCAGTAATGTCAGTGCTTTTTCTTTGTTCATCCAGTGCTCTTTCTCTAATCTTACTATTACATCATGACACAGTTTCCAGATCTCATGGAGTCCTTGTGTTTGCTTGTGACAGACAACATGGAGAGTGTTAGAGTGAGATGGTAGCATAGGGGTGGGACAGTACATTTTTTCTATAGATTAATCACTGTTTTCCTACAGACTGGACCTGAGCTCAGGTTTCCAAGTATACTCTAAGGTCCTCTTCTCCATAAAAAGTCTCCTGGAGTCTAGAGAAGTTGTCAACACAAAAATTTGGAACAACAGTATTTATGGTTCTTGTCATTTGCACTGGGTCCATTCTCATGAAAAAGAGGATCTATTTTCCAAAGATGGCTTTCAAAACACATATTTTAGATCTGCTCTCAGCCTGGCCTTAAGTTCAAACTCTCATGTTAAATAGGGAAATGGTTGTTCCCTCCTCTAATTTTATCTTTTCAAGCTATGAACATTTTGCACAAACTAGGGTGCTAATTGTGGGCCACAGTGCCATAGGTTAAAGACCTAAGTACTACCTCCAGAATCATGTTCCTAACTCTAGCTGAAGGTCCATTTGGCTGGCACAGAGTTGGAAGAAAATTCCAACTATAATTTCTTGTTCAAAAGCCAATGTTCATGCACTTTTTATTCCAGCTTTATTGAGATATAATTGACATATAACATTGTGGAAGTTTAACATGTACAATACGATGATTTGTTACATGTACATATTGCAAAATGATTACCACAATAAGGCTAGTTAACACATCCATCATCTCACATAATTACAGATTTATTTTTGGTGTGTTGAGAACATTTAAGATCTAGTCTTTTAGCAACTTTCAAGTGTATAATACAATATTGTCAACCATAGTCACCATGCTGTATATTAGAGCCCCAGAACTTACATTTTATAACTGAAAATTTGTACCCTTTAACCAACATCTCCCCATTTTCTCCACCCCCAACCCCTGGCAACCACTGTTATACTCTTTGTTTCTATGAATTTGGCATTTTAAAGATTCCCTTTGAATACCTTACTACTAAGAATTGAGCCTAAGAGAATTATTTAAAATCCATTTGTTTGACAAATACTTATTGAGCATCTAGGATCTGGGATACATCAGTAAACAAATGAGACAAAGGACCTTGCCCTTGTAGATTAACTTCAAAGTGGGAGGAACCAATAATAAGCAATAAGTATAATTGAGTAAATTAGATACTATGCATATATGGGTACAAGAAATGGCGGGGGTGGGGGCATAGAGCAGAATCCTTGCAGATAGGTGTTTCCATGTTGGGGTTGTTATGTAACTTCACAAATTGTCTTGCATTCAGAGAATGAAAGGATCAAATATATTATAGCACATCACCTGGAAGAAATGCTATATATTCACTAACACAGTAAATGCAAAGACTATGGAGCAGTTTAGATCACTGTTTATGCAATAATGTTACATAGAAAAAATAGAACAAAATTGCATGTATACTATGGTTATAACTATGTAAAATAGTATGACAACACCAAAGGCATGGTCCATGAAATAAATAACTGATAAGCTAGACTTCATTGTTAGAAAGGCCTAACTCCAGAACACTGACAACACCAAATGCTGCTGGCAAGGATGTGGAGCAACAGGAACCCTTATTCATTGCTGGTGGGAGCAGAAAATGATACAGCCACTTTGGAAGACATTTTGGCAACTTCTTACAAAACTGAACATATGCTTACCACAGGATCCAGCAATCATACTTCTTGATATTTACCTGCAGGAGTTGAATGCCCTCACAAAAATCTGCATGCAAATGTTTACAGTGGCTTTATTCATAATTGCCAAAACTTGGAAAAAACTAAGATGTCCTTCAGCAGGTGAATGAATAAATAACTGTAGGACATGCAGACAATTATTATTCAGTGCTAAAAATAAATGAGTTTTGAGCTATCAAGTCATGAAACAACATGGAGGAATACATATTACTAAGTAAAAGAACCTGAAAAATCTACATACTGTATGATTCCAACAAATGACATCCTGGAAAAGGCAAAACTATGGAGAAAATTTTTTTAAAAATCAGTGGTTTCCAAGGATTGGGGGAGGGGGATGAATAGGTGGAGCACAGAGGATTTTTAGGGCAGTGTAAATACTCTGTGTGATATTATAATGATGGATACATGTCATTATACATTTGTCTAAACCTATAGAATGTACAACACCAAGAGTGAACCATAAAGTAAACTATAGAGTTTGGGTGATTGTGATGTGTCAATTTTAACAAATGTACCACTCTTATGGGGGATGCTGATGATAATGGGGGAAGGTATGCATGTGTGGGGAAGGGAGTATGTGGGAAATCTCTGTACCTTTCCCTAAAGCTTGCTGTGGACCTAAAACTGCTCTAAAAAGTTGTCTTAATATTTTTAAAAACGTGTGTAAATATGAATAAAAACTAGAAGGGGATCTAGAAATATAAAAGCAATTGTGTTCAGGGTGGAGGATTATGGGTAAACCTATTTACTGTATTAATTGTAAATTATTTAAATTGAAGGAAAAAAATTCACTTGAATAGAAGGAATAAAAGATGGGGAGCACAATGCTTACTTGAATGCTGAGTTTAAGAACTGTATGGGGAAAATTACCTTTCATACCCCTTCCTTGAAAACTAGCTTCTTTCTGAATCCTTGGGAATGAACTTTGGTCAGCCATAACCATCAGCTTCAGAATTCTTCTCCTAAGAGCCAGTGCTAAAGCTTAAGGCTGTGCATATTATACACTACAGAACTTCAGGGATGTCATTCACATTGTAGTCTATATAATGGTGTTTCTTGGAATTGCAGAGTACACAGTTTGAAAATCGTACGTTGTAGCCCTGCTAAGAGATAGGAATCCAGTATTACTAGCCATGGCTGGTTTGGGCATACCTAGTCCATCTAGCACATCCCTGAATGGGTTTTTACTTGTAAAAGCTTTATTGATATATAATTCATATATGTTACAAAGTCATGGAAGTTGCTAAGAGTCTAGACATGTGAGATGCCTGACAAATTGATTTTTGCAGGCACCTTGAGACTCAGTCAGAAACTTGCTTATTCTAGAGATGCCCAGGGGTTCAGATAGCTGACAACTAGACCTGGAGAAGTTAGGCCTGTTCTAAATTCCTCAGAAATTTCAGCACACTTGAAACCATATCAGAGCTCAGGACCTAACCATAGGATCACACTGACTTGCTTTCCATAAAGACCTAAGGACTACTGAGAAGGGCATCAGATTTGAGGTCAGTTTTGGAGATTAAAAGTCCTGAACTCTTGTCTCTTATGGAGACACCAAGTTGCATTTTTTCAATGATTTTTTTCTCCCAATAAAATCCCAGGGTCTGATTTTGATCCAAATCCATGGGGTTCATCCAGAAGCAAATGGCTCCTAGGATCATTGACTCTGACTACACAACAAGTACATGTTAAACTAAATCTTCACTTCAGCCAGCTTTGGATTTGGTCTTGCATAAAACTGGCAATAAAATAAGAAACATGGTTTAAACTTCACAAATATCTGCCAGGGAGCTAGTTTGGCTCAAATAATTTTCACCAATGAGTTAAAGATAAACCCATAGCAATTTGATTTCTCTGCTGGTGGGAGTAGGGTGGTTGATCAGAGAATCAGTATTATTTATATTTGCTTGATGGTATAAAACACATATACTTTGCTTTATGAGCTAGATTAATTCCACAAATTTCCAACTGTAAGACTAAAACTGAAAAGCATTTAAACTGAATTCCATGGTCCCATTAGGAAATCAGAGATGGGGTTTACGTGGGGGAAAGCTCTCCAAAGAAACTGTTGAAAAATTTTGTGAAGAAAGATGCTAACATGGTGGTCATCTCTATGACCTATTAAGTAGTGTAAGGAAAGTTGCTGGACTTTTGGTGCTACCAAACATAAGCTGTACTTTAGTAGCTATCCATCTACCTTAAGAACTCTATTAGGACCAAGCCCGTCCAGTTCAGGTCTCCTGAAGGATTTTTACACATACCATCACTAAGAGACCTGATTACTTAAGAAGGACCTACTGTATAGCACAGGGAACTCTACTCAATACTCTGTAATGACCTATATGGGAAAAGAATCTAAAAATGAGTGGATATAGGGCTTCCCTGGTGGTGCAGTGGTTAAGAATCTGCCTGCCAATGCAGGGCACACGGGTTTGAGCCCTGATCTGGGAAGATCCCACATGCCGCGGAGCAACTAAGCCCGTGAGCCACAACTACTGAGCCTGCGCGTCTGGAGCCTGTGCTCCACAACCGGAGAGGCCGGGACAGTGAGAGGCCCACGCACCGTGAGGAAGAGTGGCCCCTGCTTGCCGCAACTGGAGAAAGCCCTCGCACAGAAATGAAGACCCAACACAGCCAAAAAAAAAAAAAAGTTGAACCTTCAAAAAAAAAAAAAGAGTGGATATATGTATATGTATAACTGATTCACTTTGCTGTATACCTGAAACTAACACAACATTGTAAATCAACTATACTCCAATAAAAAATTTTAAAAATGAAGATCCTAAGTGGTGTTCCTGAGGTTAAAGTTTAGCAGGAAGGGCTTCAGCACCATTTTTAGAAGGACTCTATAAAGCTACAGAAATTGCAAAGCAGCGGTGCTCGAATTTCAGAGGGCATGTTGAAAATGCATATTCTTGGGCCCCATACTCAGAAATTCTGATTCAGTAGGACTGGGAGTGGATGCCCAGAAAGGTACATTTAAAAGTAATCCTCAATAGGGATTCTGATGCAGGAGTTTCAGGGAGAAGACTTTGAGAACCATTACTATATCTGAAAGGAAGAAGGTCCTAAATGTCAGGATTTGGGAAATACTTAAAATGATAGACTCAGTCAATGCTGGAGCTCCTGCAAGGTCTCTTATCATAGCTAACATTTATTGAGTATTTCACTATCTCCCAAGCTCTGTCCAAAGCATATTTTACGTACTGTCATTTATTCCTTACAACCCTATTAGGCAGGTACTATTAATCCTCACTTTACAGATGAGGAAACTGAGGCACAGAGAGATTAAATAACGTGCCCTAAAGCCTACAGTTAGTAAGTAGCAGATAGTTTTGCCCTTGAACCTACACATATAACCACTGTGTCATACTGCTGTAGCAGGCATTCACATGTATTGTTTAGTACTCTTTGGGCTTGGCAACTAGTGAAATAGGGGGGAAATGCTCCCAGGAGAAGAGAATGTTGAATCCCAAAGGGACCTATTCTAACTACCTCCTTTTACAGAAGTGGAAACAAGCCCTTCTGAGTACCTAAGTATATGAGCCAAAGAGGCTTCACCTCTTCACTTTTCATGCATTCCCTTTGACAGTGGACTGTGATTTTCTCTCCTTTATTCCTTTGTG
This sequence comes from Monodon monoceros, assembly GCF_005190385.1. Lineage (NCBI taxonomy): Eukaryota > Metazoa > Chordata > Mammalia > Artiodactyla > Monodontidae > Monodon > Monodon monoceros. Next base: position 44,328,363 of record NW_021703779.1, read on the forward strand.
ACTTGGTATCTGGGGCAAAATGGCTACATAGCACAGATATCATTGCCCCTTCCACTACTTGAAAAACCCCTCCTCAACCATTCAAACTTGGAATTATTGTCTATTTCATTTAGAGTAAAATCTCTCTGATTGTGATTTACTTTTATTAAATCCATTTTGTTGATCTTGCTTAGCTCAATATTTCTAGATCATCTACCAGGAAATCACTGAATTATTCTGATATAGCCCTAGAGGTCAATACTGAGTGTCCCATTTACTTACCTAAGGAAAAATTGAGTACAAGAACAGCTCACATGTCTGGCATACTAAGAGACTCTCCCAACTGTGCTACAAATTGGGGGTATGCTTCAGGCTGGGAAGAGACAAGTCATCTATGTAGTTAGTGGGAAGAAGCGTCCCTACCCCCAAATAATTACTTGGAGAGGATTGCAATGTTTATTTCCTAATTCAAATTCCCAATGATTCAGCCACCTGAATTAGCTCCAAAGTTCCTTGTTAGTTTAAGCAGTCACTGAACCCTCCATTTAAACAATAATAATAATTCTTATAATATTGAGTGCTTACTATGTGCCAGGCACCATTCTAAGAGTTTTATATGTATTAACTCATTTGATCCTCAGAAACTCCCTTACGAAGTATATACTGTTATTCTCTCCATTTTATAGATGACTAAGCTGAGGAACAAAAAGGTTAATAGACATATTCAGAATCACAGAACTAGTCAATGGCAGAACCATGTAACCCTGGCTTCTCTGATCTCATTGGCCTTGCAGGATGATAGCAACAATAACAAGTATGAGTTATTATATGCTTGCAGATATTATGCCTCCTAATCATTACAACAGCCTTAGGAGGCATTTGACAGATGAGGAAATTAAGGTGCAACAAGGTAGGGTAACTTTCCCATGGTCATACAGCCAAGTAAGAAGCAAAACAATGATTCAAACCAGGCAGTGTAAGGCCAAAGCTAGTCTAAATAACAGACATTTTACTGCCCTATCAAGAGCGTAAGCAACAATCACAATGGACTTTCACTCTTCAGTAAAGATAATGGTACTGCTTTCCTTTGGTTTAATGGAAAATACATAGGTGTTGAAATCAGACCTCACTTCAAATTCTACTAGTATCTTACTTGCTGTGTAGCCACAGACAAGTAACTTAACCTTTCTGAGCCTCAGATTCCTTGTCTGTAAAATGGAGATGAAAATAATACCCAACTCACCTAGTAGATGATAACATACATAAGAAGCCCAGCATAGTTTCTGGCAAACAATAGGAGCTCACAGATTGTAAGCAGTTACTCCTTCCCTTTTTGTTTTCTCCTTCTCTTGGCAGGTCGAGTATGATTTCCTGCTTGGAAATGGAGAGGTTGTCTCATGCTACAGTATCCTTGTTATTGCTTGACATCGTTCTCTTCCTTTTAAGAAAAGAGGTTTCACCTCTTTGGAAATTCAGTGTTTGAGGCAGACATTCCAGTCTCCCCATATGAAATATCCCCCCACCCAATCTTAATATTGAAATGCAGCTCCTTTGAAACCTTACAAAAATTTAAGTTGAATAGTCTAAAAAAGCATCTTGGCTTCCTCTCATCTCCAACAGGTATCAAGCCATTACTTCCTGTGGCAGTGCTAGAGGCAGTCTGTAAGTGGACTTTCCTCTTTTCCTATGATCCTGTATTTCAACTTTGGCACCCTGAAGAGGACCCAAGCTCACTGGCACTTAGGAAAGATATATACACTTTACATCCAGGTAGAAAGATGTCAGCTGCCTAGGGCAAGGAACCCTTGGTGGAGATGGTCACTAGGGGAGTCTCTATTTAGGCATGAAAATTGCCTGGAGTCCCTCCGGGTGAGTCCAAGGGCATCTGGTGGTTATCTACCTGTTCCTCAGCTGCAGATAAAGTGCACAGACAGGAACAGAGATGGGGGCAGGTGAGGGAAAAATTAAGCTTTGGACTTTATAACCACTGTTTTTCTTTCTTAGTTGATCTGTTTTTACTTTACCCTGGTATGTAAATTTATTCACATTTGCCTCATTATCTTTGGAGTATGCACCTTAGCTAATGTTTACTTACTCCTACCTTTCTTTTTCTTTCTGTAGTTCCCTAAATGAAATTTATTAAATTTTATTTTGCCATGATCTTATTTGCTTTAAACCATCTTTATCTTTGTAAAACAAACTCCTACCTAATATTTGTTTATTTATAAGACAACCTTTGTATGGATGTCCAGAAGGAAGCACCCTTCATGCTCTTAGCCAAGGGAGGGATGGTCAGTTACATTTTTCTTTTGATTGCCAGACCCTGGCAGTAGGAAGCCCTTCTCCCTCCAACACCAAACCCTTGACCCTGAAACCCTAAAATTGAACAATCCCAGAACTCCATAAGCCATAATTCCTATCCCAAGATAACAGAAAGAATTGGATGAGTATTTCTATCCAAGGAGAGACTCTCAGTGGAACACCCCATTTTTCTTAATTACATAGTCATTGTAAAAAACTTGGGAAGCACATAAAACCAGATTTCATCTTAACTAGCAAGCAAGCACCCTTGAACTATCCCAATAAAATTCCATGGGCGTACACTTTGCAGAGGACCCATAATTACACCATCAGTTTATTTTCTTGATCCCCTGTGTCTCCTTACATCCAGAGTACTTAAGGGGGGAATTCAATTTGTGTAAAATTTCCACATCTTTCACCCTTACCACTTTGCCCCAAAAGCTATGAATAAGTTGACTAGGGCCAGGGTTGGAAATCCCTCCAATGGTATTTATAGAATGGAGGTAACTGTAAGTAGAAACACCCTGTACCTTCGAGAGCTATAATTAAAAAAAACACACACACAGCTTACCAGTTACTTGAGAGTGGCTAAATTAAGGCATTTGTTTCATTTTCTGACCAGAAACCTCAGCTTCTCATAAGTTATGCAGCTAAACAAACAGTAGCCACAGAACCAGATAATCCTAAAGCAAAGGGCACCCAGGACTCCACAGGTTCCTTGGAATATATATTCCAGTACCTAGAGGCTTTAAAAAATTTTTTTCTTGGAGTATAGTTGCCGTACAGTTTTATGTTAGTTTCTACTGTACACCAAAGTGAATCAGCTGTACATATACATATATCCCCTCTTTTTTGGATTTCCTTCCCATTTAGGTCACCACAGGGCATTGAGTAGAGTTCCCTGTGCTATACAGTAGGTTCTTATTAGTTATCTATTTTATACATAGTCGTGTATATATGTCAATCCCAATCTGCCAATTCACCCCACCCTCCTTTCCCCCTTGGTATCCATCCATTTGTTCTCTATGTCTATGTCTCTATTTCTGCTTTGTAAATAAGATTGTCTATAATAATTTTTCAGGTTCCACATGTATGCGTTAATATACAATATTTGTTTTTCCTAGGGTCTCTTTAGAAATGTGGCAAGGTGGGATCCCACATATGCATAATCGCCAAGCCTTATAAAACACTTACTAGATGTTGGGCAACAGTTCTAAGCACATTACATATATATTAACTCATTTAATTCTCACAGCAAAACTTCCAAGGAGATACTATTATTATCCCTATTTTATAGATGAGGAAACTGAGGTAAAGAGAGATTAAGTAACTAGCCTAGGGTCACACTGCCACTAAACTAATAGTACCAAGATTTGAACAAAAACATCTCGGAGTTTAGAAACAATGCTCTTAATCAGTCTGCTGTGGGCTACACTGCTTCATTTTTCCTAGGCCATTCTCTCTCCTAGATGTTCCAGAATAAAAAAATTGGCAGTGTAAAGAGTGGATTAGCAAGGTCAAACTCAGCTAATGTCAAAGGAATGCTCTCTGCACTGACTAGAATATAATTAGGACTAATTTCTCTTGGTTTTGATCTGGGGCCTCAAAAATACAGACACTCTCTGTCTTAATATTTGCATTCTTCCAGCTAGGGTGCATGAAGATGGTTTAGGTGTCTATTCTCAGTTTGAGTATTATACAGTCAACACAGGCTATGTAGCCAAAGATTGACATAGGGTAGGTCATGCTGCTCCAGAGCTTCTTGCCATTCTCAATGGGGATTGGGAAGAATGTTTCCTTTGAGGACAGCTATGGGATTTCAAGAAGAAAACACCTGCCAGAGACATCGAGAAGTAAAACCTAGTCTTATTAGCTTCCTATTAAAGGGGCTTAAGGGAATCCTGCTTATATCTGCAATCTAGTGACCAGTGTTCATTCATTCAATCATTAAACACACATTTACTGAATACCTACTATGTGGAGGCACTAGAGATACAGTGGGGAAGAAGACAGACAAACCCTGCTATTGGGGACTTGCTCACTTAATGTTCAGCATGTCTTTGAGGACAGCTATTCTTAGATTTGAGGTCTTTGGTCATTGGAAATAATCACTTCTCTCTCAAAATATGACCCTCAAAATTGCCTCAGTTTCCCCACGTGTAAAACAAGGGTGGAATTGTGTTCCCCAGGGAAGCTGACTCTTAGTCAGAGCTCAGTGTGCAGAAAGTTTATTGGGATGTTCTCACAATTGACTTCTGTGGGGGAAGGAAAGAAACAGGATTGGGCAGAGGGAGATGCCGAACTATGATAAAGCCTCAACAAAGGCTCCAGGAACTCTGGAATTGGGATGGCCCTCCTGAATTGGAGCCAGCAATCAGATTTTTTACCTCCATATAATGCACTGAATACACACAGCCTTGGGAATGCAGCTTTGGGCAAGGCAGCTGTTTTCAGTGAATGGCAATTCCCAAAGAGCTACCTTCAGGCACTGCTTCCAGCAGCTAGGAGAATAAATCCTTTAGTCCTGAAGGGGGATTTGTCCAGTGCATTACAGCATCCACTACAGAAGGACTGGACTCTGATATATGAGGCCCTGTCCATATGTCTCAGCCTGTGATCTCATGCCTTTAGGGACTGGTAAAAGTCACTGCTGCCTGCTCTGTCAACCAGACATCCTTGGTGAGTACCACAGTGGCAGTGCCGCCCTGCAATGCCATTTTCTGCATGGCTACCTGCTACTCCAAATACGTGAAAGACCTTGACTGACAGGTCCAACTAGTCTCTCATCCTGCTTCAGGCTTCCACTTGTACCCAGTAGGCTCTGTGGGGTCTTGTAGCCCAGGTTCTTCAGAGTAGATGCCAGCACCTTGAGTTCCATCACAGGCTTCTGCAGACCTGGCTGCAGTTACCCCTTGCCTAATCTTGGTGAGCAGGACATTGTGAATATTCTAGAGAGCTCAGCATGGTTTCTGTATTACGTTAATTAAGAAAATCCTAATTTATGAGAGAGCTGTAGGCAAAGGGATGCAGTCTCTCTGGGATACACGATTTTATAACTTTGTGCTGCCACCTGGTGGCCACTCTGCTGATGCACAAAATAGAACCCAGGGATTTGATTAATAGAATACCCAGGAAAAGCCATCTTTAATGTGGGCTTTTTCTCCCCTTGGAAATGAAGAAAAAAGTTTCTAAGTTTTTGCTTAAGCTATTTTGGACGGAATTATTCCTACCTTGGAAAGTCTTCTATCAATCTTTCATGCCCCAGCTCAGATGTCTCCTCTCTAAGAAGCCTTCCTAAACCAACCCAGCAATCAGTTCCTCCCTTCTCTGGGCTGCCCTAGGACAGTTTATGTGTTCCTCCAGCCACAGCCTGGATTGCACTTGAGTGAATTACTTAATTTAAGCCTTATAAAAATCCTGTGAGCTAGGTATTATTATCATGCCTGTTTTAGAGTCGAGGAAACTAAGACACAGAAGAAGGGTGAGGTAATTGCTTGAAAGGGGCAGGATTCAAACCTAAGTAGTAAGGATCCAGAGGTCATGCTTTCATTCACTAGGTTTCCTACCAACTGCTCATCGCTATTGGTCTCCAGCTACTTGCCCTGGTTAGTTTCTTCAGTTACTCTTGTAAATTCTACATTTTATAGCTATATGAACAAATGATTAGTTAAGACCCCCAAATTCTACACCTTAAAACATGGTACCAATGATTTTGACCTGCAACTTTTTAAAGCAGGTGTTAGCAATTATCTATCACAACTATAGAAAAGACTCCATAATGCTTTCAAAGAACAACTGATTTGAGCTATGTTATTTCTATATGATACCACCAGGATGAAATAGCTGCAAAATATACCCAGGAAAAATGAAAAAAAAATGTACCACATGGTATCATTGAATATAAACTAGTTATATTTTGGAGGATCTCTGCTCCTAAAATATTATTTTTCATTTTAGAAGAGTTCAACAATTTGTTGATTGATTAATTAACCCAGACACAGTGCTAGATGCTGGAGATTAAGAGACAAAAGAGATACCGCCCTGGCCCTCACAGATGTCACATAAGTTGCCAACTGTAACTAGTTGAAATAACGGAGACACTTACAAAGCACCAAGATTGGCTTAAGAAAGTAAAAGAAGATGTCCTAGAGGAGGTGATAGTTGAGCCAAGTCTGGCACCAAAGAGAGCATTTGCCAGGTGGACAAGGGCAGGGTGGAAGGAATTGTAGGAACAGAGAAGTGGGTATGCACATAAGTGTAAGAAAATATGATATGCTCCCTCCACCTGGTGCAGTCAGGGGACTATGAATAGTTCAGGTTTTCTGGAGAGAGGTATAAAGTGACAAAGCAGGGGGCATGCTGAGAGAATTGCACAAATAAAATTGTGGTGTTTTAAAAGGAAAATAATGGGGGGGTGGGTCAAAAGGTAAAAACTTCCTTATAAAGTTATAAAATAAATGCCGTGGGAATGTGTAAAAAAGGTAAAAGATAATAGTTTCCCAGCTTAAAAACACCCAAGTGCTTCCCACCAAACTTAGAATAAAATCAAAATCCCTTATATGGCTCTATGATCCTGACCATCTCCCTTTCTGACCTCATTTCCCTCTGCCTGCTCCCCTTCTCATTCTGCTCCAGCCACACTGATATTCCAGTCAGCCAACCGAATTCCTGAAACCCAGGAAACCTCCTCCAGTCTCTAGCAGTTTCACCATGGACCCAGCTATTTTTATGACCTTCAGGGTCTTCCTCCCAAGTACCCCCTTTCCTTTCTTGAAGCTTCTCTGTACCCTGTTCACCTCTAGACCACATAAGTATACTCTCTTTCCTCATTTCCAGATCAAAAACCAGCAAGCCAGTCATTCCATCCAAAATGTAAATTGCAAGGATCATTTAAAGGAGAAGAGTGTTCTATAACAAAATGCTTTGCAAGATAATGAGCTTCCCGTCACCAGATGTATTCAAGCAAACGTTAAATGCCTACTCTAAAGAACTTGTAGAAGGAAAACACTCATTGGGTAGGATTGCATAGAGAATCTTTAAGGTCCTTTCTACCTCTTGAGATTTTATTCTAACTGCACACAAACACATATACCCATATTTTAAATTTTACTAAAAGAATGCATGTAGCCCATATTAAGCAAAATATATAAAAATATAGATTTTTCAAATAAAGTGCAAGAGGCTATGGTTTATAAAAGAGATCAATGTGGGTTTTTTTAAACAAGAGTCCTATGAGTTAAAAGGGACTTGGTCCACCTTCCCGCCCAAGACAAGAATCCTTTTCAGTCAATTTTCTTAGCACAATTATATGTACTTAGAATATTGCCTTGAACAGTGTTGAATGAATGCATAACCAAAGGAACAGATGTAATTTATATAAATTTTTTCAAGAATACAGACTGTTCCAAGTAAAGCTTAACTCCATAGGTTAGGCTAGGAGGACTCAGTTGGGGAGATTGCTGTTGACTTCAGATAACAATGTCTTGTTTTGTTTAATTTGGGTTTTGCTCTTTGGTCATTCCTGGGGAGCAAAAGGCAAATATTTTCTGGTTATGATCACACCCCTATTAAAAATTTGGATAACCAATAAACCTCCTGAAAGAAAGTATCTTCCCATGTCCTTGAGTCATGTAACTTTCCAAAAAGATGTGTGAGAGGAGGGATATTCTCTCACAGCTCCCTTATTTAGGATATTGTTGCCCCCCCTTACACATTTGACCTATCCTCCCTACCCCACCCCAAGTTTCTGGTCCACATCACCTCCTGATGGGTGGAGAGAGTGCCAGGCAAGTAATTACAGTCCTCATATGGCAAGCCCAAACAGTAAATGACAGATCTATCTGAGGGATTCACATCTACACCAAGCTCAACCTCCTGGTGAACAAACTTATCAAGAAAGAGGAGAGATTTTTTTGACTCTTTTTAAAAAATGAATTATAATTAACACACAATGTTCTATTAGTTTCAGGTGTACAACATGCTGATTCAATATTTTTATACATTACGAAATGATCACCATAATAAATCCAATTACCATTGGTCACCATACAAAATTTGTTACAATATTATTGACAATATTCCCTACGTGTACATTATACCCCTGTGACTTATACCTGGAAGTTTGCACCTCTTAATCCCCTTCAACTATTGTCTGTTCTCCCCTCCCCCTTGCAAACACCAATTTGGTCTCTGTATCTATGAGTCTGTTTCTGTTTTGTTTTGTTTGTTCATTTGTTTTGTATTTAAGATTCCACATATTAGAGAAATCATATGGTATTTGTTTTCCTCTGACTTCTTTCACTTAGCAAAATAGCAGATCCATCGATTTTGCCACAAGTGGCAAGATTTCATTCTTTTTTATGGCTGAATAATATTCTGTGTGTGTGTGTGAAATATATATGTATATATATATTATATACATATAACTATAACTATATATATGTATATATATATGTATCTATGTGTGTGTATGTGTGTATATATATATATATATATATATATATATATATATATATATATACAAAATGTTACTGAACCGAAGTTGGGTCAGCTCACCCAAGCACAGTAAAGCCAATCTACTGACATCAGGGTGTGGTGAAGGAAAGTGCAGCATTTATTGCAGGGTACCAAGCAAGGAGTCCAGGCAGCTAGCACTCCCCATTGGCTTTCAGGGAAAGATTTTTTAAAGATAGGGTGAGGAAGAGGGTTGCGGGGTGTGTGATCAGCTCATGGAAGGTCTGCTGATTGGTTGGTGGTGAGATAATGGGGAGTCAACATCATCAACCTTCTGGTTCCAACCAGTCTTGGGTCTAATGTGCTTGTGAGCAGCATACAGTTAACTTCTTCCACCTGGTGGTGGTTTCAATATCTGCAAAAAGGATCAAAGAATTTGGCACAGAATATTATCTATAGCCCTTGAGAAGGAACTAAATGTCCTTGAATTTGTTTAATGGCTAAACTGATATTATTTTGTCTTGCTTGACTGTTTTTCTTTGTTTCTGCATTTTCCCACTTCTCTGATTAAATTTATTCTTTGGAATTCAGGAAAGGCCTAGGAGGTCTGTCCTAGGAAGGCCCCATAGGGTTCTGCTTGGTTTTGAATATTTATAAAACATCTTCTTTATACATTCATTGATGGACACAGGTGGCTTCTATATCTTGGCTTTTGTAAATAGTGCTGCAATGAACCCAAGTGTACATATATCTTTTTGATTTAGTGTTTTCATTGTCTTCATGTAAATACACAGAAGTGGAAATGCTGGATTGTATGGTAGTTCTATTTTCAGTTTTTTGAGGAACCTCCATACTGTTTTCCATAGTGGCTGCACCAATATGCATGCCCACAAACATGTACAAGGGTTTCCTTTTCTCCATGACGTCTCAAACAATTGTTATTTGTTGTTTTTTTGATAATAGCCATTTTGAAAGGTGTGAGGTGATATCTCATTTTGGTTTCGATTTTCATATCCCTGATAATTAGTGATATTGAGCATATTTTCAGGTGTCTGTTGGCCATCTGTATGTCTTCCTTGGAAAAATGTCTATTCAGGTCCTATGCCCATTATTTAATCAGTTTTTTGTTTTGAGGGATTTTTTATACTCAGTTGTATGAGTTCTTTGTATATTTTGGATATTAACCCCTTATGGGATATATCATTTGCAAATATCTTTTCCCATTCAGTAGGTTGCCTTTTCATTTTGTTCATGGCTTCCTTTGCTGTGCAAAAAAACTTTAGTTTGATGTAGTCCCACGGGTCTATTTTTGCTTTTATTGCCCTTAACTGAGGAGACAGATCTAAAAAGATGTTGCTAAGAAACAAATGTCAAAGATTTACAGCTTAAGAATTTTATGGTTTTCTTCTAGGAATTTTATGGTTACATTTAAGTCTTTTTTAAAAACATCTTTATTGGAGTATAAATGCTTTGCAATGGTGTGTTAGTTTCTGCTTTATAACAAAGTGAATCAGTTATACATATATATATGTCCCCATAGCTCTTCCCTCTTGCAACTCCCTCCCTCCCACCATCTCTATCCCACCCTTCTAGGTGGTCAAAAAGCACCGAGCTGATCTCCCTGTGCTATGCGGTTGCTTCCCACTAGCTATCTATTTTACGTCTGGTACTGTATATATGAACATGCCACTCTCTCACTTTGTCCCAGCTTACCCTTCCCCTTCCCTGTATCCTCAAGTCCATTCTCTAGTAGGTCTGCATCTTTATCCCTGTCTTGCCCCTAGGTTCTTCTGAACAATTTTTTTTCTTTTTCTTTTTAGATTCCATATATATGTGTTAGCATACGGTATTTGTTTTTCTCTTTCTGACTTACTTCACTCAGTATGACAGTCTCTAGGTCCATCCACCTCACTACAAATAACTCAGTTTCATTCCTTTTTATGGCTGAGTAATACTCCATTGTATATGTGTACCACATCTTCTTTATCCATTCATCTGTTGATGGACACTTAGGTTGCTTCCATGTCCTGGCTATTGTAAATAGAGCTACAATGAACATTTTCGTACATGACTCTTTTTGAATTATGATTTTCTCAGGGTATATGCCCAGTAGTGGGATTGCTGGGTTCTATGGTAGTTCTATTTGTAGTTTTTGTTTGTTTGTTTGTTTTTTTGCAGTACGCGGGCCTCTCACTGTTGTGGCCTCTCCTGTTGCAGAGCACAGGCTCCAGATGTGCAGGCTCAGCGGCCATGGCTAACGGGCCCAGCCGCTCCACGGCATGTGGGATCTTCCCGGACCAGGGCATGAACCCGTGTCCCGTGCATCGGCAGGCGGACTCTCAACCACTGCGCCACCAGGGAAGCCCTATTTGTAGTTTTTTGGGGAAATTCCATACTGTTCTCCATAGTGGCTGTATCAATTCACATTCCCACCAGAAGTGCAAGAGTGTTCCCTTTTCTCCACACCCTCTCCAGCATTTATTGTTTCTAGATTTTTTGATGATGGCCATTCTGACTGGTGTGAGATGATATCTCATTGTAGTTTTGATTTGCATTTCTCTAATGATTAATAATGTTGAGCATTCTTTGAAGTGTTTGTTGGCAATCTGTATATCTTCTTTGGAGAAATGTCTATTTAGGACTTCTGCCCATTTTTGGATTGGCTTCTTTGTTATTTTGATATTGAGCTGCATGAGTTGCTTGTATGTTTTGGAGATAAATTCTTTGTCAGTTGCTTCATTTGCAAATATTTTCTCCCATTCTGAGGGTTGTCTTTTGGTCTTGTTTATTGTTTCCTTTGCTGTGCAAAAGCTTTGAAGTTTCATTAGGTCCCATTTGTTTATTTTTGTTTTTATTTCCATTTCTCTA
>NW_021703779.1:44340363-44388711 GCF_005190385.1 Monodon monoceros
GTTTATTGTTTCCTTTGCTGTGCAAAAGCTTTGAAGTTTCATTAGGTCCCATTTGTTTATTTTTGTTTTTATTTCCATTTCTCTAGGAGGTGGGTCCAAAAGGATCTTGCCGTGATTTATGTCATAGAGTGTTCTGCCTATGTTTTCCTCTAAGAGTTTGATAGTTTCTGGCCTTACATTTAGGGTTTTAATCCATTCTGAGTTTATTTTTGTGTATGGTGTTAGGGAGTGTTCTAATTTCATTCTTTTACATGTAGCTGTCCGGTTTTCCCAGCACCACTTATTGAAGAGGTTGTCCTTTCTCCACTGTATATTCTTGCCTCCTTTATCAAATATAAGGTGACCATAAGTGCGTGGGTTTATCTCTGGGTTTTCTATCCTTTTCCGTTGATCTATCTTTCTGTTTTTGTGCCGGTACCATACTGTCTTGATTACTGTAGCTTTGTAGTATAGTCGGAAGTCAGGGAGCCTGATTCCTCCAGCTCTCTCTTTCATTCTCAAGATTGCTTTGGCTATTCGGGGTCTTTTGTGTTTCCATACAAATTGTGAAATTTTTTGTTCTCGTTCTGTGAAAAATGTCAGTGGTAGTTTGATATGGATTGCATTAAATCTGTAGATTGCTTTGGGTAGTAGAGTCATTTTCACAGTGTTGATTCTTCCAATCCGAGAACATGGTATATCTCTCCATCTATTTGTGTCATCTTTAATTTCTTTCATCAGTGTCTTATAATTTTCTGCATACAGTTCTTTCATCTCCTTAGGTAGGTTTATTCCTAGATATTTTATTCTTTTTGTTGCAATGGTAAATGGGAGTGTTTTCTTAATTTCACTTTCAGATATTTCATCATTAGTGTATAGGAGTGCAAGAGATTTCTGTGCATTAATTTTATATACTGCTGCTTTACCAAATTCATTGATTAGCTAGTTTTCTGGTAGCATCTTTAGGATTCTCTAGGTATAGTATCATATCATCTGCAAACAGTGAATGATTTATTTCTTCTTTTCCAATTTGTGTTCCTTTTATTTCTCCTTCTTCTCTGATTGCTGTGGCTAAAACTTCCAAAACTATGTTGAATAATACCAGTGAGAGTGGGCAACCTTGTCTTGTTTCTGATCTTAGTAGAAATGGTTTCAGGTTTTCACCATTGAGAATAATGTTGGCTGTGGGTTTGTCATATATGGCCTTTATTATGTTGAGGAAAGTTCGCTCTATGCCTACTTTCTGCAGGGTTTTCTCATGAATGGGTGTTGAATTTTGTTGAAAGCTTTCTCTGCAGCTATTGAGATGATCATATGTTTTTTCTCCTTCAGTTTGTTAATATGGTGTATAACTTGATTGATTTGCTTATATTGAAGAAGGCTTGCATTCCTGGGATAAACCGCACTTGATCATATTGTATGATCCTTTTAATGTGTGTCGGGTTCTGTTTGCTAGTATTTTGTTGAGGATTTTTGCATCTATGTTCATCAGTGATATTGGCCTGTAGTTTTCTTTCTTTGTGACATCTTTGTCTGGTTTTGGTATCAGGGTGATGGTGGCCTTGTAGAATGAGTTTGGAAGTGTTCCTCCCTCTGCTATATTTTGGAAGAGTTTGAGAAGGATAGGTGTTAGCTCTTCTCTAAATGTTTGATAGAATTCACCTGTGACGGCATCTGGTCCTGGGCTTTTGTGTGTTGGAAGATTTTTAATCACAGTTTCAATTTCAGTGCCTGTGATTGGTCTGTTCATATTTTCTATTTCTTCCTGATTCAGTCTCGGAAGGTTGTGCATTTCTATGAATTTTTCCAATTTTCCAGTTTGTCTATTTTATTGGCATATATTTGCTTGTAGTAATCTGTCATAATCCTTTGTATTTCTGCAGTGTCAGTTGTTACTTCTCCTTTTTCATTTCTATTTCTATTGGTTTGAGTCTTCTCCCTTTTTTTCTTGATAAGTCTGGCTAATGCTTTATCAATTTTGTTTATCATCTCAAAGAACCACCTTTTAGTTTTATTGACCTTTGCTATCATTTTCCTTCATTTTTTTCCATTTATTTCTGATCTGAGCTTTATGATTTCTTTCCTTCTGCTAACTTTGGGGTTTTTTGGTTCTTCTTTCTCTAATTGCTATAGGTGTAAGGTTAGTTTTTTTATTTGAGATGTTTCTTGTTTCTTAAGGTAGGATAATATTGCTATAAACTTCCCTCTTAGCACAGCTTTTGCTGTATCCCATAGGTTTTGGGTCATCGTGTTTTCATTGTCATTTGTTTCTAGGTATTTTTTGATTTCCTCTTTGATTTCTTCAGTGATCTCTTGATTAGTAAGTAGTGTGTTGTTTAGCATACATGTGTTTGTATTTCTTACAGATTTTTAGCTGTAACTGTTATCTAGTCTCGTAATGTTGTGGGCAGAAAAGGTACTTGATGCAATTTCAATTTTCTTAAATTTAACAAAGCTTGATCTGTGACCCAAGATATGATCTATCCTGGAGAATGTTCCATGAACACTTGAGAAAAGTGTGTATTCTGTTGTTTTTGGATGGAATGTCCTATAAATATCAATTAAGTCCATCTTGTTTAATGCATCATTGAAAGCTTGAGTTTCCTTATTTATTTTCATTTTGGATGATCTGTCCATTGGTGAAAGTGGGGTGTTAAAGTCCCCTACAGTGATTGTGTTACTGTCGATTTCTCCTTTTATGCCTGTTAGTATTTGCCTTATGTATTGAGGTGCTCCTATGTTGGGTGCCTAAATATTTACAATTGTTATATCTTCTTCTTGGATTGATCCCTTGATCATTATGTACTGTCCCTCTTTGTCTCCTGTAATAGTCTTTGTTGTAAAGTCTATTTTGACTGATATGAGAATTGCTAGTCCAGCTTTCTTTTGATTTCCAGTTGCATGGAATATCTTTTTCCATCCCCTCACTTTCAGTCTGTATGTGTCCCTAGGTCTGAAGTGGGTCTCTTGTAGAGAGCAAATACACGGGTCTTGTTTTTGTATCCATTCAGCCAGTCTATGTCTTTTGGTGGGAGCATTTAATCCATTTACATTTAAGGTAATTATTGATATGTATGTTCCTATTATCATTTTCTTAATTGTTTTGGGTTTGTTATTGTAGGTATTTTCCTTCTCTTGTGTTTCCTGCCTAGAGAAGTTCCTTTAGCATTTGTTGTAAAGCTGGTTTGGTGGTGCTGAATTCTCTTAGCTTTTGCTTGTCTGTAAAGCTTTTAATTTCTCCATCCAATCTGAATGAGATCCTCGCTGGGTAGAGTAATCTTGGTTGTAGGTTTTTCTCCTTCATCACTTTAAACATGTCCTGCTTCTGCTGTAAGATCAGCTGTTAACCTTATCGGGATTCTGTTATGTGTTATTTGTTGTTTTTCCCTTGCTGCTTTTAATATTTGTTCTTTGTATTTAATTTTTGATAGTTTGATTAATATGTGTCTTGGCATGTTTCTCCTTGGATTTATCCTGTATGGGACTCTCTGTGCTTCCTGGACTTGATTAACTATTCCTTTCCCATATTAGGGAAGTTTTGATCTATAATCTCTTCAAATATTTTCTCAGTCCCTTTCTTTTTCTTTTCTTTTTCTGGGACCCCTATAATTCGAATGTTCATGCGTTTAATGTTGTCCCAGATGTCTCTGGGACTGTCCTCAATTCTTTTCATTCTTTTTTCTTTATTCTGCTCTGCAGTAGTTATTTGCACTATTTTATCTTCCAGGTCACTTATCCGTTCTTCTGTGTCAGTTATTCTGCTATTGATACATTCTAGAGAATTTTTAAGTTCATTTATTGTGTTTTTCATCACTGCTTTTTTGCTCTTTAGTTCTTCTAGGTCCTTGTTAAGCGTCTCTTGTATTTTCTGCATTCTATATCCAAGATTTTGGATCACCTTTACTATCACTATTCTGAATTCTTTTTCAGGTAGACTGCCTATTTCCTCTTCATTTGTTAGGTGTGGTAGGTTTTTACCTTGCTCCTTCATCTGCTGTGTGTTTCTCTGTCTTCTCATTTTGCTTAACTTACTGTGTTTGGGGTCTCCTTTTCACAGGCTGCAGGTACTTAGTTGCCGTTGGTTTTGGTGTCTGTCCCCAGTGGCTAAGGTTGGTTCAGTGGGTTGTGTTGGCTTCCTGCTGGAGGGGACTGGTGCCTGTGTTCTGGTGGATGAGGCTGGACCTTGTCTTTCTGGTGGGAAGGTCCATGTCTGTTGATGTGTTTTGGGGTGTCTGTGGCCTTATTATGACTTTAGGCAGCCTGTGTGCTAATGGATGGGGTTGTGTTCCAGTCTTGCTAGTTGTTTTGCATAGGGTGTCCTGCACTGGAACTTGCTGTTCGTTGAGTGGAGCTGGGTCTTGGCGTTTAGATGGGGATCTCTGGGAGATTTTCGCCATTTGATATTATGTGGAGCTGGTAGGTCTCTTGTGGACCAGTGTCCTGAACTTGGCTCTCCCACCTCAGTGGCACAGCCCTGACGCCTGGCTGGAGCACCAAGAGCCTATACGCCACACAGCTCAGAATAAAGGGAGAAACTAAAGAAAAAAAGAAAGAGGAAGATAAGATAAAATAAAATAAACTTATTAAAATAAAAAATAATTATTATGAAAAAAAATTTTTTAAGTAATAAAATAAAAAGAACAACAACAACAACAACAAAAAAAACGGACAGACAGAACCCTAGGACAAATGGTAAAAGCAAAACTATACAGACAAAATCACACACACAAGCGTACACAGACACACTCACAAAAAGAGAAAAGGAGAAAAAATATATATATCGTTGCTCCCAAAGTCCACTTCCTCAATTTGGGATGATTCATTTTCTATTCAGGTATTCCACAGATGCAGGGTACACCAAGTTGATTGTGGAGATTTAATCCTCTTCTCCTGAGGCTGCTGGGAGAAATTTCCCTTTCTCTTCTTTCTTTGCACAGCCCCTGGGGTTCAGCTTTGGATTTGGACCCGCCTCTGCATATAGGTCACCTGAGGGCATCTGCTCTTCGCTCAGGCAGGACGGGGTTAAAGGAGCAGCTGATTCGGGGGCTCTGACTCACTCAGGCCAGGGGGAGGGAGGGGTACGGATGCAAGGCGAGCCTGCGGCGGCAGAGGCCAGAGTGACGTTGCACCAGACTGAGGCGCTCTGTGCGTTCTCCCAGGGAAGTTGTCCCTGGATCACGGGACCCTGGCAGTGGCAGGCTGCACAGGCTCCCAGGAGGGGAGGTGTGGATAGTGACCTGTGCTTGCTCACAGGCTTCTTGGTGGCTGCAGTAGCAGCCTTAGCGTCTCATGCCCTTCTCTGGGGTCCACGCTGATAGCCGCGGCTCACACCCGTCTCTGGAGCTCTTTTAAACTGTGCTCTGAATCCCCTCTCCTCACGCACCAGGAAACAAAGAGGCAAGAAAATGTCTCTTGTCTCTTCGGCAGCTCCAGACATTTTGCTGGTCTCCCTCCTGGCTAGCTGTGGCGCACTAGCCCCCTTCAGGCTGTGTTCATGCAGGCTACCCCATTCCCCTCCCTGGGATCTGACTGAAGCCCGAGCCTCAGCTCCCAGACCCCACCCATCCCGGCGGGTGAGCAGACAAGCCTCTAGGTCTGGTGAGTGCTGGTCGGCACTGGTCCTCTGCGTGGGAATCTCACCACTTTGCCCTCCACACCCCTGTTGCTGCGCTCTCTTCCGTGGCTCCGAAGCTTCCCCCCTCCGCCACCCACAGCCTCCGCCCATGAAGGGGCTTCCGTGTGTGGAAAACTTTTCCTCCTTCACAGCTCCCTCCCACTGGTGCAGGTCCCGTCCCTATTCTTTTGTCTCTGTTTTTTCTTTTGCCCTACCCAGGTACATGGGGAGTTTCTTGCCTTTTGGGAGGTCTGAGGTCTTCTGCCAGCATTCAGTAGGTGTTCTGTAGGAGTTGTTACACATGTAGATGTATTTCTGATGTATTTGTGGGGAGGAAGGTGATCTCCATGTCTTACTCTTCCACCATCTTGAAACTCCTCCTCTACATTTAAGTCTTTAATCCATTTTGAGTTTATATGGTGTAAGAAAGTGGTCCAGTTTCATTATTTTCTTGTAGGTGTCCAGTTTTCCCAACATCATTTATTGAAGAGACTGTTTTTCCCCACTGTATATTCTTTCCTCCTTTGTCATAGATTAATTAATCATATAAGTGTGGGTTTATTTTGGTTCTGTATTCTGTTCCACTGATCTATATGTTTGTTTATGTGCCAGTACCATACTGTCTTGATTACTATAGCTTTGCAGTATAGTTTGAAATCAGGGATCATGATACCTCTCCAACTTTGCTCTTCTTTCTCAAGATCGCTTTGGCTATTGGGGGTCTTTTTGGTTCCATAAGAATTTTAAGATTATTTGTTCTAGTTCTGTGAAAAATGCCACTAGTGTTTTGATAGGGATTGCATGGGATCTGTAGATTGTTTTAGTTAGTATGGATATTTTAACAATATTGATTCTTCCAATCCATGAACATGTTATATATTTATTTTTGTTATCTTCAATTTCGTTCCTCAATGTCTTAGAGTTTTCAGAGTACTGGACTTTCACCTCCTTGGTTAAATTTGTTCCTAGATATTTTATTCTTTTTGTTGCAATTGTAAATGGGATTGTTTTCTTCATTTCTCTTTGTCCCAGTTCATTGTTAGTGCACTGAAATGCAACAGATTTCTGTATATTAATTTTGTATCGTGCAACTTCACTGAATTCAATCATTAGTTTTAATAGTTTTTGGTGGAGTCTTCATGGTTTTCTGTATATAGTACCATGTCATCTGCAAATAGTGACAGTTTTAATTTTTCCTTTCCAATTTGGATTCCTTATATTTCTTCATTTTGTTTGATTGTTGTGGCTAGGGCTTCCAATACCATGTTGGTTAAAAATGGAGAAAGTGGGCATCCTTGTCTTACTGCTGATCTTAGAAGAAAAGCTTTCAGCAATTCTCCATTGGATATGATGTTATGTGTGGGTTTATCATATATGGCCTTTATTATGTTGAGGTATATTCCCTCTATATCCACTTTGTTGAGAGTTTTTATCAAAAACGGATGTTGGATTTTTCCAATGCTTTTTCTGTACCTACTGAGATGATAATGAGATTTTTATCTTTTGTCTTGTTAACGTGGTATATCATGTTGATTGATTTGGGGATCACATTGATTGAACTACCCTTGCATTCCTAGGATAAATCCTACTTGATCATGGTGTGTGATCCTTTTAATTTATTTTGTATTTGGTTTGCTAGTATTTTGTTGAAGATTTGCATCTATGTTCATCAGGGATATTGGCCTGTAAATTCCTTTTTTTTGGTAGTGTTTTTTTCTGGTTTGGGTATCAGGTAATGTAGGTATTAACTCTTTAAATGTTTTGTATAATTCACCTGTGAAGCCATCTGTTCCTGGACGTTTGTTGGGAGTTTATTATTATTATTACTGATTCAATTACACTACTAGTGATCAGTCTGTTCAGATTTTGTTTCTTCCTGATTCAGTCTTATAAGTGTGTACATTTTCTATGAAATTATATACTTCTAGGTTGTCCAATTTGTTGGCATATAATTGTTCATAGTAATTTCTTATGATCCTTTGTATTTCTGTTGTGTTGGTTGTAACTTCTTTTTCTTTTCCAATTTTAGTTATTTGAACCCTCTTTTTTCTTGATGAGTCTGGCTAAAGTGCTATCAATTATGCTTATCTTTTCAGAGAACCAACTCTTAGTTTCACTGAGCTTTTTTATTTTTTTCTTAAGTCTCTATTTCATTTATTTTCACTCTGATCTTTATTATGTCCTTCCTGCTACTCACGTTGGGCTTTGTTTTTTCTTCTTTTTCTAGTTCTTTTGTGTGTAATGTTAGGTTGTTTATTTGAGGTTTTTCTTGTTTCTTGAGGTAAGCCCGTATCACCATGAATTTCCCTCTTAGAACTGCTTTTGTAGTGTCCTGTAGATTTTGTTACATTTTGTTTCCATTCATTTGTGTCAAAGTATTTTTTATTTCCTTTTTATTTCTTTGTTGATCAATTGGTTGTTTGTTTAGTACCATGTTGTTTAGCGTCAGTGTTTGTGTGTTTTCCAGTTTTCTTCTTGTAATTGATTTCTAGTTGCATACCATTGTGGTCGGAAAAGATACTTGATACGATTTCAATCTTTTTAAAGTTACTGAGACTTTTTTGTGGCCTAGCATGTGATGTATCTTGGAGATTGTTTCATGTGCACTTGAAAAGAATGTGTATCCTGCTGCTTTCAGATCGAATGTTCTTTATGTATCTATTAAGTGCATCTGGTCTAAAGTATCATTTAAAACCAATGTTTCCACATTGATTTTCTGTCTGGATGATCTAACCGTTGATGCATGCAGGGTGTTAAAGTCTCCTACTATTATTGTGTTACTATTTCTTCCTTTATGTCTGTTAATATTTGCTCTATGTATTTAAGTGTCCCTATGTTGGGAGCATAGATATTTACAAATGTTATATCCTCTTGTTGGATTGATCCCTTTATCATTATGTAATGTTCTTCTTACTATCTTCTTATAGCCTTTTAAAAAATCTATTTTGTCTAGGTATTGCTATATCAGACAAAATATCAGACAAAATCTTCCTTTTTGTTTCCACTTGCATGGAATATCTTTTTCCATCTCTTCATTTTCAGTCTGTGTGTGTGTCTTTAGATCTGAGGTGAGTCTCTTGTAGGCAGCATATAAATGGGTCTTAATATTTTTAATCCCTCAGCCACCCTATGTATTTTGATTGGAGCATTTAATCCATTTACTTTAAAAAATTATTGATAAGTATGTACTTATTGCCATTTTGTTAATTATTTTCTGGTTGTTTTTGTAGTTCTTCTCTGTTTCTTTCCTCTTCTCTTGCTCTCCTTCCTTCTAATTTGATGACTATTTTTAGTGTTATGTTTGCATTTCTGTTTCTTTATTTTTTGTGGTTCTATTATAGATTTTTGGTTTGTGATTAATATGAGGCTCATATGTAACAACCTGTGTATATAACTGAGCATTTTAAGTTGATGATCTCTTAAGTCCAATGCATTCTAAAAGTCTTACATTTTTAATCCCCCCATGTTTTATGTTTTTGATGTCATATTTTACAATTTTTTATCCCTTAACTGCTTATTGTAGATACAGATGATTTTACTACTTTTGTCTTTTAACCTTCCTACTAACTTTATAAGTGGTTGATCTACTACCTTTATTGTATATTTGCCTTTGCCAATGAGATTTTGCCTTTCATAATTTTCATATTTCTTGTTATGGCCTTTTCTCTTCTCCTTAAAAAAGTCCTTTTAACATTTTTTGTAAGACAGGTTTAGTGTTGATAAACTCCTTTAGATTTTGTTTGCCTGTAAAACTCTTTATCTTGCCTTCAATTCTGAATGACAACCTTGCCAAGTAGAGTAGTCTTGGTTGTAGGATTTTTCCTTTTTACCACTTTGAATAAGTGATGCCATGCCCTTCTGGCCTGCAAAGTTTCTAATGAAAAGTTGGCTGACGGTCTTCTCAGAGTTCCCTTGTATGTAACTAGTTGTTTTTCTCTTGCTGCTTTTAAGAGTCTCTCTTCATCTTTCATTTCTTGACATTTTAATTATAATTTGTCATGTTATGAACCTCTTTGGGTTCATCTTGTTTAAGACTCTCTGTGCTTCCTGGACCTAGATGTCTGTTTCTTTCTCCAGATCAGGGAAATTTTCAGCTGTTAATTCTTCAACTAAGTTTTCTGCCCCCTTTTCTCTCTCTTCTCCTTCTGGGACTCCTGCAATGCAAATATTAGTATGCTTGTTGTTGTCCCAAAAGTCCCTCAAACTATCTTCATTTTTCCTAATTCTTTTTTTCTCTTTTCAGCTTAGGTAACTTCACTACTCTGTCTTCCAGATCACTGATCTCTATATCATCTAATATACTGCTGATTCCTTATAGTGTATTTTTCATTTCAGGTATTGTATTCTTCAACTCTGATTGGTTTCTTTTTGTATATTCTACCTCTTTGTTAAAGTTCTCACTGTGCTCATCTGTTCCTCTCCCAAGTTTGGTGAGCGTCTTTATGATCATACCCTATAACTCTATATTGAGTACATTGCTTATCTCCATTTCATTTAGCTCTTTTTCTGAGGTTTTGTCCTATTCTTTAATCTGGAACATATTTCTCTATCTCCTCATTTTGCCTAGTTCTCTGTGTTTATTTCTTTGTTAGGTAGTTTCATTACATCTCCTGATCTTGGATAAGTGACCTTTTGTAGAAGATGTCCTACGGGGCCTAGCAGCATGGTCCTCTCTGGCCACCAGAGTCAAATACTTCAAGAGTATTCCCTTTGTGGGTTGTGTGTGCCTTTCTGTTGTGGCAAGGCTGATTGCTATGCACACACTGGTGAGCAAGGCAGGCCCCCAGCACAGCTGTCCATTAGATCCACCAGCATGCAACAGCTGCAAGCTTGCTGGTGGGCAGGATAGGCCCCCACTGCAGCTGGCTGTGAGTCTTGGCAGCATGCGACTCCTCCAGGCACATGGGTGTGTAGGGCAGACCCTCATCATGGCTGGCTGTGCAGCCAGTGTCATGCTACTACTGCTGGCATGGTGGCAGGCTAGGCAGGCCTCTGGGCAGCTGGCTGTGATACCCAATGGTGTGCAACAGCTATGGGTGCACTATTTGGTGGGCCAGTGCAGCAGGCTGTGAGGCCCCACAGCATGCAACTCCTGTGGGGACAGCTGACTGTGTGGCCCAGTGGTACACAACTGCTGTAGATATGCTGGTGGGTGTGGCATGCCCCCAGGACTAATAACCTAGAAGGAGGATTCCAAGATGGGATCCACCAGCACCAGTGTCAGCACAGTAGAATGAGATCACAAAAATGGCCGATGCCAGCATCTATGTCCCCATGGGGAGTGCCAGCTGCCCCCTGTCTCTTTTTAGAGGCTCTCCAAGATCAGCAAGTAGGTCTGACCCTGGCACCTTTCAAACTGCTATCTCTGCACTGTGACTCAGAGTGAGTGAGATTTTGTGCATGCCGTTAAAGAGTAGAGTCTTAATTTCCTATAACCTCCGACCCTCCTGAACATAAGTCCTGCGGTTTTCAAAGCCAGATGTTTTGAGAGCTCGTCTTCCTGGTGCAGGTCCCCTGGGCTTGGGAGCAAGATGTGGGGATCAGATTCCTTGCTCCTTGGGGAGGACTTCCATGGTTGTGATTTTCCTCCTCTTTGTGGGTTGCTGCACTGGGGTGTGGTTCCTGGCGAGAACACATCTGCACCCCTCATACCCATATTGTTATGGTTCCTTCTTTGTGTTTTTAATTGTGAGAAATCATTTCTGCTAGTCTTCAGGTCATTCTCAGAGACAGTTGCTCTGTAAGTAGTTGTAATATTGGTATGCCTGTGGGAGGAGGTGAGCTCAGGATCTTCCTACTCCTCCTTATTGATCCAGACCCCACAGGGAAAAGCAATTTTAACCACAATGAGAAAACCATCTATCTGCTCAAAATGAAAATATCTCACAATACTAAGTGTTGTCACCAATGTGGAGAACAAGAATTTTTACATATTGCTGGCAGGAGTGTAAAAGGATACAACCACTTTGAAAAACATTTTGGCATTTTCTAGCAGAGTTGAGGTTATGACTCACTATCACTCTCCTATGACTCACTAATTTCATTTCTAGGTATGTACCTAACAGAAAAGTATGCATCTGTGCAGAAGGATACATAGGCGTGAATATTAATAGCAGCATTTTTCATGATAGCTAAAAACTGAAAAATCCCAAATGTCCATTAACAGTGGGCTGCACAAATACATTTTGGTATGTTAATATAATGGAACATTATGCAGCAATAACATGAATGTTTTTCACAAATATAATGTTGGGTAAGTTGAGCCAAACACAAATTACACATACATTCTGATTTCTTTTATATAAGTCTAAGAAACATGGAAAATGAAACTATATTGTTTCAGAGATATGTATATGTAGGAAAATTACAAAGCAAAGCAAAGTAGTTACTAAAAAAGAATAGTGGATACTTCAAGGAGTTAAGGTGATGCGTGTAGCAAGGAAGAGGCACATGGGGATTTCAAGAATGTTGGCAATGTTTTATTTCTTGACCTTGGTGGTAATCTATAGGTGTTCATTTTTATATGCATATCTATATTTCATTCACATTTTGTATATGTGTGATATTTCAAAATAAAAACTTAAAAATAATGAGAAAATATGCAAAATTTTATGACAACCTACTTGAAAATTTAAATCAATTAATAAATATTTGAGGGACTTCCCTGGTGGTCCAGTGGCTAACACTCCGCACTCCCAGTGCAGGGAGCCCGGGTTCGATCCCTGGTCAGAGAACTAGATCCCAGATGCTGCAACTAAGAATTCGTATGCTGCAACCAAAAATCCCGCATGCTGCAACAAAAATCCTGAACCAGGAATGAAGGTCCCGTGTGCCACAACTAAGACCTGGCACAGCCAAATAAATAAATAAAGTTTTTTTTTTAATTTGAAAAATATAACTTAACAAACTTGATTCAAGAAGATACAGAAATCATGAATAGACTATAGCCATTAAAACAAATGAATAAGTATTTTTTAAAAATCTATACAAAATAATTCAAGCAAAAATAAAATATTCTAGGCTTACCAAATATTAAAGGAGAAAGTAATCCCAGTCTTCTACAAAGCCTTCCAAGGAACATAGGAGAGGTAAGAATTATAACATAGGTAAGAACTATCCTTACCCCAATTCATATCGTGGGGTAAGAATAATTTTCATAGTAAATATGACAATGGACATATTATAAGTAAAGGAGAGTAAATGATGAATTACATTCATGAAAATAGCTGAAAAATCATCAAGAAAATATTAGCAAATAAATTCAGCAAGTATAAACAAAGTGATACATCAAGACCAAGGTTGGAAATAAATTATTGTAATCCACCATATTAACAGAATAGAGCATGGAAATCATATACATGTAGTAAAAAAATATGTCTGACAAAAGTCAAGCTTCATTCATAACATTTTTTTCAGATATTTAAAAATAGAAAGGAACTTTCTTAACCCAATAAAGTTTATCTTAAAAATCCTTACAACATCCTTGTAAATGGTGAAATATTAAAAGTTTTCCTTTTGAGATTGAGAAATAGTTCCTCTTGACAATGCTATTGGAGATCTTAATTCTTTCAGTAAGGCAAAAATAATAAAAAGTATAAGGGTTATAAATGGAGAGATAAATCTGTCATTACTCATAGGTGACGTGATTATGAACTAGAAAACTCAAAATAATCTATAGACTAAACTATGGATATTGGAATATATATATATATATATATAATTTGCAGCCCTATACATCTGCAAATGAGAGATAGAGAATGAATAAAATTGAAATGTAGGAACAACAATTTCATCAGAAATATGAAGTACTATGTCAGTATGGGTCTAATCAGGAAAGACACATCACACAGCAGAAGAAAGAGGGTAAATTTGATACAAATTATTATTAGCTGTGAAAAAAGAATAACTATAAGATACTAAGAAACTCTATATGATACCCTAGGGCCAAGAGTCCAGTCCTCTATATAGCAGAGAAATTGGCTGGTTTAGCCAGGCTGCTACTGGTCTACAATCTCTGGACAAGTAGAAGGCAATACACCCCTCTAGAGTGTAGGCAGGGAGTAGGTGATCAGTAAACTGGTCACTTGGATGTACAGTGGCTGGATAGAGAGGATGGGACCCCTTCAGGCCACAGGCAGACTTGTGCTGTGGCCTGCAGAAGAATCAGAGCACTGGTGTGGGTGAGTGGCCTTTGGGGACACAGGCACAGGAGGGAGGCCTTTGAGTAAACATGCTGGTAAGAAAGCTAGTGGGAACCTGCTGTATAGCACAGGGAGCTCAGCTCGGTGCTCTGTGATGACCTAGTTGGGTGGGATGGTGCGGGGAGGGAGGTCCAAGAGGGAGGGTATATATGTATACATATAGCTGATTCACTTTATTGTTAAGCAGAAACTAACACAACATTGTAAAGCAATTATACTCCAGTTAAAATAAATAAAAATGTTACATGATTAAAAAAATAAATAAATAAAAATTTTAAAAACATAAAAAAAGAAGCATTCTGGCATAGAGACTCTTAGGTGTTCCCGTTTCTGTGTTGAGAGGTTCCGTGGACAGATTATTGCTAGACAGAAGCTGCAAGGTCATTGAGGGATCCTGAGTTCTGGGCCTGTGGCTGGGGCAGAAGTCTACTAGCTGACCTCACACTTACACAGTGGACTCACCCTGCCTCAGTTGGAACTTGAAGGAAAGCCTCTCTTTCAATGTCCCTCTATTGCCATCTACTGGGAAAGCTTAACACTGTGCTTACTTAAAAGGAGAAATGCTTAATGGAATTATTAATACATTTTTTTTATCACAGATCATATATTAAAGTATCATTCCAAGCTGAGAGGCAATACATTGATAACTGACACAAATATCAGAGAATAAATCTAAGAAAGTAAAGACCTATGTGGAAAAATTATAAAACTTTATTCAGAGATGCTGCTGTAGGTTGAATTGTGCCCCTCACCACCACCCCAAATTCATATGTTGAAATCTTAGCCCCCAGTACCTCAGAATGAGAACTTATTTGAAAATAGGGTAATTGCAGTTGTAATTAGTTAGGATAAAGTTATTAGGGTGTACCCTAATCCAGTATGAGTGGTGTCCTTATAAAAAGGGGAAATCTGGAAAAAGAAACTCATAGAAGAAATACCAAGACAAGCAAAAGAGCAAAAGAGAGAGGCATGGGACAGATTCACCCTTACAGTCCTCAGAAAGAACCAACCCTGCTGATACCTTGATTTTGGACTTCTAGCCTCCAGAATCACGAGACAATCAAGTCCTGTTATTTAAACAACCCAGTTTGTGATACTTTGTTACTGCAAACTAATACATAGGAAAGCAATACAGATAATAATCGTTCAACAAATAGAGAAATTTACTATGTTCACTGACTGAGAAACTCAATATTGTAAAGATATCAGTTCTCTCTGTATTATTTTAAAGATTCAATGTAATCCCAACAATCATTGTATGTGACATTTGACAAGGCGATTTTAAATATTATGCAGTAGTGCAATAGGTCAAGAATACCAAAGAGGAAGAAAAAGGTAGGAAGATATTCAATAGCACAGGCAGTCTTTGCTTTGCGTGGTAGTTGAAGACCATTCAAGCTGAAGCTATGCAGAGCAATTGTGATAATCAGTAGGAAAAATTATGATTGTTCTGTGAACATTAAACATTTTTGTCAAAAGTTAAAAATCTCTTACTTTTGGTTATACATGTATAAGAATTTTTTTAAATAGTAAAGCTGTCATTTAAGACATTAGAAATACTGAGAACTAAAGTGTCAAATATCTGAGAGTTCTTTTAATGTGAAGTTATTTTATGCTATTCGTAGCACCATTATTTGTAATACTCCCAAACTGGAAACAACACAAATGCTCCTCATTATTAGAACTGGTGCATATACTTTGGAATGTTCATAGAATGGAATTTATGCAACAATAACAAATGAGGAAATTATAGCTACTAGCATCAAGATAAACAACTTTTATTAGAGTGAGCAAAATTAGTAAGTCAAAAGGAGTAAACATAGAGTATGATTGCATGTTAAAAGGTTTAAGAACAGACAAAACTATCGTGTTTAGGGGTGTATGTGAAGATGGTACAAATATCAATAAATGCAAGGTAAAGATTTTTACAAAGGCCAGGAAAGGGGTACCTTTAGGTTTGATGGAGTAGGGATGTAGTTGAGAAGGGGCACACTAAGGGTTTATAAATTACATGACGTGATCTTTAAGTTAGGTCATAGTTACACAAGTGTATGCTTTGTAATTATTATTTGAGTGCACACATATGTTTTATATTGTATACTGCCATTTACTGATACATATTTAATGCTACCCTTAAAAATGAAGACTTAGTGAGTGGAAAAGAAACACAGGAAACATCTGGGAGGCTCTAATGACTATTTCTTGACATATACAGACATGTGTGTGTATATCTATAATATAATATTATATCTCACAATGAAAATAATCTCATATCCATATAATAAGTGTGTTTTTGTATATTTTCTTTTACAAACCATACTAGGCTACTAGATATTTGAAAAACAACAGGCTTTAGCTCAATTAAATGCAATGGAAGTATTTCCAACATCATCTCTTAGGTTTGGGGCTTTGTTGTTGTTACCATTCTGCTCAGCAAAGCTGAAACATGACTTTGAGTCTGGAAATTTCAGACAAGGCCAGGAGGCCCAGCAAAAGGAAAAACTAGAGAAAGAATGATGAGGAGATCTGAACCACACATCAGAAATATATCAACTTTTGATCAAGGTCCTTTCTGCAGTCTAAGGGTGGGCCAAGGCAGATCATTGCAAGGTATAGACCACTCACTACTTTTTTTCTGCACGGTGAGCAACTCAACTGGTGGCTGCCAGGGATTCCCTCTAGACTTCCCTGATCATCACATCTTCCTGAAGCATGATGTACAACTGGTGATTTTGCTGCTTGCCTTCCCATATGGTAAGTCTGAATTGCTTTTCACTTTCTCTAGGATGAAAGATCTCATCTAATTACCCTAAGTTCTTAGTTGGTGTGGCGGGCTCCATGCAGAACTTGCCATTTGAAGGAGCAAACAATGTTTCGAATAGCAGAGGCTACTAAGCCTGGCACTGAGAGTCCAACCAAAGGTTGGAAGACACTGCCAAGACTCTGGTCATGACCACAGACCAGGGAAGAGGGACAGATCTCACAAAACCAAGGGACAAGCTGCTAGGCCTTGATATTAATGTCATTCTCTTCCATATTACAAGCACCTGTTAAAAATTTCAGATGGCAAAAATGAGTGTAAAATGAGGATGATCTCCCTCATATTCTCCTGACCCCCAACACCACTGCCGGAGGTAACAACTATGAACGCTCCAGCCTATACTCCCTGCAGAGCTAGATATTTAGATGTGTAAATATAGACACATATCAACATTTTTTTTTCATTTTCCTTACATGGAGTTATATTCTACCCTATACCTAAAAGAAGGCCTGTAGTAGGCCCCTCCCATATTAGGAAAATTCATAGTGTCTCTGCAAAGTCTGTCCCAAATAGACCCTTCCTGCTCAGAACAGAGGCCTTCTGTGCAGCCTGCACTCAGCTGTGGCCAAGAATGGCCCTGGCTATATTTCAGACCTCTTCTCATCCCCATACAGTGCTGAGCTCGGAACTTGAGGGTAACCCCACAAAGCTTGTAGTGGGACATACGACACTTCCCTTCCTCCACAGAAAGTATTCAAGTCAGTCACCTCACCAGTTATCAAAAAGGACATGCAGCACTTGCTTCATTCCCTGACGATCTCATTTATAATGCTCTCTTATGGGAAAGCAGAAATCATTTTGACCTGGAAGACTGGATTCCCGGAAATGCTAACCTCTAACCTTGAAAATACAAGCAGACATATGGGTTTGCTCTCCTCTCCCTCTGCATGGGCTTGAGAGGGGCCAGGGAAGGAGATACATTGGCCTGTTAACCAGGCACATGATACTTGGGGACTAGTCCCCCTGTTCTCTTCCAAAGGACTGTGAAAAACATGGGCTTTTCTGGGGCTGCTTATCTCCGTAGGACTCTGCTGAAATGATCTTTTCTTGGAAATGGCCTGGAAAATTCAAGCCCTGTGACCTGCTTCAAAGGCTCAGTACACCATCTTGGGCACCTGGGATGGAGTGATATACAGATACCCACCTAGGCTTTAATTCACAAAAATGGATCTTGCCATTTCCCAGACTGTGAAAGTGAAGGAAGAAATTGAATAATCTTAAGCAAGGGAGTAACAGAGTGGAATAACATCCTTTAGATGCAAGGCTACTGGGTAGCTGTAGAATTCCCACACACACCACCAAACAATAATCCATAATGAAGAGCCAGGCCTCTTACCCTAGTGTACTTTATTTCCCTATGGAATAAATAGCCTTCCCCCCCTGATTATAATTAGTACATGTGAATTATTTTAAAATTCAAACAACTCAGGAATGCATTTGAGTAAAAGTAAAGATCATTTCAAAGTATTTCTCCACTTTGAAGTGATAGCAATTAATATTTTGCTGACCATGAGAGGCACAAGTTTGGCCCCCATAATCAATCTTCACTCTTTAGTGTTATTCATTCCCATGCATATGTTGTATCTCATAACAAAATGGACTTTGCAGATGTAATTAAAGTTACTGGTCAGTTGACCTTAAGACAGAGTGATTATCCTGGATTTTTAAGGTGATCCTGCTATAATCACATGAACCCTTAAAAGTACATGGTGGAAACAGAAAAGGAAGTCAGAAAAATCTGAAGCATGAGGACACAATAGGCTGTTGCTTCTTTGAGGATGGAGTCGTGTGAGAAGGAATGTAGGCAGTCTGAAGTTCCTGGGAGGAAGGACCCTGGCTGACAGCTAGTGAGAAATGGGAGCCTCAGTCCTACAACCACAAGAAATTAAATTCTGCCAAAAATCTGAATGAGCTTAGAAGCAGATTCTTCCCCCAGAGCCTCCAGAAAGGAACGTGGCCCTGCCTGCACTTTGATCTCAGCCTTTTGAGACCCTAAGCAGAGAACCCATTTAAGCCATACTGTTCCCAGACTTCTGACCATGAAAATTGTGAGATAATAAATGGGTTTTGTTTTAAGACACTAAGTTTGTAGTAGTTTGTAATGACAGCAATAGCAAATATAGTGACAATCCTTTAATGTACCTCTTTTTCTATATATACACACACTCATACAAATATGTGTGTGTATGTGTGTGTAATTAACTTGCATACTTGGGATTTTTTGTGAACAATTAAAGCAGTTTGCCCTACTTCCTCTTACCTTCTTCCTACACTATCCCCTTTAACCAATATTAGTAATTTGAGGCTTACATTTTCCCACCTTTGTCTTTGGTGATATATTATATATCCTTATACCTCCAGCACTTAGCAAATTCACTTACACATAGCAGATATTCAATCAGTGTTTGATGAATAAATGATAAAATGGGCATTATATTTAATTTATCAGGTTTTATTTTCTCTATATTTTTGAGTACTTAAGCAAATTCATGTGTATATCAATTTTGAAAAACAACAAAATAAAAGAGAAGGGGAAAGCCAGGATATAATCATATTTATATTTTTCTCCCCTATTCCCAACTATTTACTGGTGAATTTCTTGCACAAGAAGCAGCCTTTTTCAATACCATGTAATCTGTTCCATATCACAGAATATGATAGAAACTTTCCCAAAATAATGAAACTTTTACTCAATATCTGGAAAAGAACAACAGAATGTTTGACCCATTCCATACATAAACCTACAGATTCTGAAGTGAATTGAACATTCTATTTGGACAATATGCTAAAAGATACTAAACAACAGATAAATCACTAATTTACCCAAGTGTAACAGGAATACTTTATTAATCTGATTAATCTGTCATAACAAAATACCATCGTGGCTTAAACAACAGAAATTTATTTTCTCACAGTTCTGAAGGCTGGTAGCTGGATCAGGGTGACAGTATGGTCAGTTTCTGGTAAGAACTCTCTTCCTAACTTGCAGACAGCTGCGTTCTCGCTGTGTCTTCACATGGCCTTTCCTCAGTGCATGCACATGGGGAGAGAGAGAAATCTCTGGTGTCTCTTCTTATAAGGGAACTAATCCTATTGGATTAGGTCCCACCCTTATGACCTCATTTAATCTTAATTATCTCCTTAGGGGTTCTCTATAAATACAGTCACAGTGGGGTTAGGACTTCAACATATGAATTGGCGGGGGTGGGGGCCCAATTCAGTCCATAGCAAATACCAATGGAATATACTATCATCCCCTCACACACTCAGCTCTTCATGACTTCTCAGTGTAGCATATTTGATTGTCCACTCCAAACACAAAGAATATGCCTCAGCCTCCACTTGTGTCTGCTGCTGGCCATAGAACTGGCATTAGCTACACCACTGGCAATAGTCCTGGCTCCAGAACTGGCCGTGGTATCAGTACCAATATTGCCTTAAATTCTGGCTTGGACTTTTTCCTCCTCCTCTCTCAAGGCCTCTTCATACTGTGACCTCTCTCAAGGCCTCTTCATACTGTGACCTTCAGACATCAACATTATTAATCTCATCCACAAACTCCAAAACCTTCATCTTGCTGGTTTCAGTATAGGTACAAGTGCCCCATAGGAATTGGTAGCTTATAAGATCACTGTTGTGTATCTGTCTCAGATTTTGCTGCACAAAATCTTCTTATGGGTTTTCTGGGCTCCCCAAAGATAATGTTCTTCCTCCCAGGATGTAACATCAACTTGCTTAGCATGTTCCAGACGACCTCTTCAGAAGCAGTTACCCTTCATGAAGATCAAGTCCAGGATGGACGGCAGTTTTGAGCAAGTCCTGGTCATCATTCAGTCCCTCAGCACAGGTGAGGGTCCATTTTGTTGATGAAGATGTCACATTGCTCCCTGGCACCTCTGTGCACTTCCTTCAACTTAAGGCCAAAGAGTAACTCCAGGCTCTCAGAGATTCTCCTCAGGATCTCAGGGAAGCAATTCTTGTACTGTTGGGTGATATCCTTGTACTGTTGGGTCATGGGCTCTGTCATCTGGTTTTTGAGCAGCAGGAACACCTCTAAGTCAGCCATCTTATTGTTCAAAATGTTCCTGGGCCTTTACTCAGTAACTAGTGAGGCCAATGACATGCATAGGCTCTCCTTTTCCTTTTGGCTGCTGGATCCCTCATCTGAGTTGCTCCATGAGGTGGCTAAGGCAGCAGTGGAGGTGAAATGGGGATTCTAAAGATGCTGAGAAGCACACAGTGTTCCATCAGCAGGTTCCCCCTTTAAGAGACCTATGATCTGATAATAGGAGGGTGGGGAGAAGGCCCCCTCCTAGGCCTCAGAAGCCTGATTCTCACCTGAGGCCTGGCAGCATTTCTTGTGGGCTCTGCATCAACTCTTCTGACCTTGAAGCAGGCCTCTTGTAGGGGCCTTGAGAAGAATGTGGGTAGCAGGGCTGGAGATGGGGACCCAGAGGAAGGGTGGAAAGGGCAACAGGAGGATGAAGTGAAGGAGGTGTGAGTGGCCTCAGCAAGGAATCTCCACAATGGCTTGGAAGAAGGCCATCCCTGCTTTTTGTACTTCAGAATACTGATCTAGACCTCAGCCAGGCTCTGGTCCTTATGATCATCCTGCCCCCTGAGACCCTTAAAGAGAAAGTAAAGAAGCTTCTCAGGCTTCAGACTACCAGTCCTGTCCCATGCTTCCCAGCCTTAACAGAAGTAGTTTCAGATGGTGGGGCACTCAGTCCACATTCAGGGGTCATTACCTTGGCTCCTCTTAGGGCCTGTCCCCCTCAACTGAGGCTGTTTCCATTTAAACCACCACCCTCCCCACTCTCCACAGAGAAAGCTCAAGTCTGCTCCTCAACCCCAAACCCCCATATGTCTATAGCAGAATTAGGAGAGAAGTTTAAATGATCTCTCCCCATTTCCTGTGGAGGTGTGAGAATATATGGAAGGACTGGGGTAGATTTAGTCTTCTTGTGTGCATGTTAGTCTCATGGGTCATGGCTGCCTACCTTGTCCCTCATACTCCTGGACACCAAGACTTTACTTGGCAGGGTTAGTGAAGAGCTTAAGCTCTATTTCTTGGGCTCTGAAGGTGCTCACGGCCAGAAATATCCTGTTTTATTTGTTGGCCCATCTTCTGATACTCCAAGGAGGAGGTGAAGAGATACCTCAGGTTAAAGGAAGTAATTCCCAGGATCTCCCAGGGCTCAGGGCTAAAAACAGGGATGGGGTTCTATTGGGCCAACTGTGTTATGAGGTGGGCAGTCCCCTCAGTCCACATTCAGGATCTTCACCTTAACGCCAGGCAGAAACTGCACCCGCTGCCATCTGCTGACCTGAGACCTGCCCCCTCAGACCAAGGCTCTCACTTCCTGGATACCTCTGAAAAGGAAGCAGCAGGGAGGCGCTCCCAGAGTGGACAAGAGGTGCCATGTTATGTGGGCTCTTGCCTGATCTGGGGTGAGCAGTCCCCTCAGTCCTCAATCAAGGTCCTTACCTTGACTCAAGGCAGGGCCTGAGCTCCATCCAATCTTCTGACCTGTGGTCAGAAGCTCTCTCAAACGAAGGCATCACCTCCGTGAGACTCCAGAAGAGGAAATGAGGGGGGTCCTCCACTAGGCAGCTGTGCCCAGGGTCTCCCAGGAATGACAGCATTGGTGGGGCTCTGTGGGGATCCCTCTGTTCAGGGATGGGTGGTCTCCTTCATCCTTCTGTAGGTACTGTGGTGTGGTAAAGAATTAACCTTGCCCAAAGAAAGGTCTGAAATTTGCCTGTGGCTCCTGGGAGGTAATCCCTAAGCCTTTGTAATGTCCTGCCTGAGAAAAGTGTCTTTGTTTATTTGGGGGCCTTGGGCCATATGAGTAGTCTATGCTAGCAATGCTTTATGGTGGGTGGGGGCACATGGTATGAGTCCCATCTCAAGAGGAGCTGAAGGAAAAGTTAGCTACATGGGTGGTCAACCACATCTACATGACTGAGCTCTAATAAAAACTCAGGGCACCAAGGCTCAATTGAGCTTCTCTGGTTAGCAATTCTCCATGTATATCTCACACATTGCTGTCAGCAGAAATTAGCACTGTCCATGACTCCATGAGGAGAGGACAACTGGAAGCTCTGTATCTGGAATGCGTATAACTCTCCTGGACTCTGCCCCATGCATCTCTTCTCTTGGCTGATTTTAGTCTGTATCTTTTCAATAAACCATAACTGTGAGTATAACAGCTTTCAGTGGATTCTGTTAGCCCTTCTAGTGAATTATCAAACCTGAGGATGGTCTTGAGGACTCTCAAACTTGCAGTTGGTGTCAGATGTGAGGATGCTTAGGAACTGCTGAATTTGGCAAATCTTCACCTTGACCCCTAACAGGACCTGAGATTCCTTCCTCTGTTGACCTGATGCTTCTCCTCTCAGACAAAGGCCCCACCTCACAAAAAAAGTAGAAAATAATCATGTATGTCTTCCAGTCACCTCTACTCTATGCCTCTGAGTGTAGATATCAGGAATGAGGATCTGTGCACCTTCCCCCACACCCATTTCCCTTATGGCTTGGATGGCCTCCTCAATCCCCTCTCAAGTCCCTTACCTAGATTCTTGGCAGGATCTAAGACTCTTCCCTCTGCTGGCTTGAGGCTGACCCCTCAGACCAAGTCCAAGCTTCACAAAGGTCCCTGAGGAGGAAGTGAGGGGAAGCTTCAGAAGGGCAGCACTGCTTGGGGCCTCCCATGGCTGATAGCAGGGATCAGACTCTGTGGGACACCCTCTGTTCTGGAGTGGGTTGTCCCTTTCATTCCCACTCAGCATCCCCATCTTGGCTCCTGGCAGGGAATGAGTTCCTTCTCATCTGCTGACCTGAACACCCCCACCTCTCTAACCAAGGCTTCACCTCCCTAAGATCTCTGCAAGGAAGTAAAAAAGAAAAAACACTTCATTCTGCTACCACTGCCAGGGGCCTTCTGGGGCTGACAGCAGGGGTGGGATTCTGTGATATCCTCACTGTTTCAGAGTGGGTAGTCCCCTGAGTCTTCAACTTGAGTCCTGGAATAGAATGGGCTTCTTCTTCTCTGCTGACCTGAAGCCTGCCTTCTCAGACCTTAGCTCTCACCTCCAGGAGACCTCTGAAGAGGAAGTTGGGGAGTTTCATCCTGACAGTCCTTCCTGGGACCTCCCAGTGGTGATAGCAGGGACCAACCAGACTCTATAGGGTCCAATATATATGGTGTTAGTATGGCCTTTGTCCTCATGTTAGGGTCATCCCCTTAGCTACAGTCAGGGCTTAGGATCTTTTGCTGGTCTGAGGCCTCCCCATCTCAAACCAAGGTCCTTATCTCCCAGTCACCTGAGAAAGAATAAGGAAATGCCACTGGATTCAGTTGGCCATCCCTCCCTGGGATCTTCCAGAGCTGATAGCCGGGGTGGAGGTGATGTGGCTCTATAGGGCTTCATCTGTTTCAGAGATAAGAAAATTTCCTGCAGAAATTAATTCTGTTGCTTCTCTAGAATGCAGATGATCTCTTCCAGTTTCTTTTTCTTTTCCTTCCCCTATGGCATATATATGACTTTTTCATGTATAACTTGATTGATTACTGGACCCGCTATTCTTTTTCATTAATTAATTTGCCAATTATTATGCCAGAATCACATTGCTTAATTGCTGCATTAAGTTTACTATTACTGAGGGCAATTTCACACTTATTATTTTCTTTTCTTCAGTACTATCTTGGTTATGTATCTCTTATATAGCCATGCATATGCATCTAAATCACATTTAAGGTCAATTATAAAATTTAAAATTTTCTCATATGTCATGCAGGTCTTATTAGAATATGATATATCTATATGTTCAGATTTTTCTTGGCCTTCAGTAAAGTTTTGTATGTTATTTTGTTTAGCAATGGAACACTTCTTATAAGTTTATTGTTAGACATAATTTGTAATTGTTTTAAACGCACTCATTTTTTTTACTATTTTCCATTTTGTGATTGATCACACATTACAAAACTATAGAATTTCATATATTTATTTGACATAATTCCAACTAAACAGGTGCTGTTTTTAAACTTTTGGTATTTTTCTATTGCTTCACCTACATTTCACTTCTCTTGGTGGACAATCAAATTTTTGGAACATCATGATAAAATTTTGCTCTTCCTATTTTTTGGGCAATTTAAAAAATAAAATTGTTTCTATTTAAAATGCACATTGTAATGACAATATACATATAAAAAGTAAAATGATTACTACAGTCAAACTAATTAGCATATCACATCCTCACAAAGTTACCACTTATTTGTGTGTGATGAGAGTATCCAAAATCTACTGTCTTAATAAATTTCCATCATTCAATACAGTATTATTTACTATAGTCTTCATACTGTACATTCAATCTCTTTATTATATTTATTTTTGTTTTTGTTAATTGAATTGAATAGGACCTCCAGTGCAATCTTTACCAAAATGGTGCTATCAGGCATCCAGGTTGCCTTACCTTAGCTGGAATTATCCTAGTGTTTCACCATCTTATATACTGTTTCTTTCTCATTTATATGCTTATCAAGTTAAGGATGTGTATCTTCTGTTCATAGTTTACCGAGAGGTTTTATTAAGATGGAATGTTAAAATTTTTAAATGTCTTTTTTTTGATCCAAGTGATATTTTTCCTCCTGAAGGTGGTTCCTGTTGCAAATAAGGTGATAAAACTCAAACCATGTAGGAAGTGACAAACTATTGGAAGATAATTCTCCATGGACCTGGTGTTTCTGCACATCTGAGTGAATGGCATTGACAGTTTTTATCAAAGATGTTTGCAGAGCTGCTCCCATTCAAGGAGCATATTTGCTTACATTCAAGGGTAATAATGTCTGACTTCCCTTCTCAGACATTCCAGAGAGATAAAGTTAATGTCTCTCTCTGAGTCAGAGGACAGATTTATCTCCTAACCAGAATAATAATGATAATGTTTTCCTCTAGGGAACAGTATGGGCAATTTGCTAGCAGTATCCTTATAAGGTTGGGGGATTCCTAAATTCAGAGTTCCTCAGCTGTGACACAAGACACCATGAGGGACTTGGGAACCAGCGGGAACCAATGTGAACGTGAAGCTCATGCTCATGCTGCCTGTTGTGTAATAAACTGCCTAAATCCTATTGGGCTCTTTCTCCTTACTAGCCAATCTACGGAAGTGTAGTAAGGCAGCCTGGCAGGTACTGTAGTCATCACTGTTGCTTAGAAATTGCTTGACCACTTGACCCAAACATTGAAAGATGTTAGACTTTGGGAGAGAATAACAGCTTTGTAAATATTGTCACTGATAGATCATTTAAGAAAGGTTAGGAAAGAATTATGTGAAAATCAGAGATCAGCAGCTCTTGCTTTTTGGAAAATGAGATAAATTATTGAGGCATGATGAATATATTTAGTAATAAAAGCAATCTTTGAGACTGCTGTAAATCAGAGAAAGGAACAAAAGTAGCTCAACAGCATCTGCTTATGAGGTGCAAAGGTGGTGGACATGGTTGGGGTGTAGATGCCAGAGGAAAGGGTTCAATTCAGATTATGGTACTATTGCTGGTTAACATATTATCCAGATTTCTGGGTAAGAAACTTCCAATATATATTTCCACCTCTAATATCCCACTCCAACCCAGTCTAGTTTCCAGATGGGGGAATATTTCCAAAGATTGGAGGATGATAACCTTCCATGGGACAGTTGTACCATACTCTCCCCTCCATGGAATTTGTTCACATTCACTCCCTTCTCCCATTCTCAGAAAATTGTTGACATCAGCAAGGAAAGTTCATTTCTGCCCTTTCTCAGTTCATAGCCCTTATAGAATGGGCATGCCACTCGTTGCTCACACCCAAAATCAGGATCTGCAAGTCAGCTTCAGCAGTGGGATACAGGCAGAAGGGTGGAGAAAGGATAAGGCTTACAATCAAAAATCAGCAAGTACCTTGGGGACTGTACTTATATCATGCTGGCATCATCTGGCACTTTTACAAGCTCAGGATTGGCTAGTCTCCTTAACCCACTCAGGGATGCCAAGTTCCCTCACAAAGATAGGGTTTCTCCACTTCCACAGATGGCCTCAGACATCCTAGACAGTAAATAGCATTAATCAGTGTATATGTCATGGGGGTCTAATGTTTCAAAGGTCAGCTGCAAGCCTACCCTAGTGAGAGGAGCAGAGAATACAAGAGTGCTCCAGGCAGCCCAAGGTCAACCTCAAGGAACTGATTCCCAGCAGCCGTACAGCAGATACTTCTGAATAGTCAGTGCCCATCATGCTGAAATTGAGTAAGCCACTCATGTGAAGGGCAACAGGACACATAGATGTTCCCATGTGGATGAAGAACAGGTGAGGTTGTAAGAGCAGTATTGCAGGGAGGCTGGCATGAGAGAAGGTTGTGTTCAGAAATAGGAATGCATTATAGACTTCACAACCCATGTCCTTTCCAGTGAATGAACTTGAAATATCTGTGGAAAATGGAAGAGGCACAAGGAATTATCTGAGCCCTATGAGGGCAGCTCAAAGGTTGGTGACTCTGATAGAAAACCATGGGAGTTACTGAGCTGTGTGGCCTGGGAAGATCAAATATTCAAAGTTCCTTTTGCATGGAACCACAGAACCTTCCCTTCAATAGAAATAGTAAGTATAGGATTTATGTGGATTTCGCTCTTTTGGTTTTTGTTTAAGTACTATTTTAAAGCAATACAAATTTAATTGTGGAAAACCAACAAAATATGAATAAACTTTAACCAAGCAACTTGTTTGATAAGGAGAGCAGAAATAGTTGCTCAGTGTCTCTGTGATACAGTTTATCCATTCCACTGTTGCTGGAGATTTGAGTTGTTGCCAGTTTATGATCATTATAAATAATGCTGCTATGATCACCCCTTTACATGTTCTTCCATGGACATATATACCAATTTCTGTGGGATATATACCAGGAGTTGAATGGCTGAGTCATAGGACATGCATTTATTCAGCTTAGTAAACATAGGGAAATGGTTTTCTTAAGTGGTTGCACCAACTTCCACTCTCACTGGCAGTATAAGAGAATACTTATTGCTCTATATCCTCACCAGAAAAGAAAAGGTATTTTTCTTTTATTTCATTTTAGCAATTCTGGTGTTTGTGTAAAAGTATGTGAGTGAAAAAATGTTGCCTGCCATATCAGTAAACAAAAGATGTTGCAGCCATCAAGCCATCACATTACAGCCTCCCCAATAGTGAGCCCTGAGGCAACTCAGGATAGAAACAAGATTGCCTGCCATCAAGCCATCAGCAACTGCATCCACCCACCAACAGTGCATCCTCAGGAGACTCAGGATGAGATAGCACAGGATACTGGCCCCAGATAACTGAGGTACATATCAAAGGAATGATTTCAATGAGCCCTGAAGTTTGCATCTTCCCATACATAGAAAAGTGCTAAATTCCTTACCTTGAGATATCTGATTTTCTTTAACAGTAATTTTTTGATGTTCTGACTGCCTGGTCTTTGTTGCAAAAACTCCTATATATCCTGGCTCCTCCCTTACATCTTCAGAGCTGTCCCTCAGAGCTATCTGAGAGGCTGTGTCCTGGGCTTACGTCCTCAGTTTTGTCTGCCAAATAAAACATAATTCTCAACTTTTAAGTTGTGCATTTTTCAGTTGACAGGTATCACCTTGTGGTTTTTACAGTTTCCCTAATGATTAATGAAGATTAATGTATTTTCATATGTTTATTTTCTATTCTACTGTGTTAGAGTTTAATGTTAAATTCAGAATACCACTGAATTCTGATCTTCACTTGTACTATGAACCCTGGAACTGGTATTAGACAATCATAGACCCAGTAATTTGGCCACCTGATGTGCTCAGAGACAAACAGCTTAGAGTCTAATGCTCTTCCCACATTAGTATACAAGTTGCTTGGAATGCTACAGTTAAGGTAATTATATTCTCCAAATCCAAAATCAGAAAGCCAATTAGATAGTCATACCTCAGGTTATAATTCATCCTTCCATGACTGAGGCACCCTGTCTCTTTCTGTGCCCCCAAAACACCTGTCATCCCCTGTTTTCCTTCACTTACTCTCCCACCATACACACTGAAGTTTCATTATCTAGGTGTCCTATCTTGTCCACTCTATCTATTTGTTGTCTGAAGATAAGGCCTCCTTCCACACTGGCCTTTTTAGCCCAAGGCTAAAAAAAAATAATAAAATAAAACTCTCATTTCCCATTAAAAAAAAGAAAACACTCCTCTACTCCCTGTCCTCACTCTTTAAGCAGCTGACAGCTTTGCAAAATATCTAAAAGGTTCTCTCTCATGCTATCCTGATTAGAGATGTGGTGGGTAAACTTGGGTCTATGGTCCTTTGAGGCCAGTACTCTTATATAAAAATGGCATACGGTTGTTTCCAATTTTTTATTAGTATAATCCCTTTATCCACCTGAATAATTTCCCCCAAATAGGCTAGCAATAATTTCACTGTGCATCATCCCCAGTCCATGAAAACAAGGATGGCAGAGCAGTTGTAATTGAAGTGAGGGCCGTGAACCTAGGCTCTTGCCCAGCTAGCACCTCTTCTTCCTTCTCAGTTTAGTGAGCCCTCACACCCGCAGAATGCTAGGGCTCCCTTGTGAGCTCTTTGGGAAGCCCTGTGTTGGGTGAGCCTTCTTCAGATGCAGGCCACCCATCGTGCTTCTGTACAGGTATCTGCCTGCATGGACTCTAATTTTGTGCTTGGCTTTCAAGCACTGCCAACAACACATGCCCTCCTTCATGCTTGGTATATCTCACAATCATTTTTCTTATTTCATCAATTTACCTATCACTAACCGTCGCTTCCCATATACAGATACACACTCTGTTCCAACTCCCCGTTTCTCTCAGGATTTTTCACAAGCCTTGGCTTCCTACTCTCTGCTAATCCACGTCTCTTCCCTGCTTCCTGGCCCAGCTCCCAACTCCCTT
Organism: Monodon monoceros; assembly: GCF_005190385.1. NCBI lineage: Eukaryota > Metazoa > Chordata > Mammalia > Artiodactyla > Monodontidae > Monodon > Monodon monoceros. Next base: position 44,369,934 of record NW_021703779.1, read on the forward strand.
CTAGGAAAGAGACCTCTGCTACTGCCTTTAATGGAAAGCTTCTCAATACCTCAGAACACAACAGATTCTCTTCTCAACACCTGTGCTTTCCCTTCTTTGAAAATGTTCTCAGACTAGGATCTTCCTCATGACTGGGTTTTATTCTTTCAATAATCAGACTATCCACATGGGTAGGGAGCTTGGTGCCTCTTACTTTCATATTTTTGCTTCCCTGACCTAATATACCATCTTCAGGAGTTGTTTTCACTATTTTCTGCTTTGGATTGAACCCAGAGGAAGACAAAGCAAAGGAACCTGGGAAATTTTTCTCATAAATCAGGCTGAAGTCTGGTGACAGGGCCTGCTAAAGACATACAGCTCAATTACCCTTCAGCATGTAAGCTTAAGTGGAAACGATTAGTGATCCTGCTTAAATGAGCAGAGAAGAATGATGAGTGACTGCTGTTCACAGCACTCCTGCTATTTCCACTGTGATTACCCTGGAAATGATGGCTTCTTTCTTCAACACTGGGTACATGCTGGCTCCTGCAGTCACTCCTCAAACACTTATGCAGTGTCCAGGCACTGTGAAAGGACCTCAGGTACAAACAAAACTGAGGTCCCTTCCTAGGCAGCCTTATCACTCACACACCCACACACACACACACGCACGCACACCTCTATTCTTTCCATCTCAGTGGGATAAGGGCCAGTGGGTATTAGCAGCTGAAGGAGGTCAAAAGGTGGTGGCCGTGAGGTAGAAACCCATGCATCTCAGAGATAGGATACCCATTTAAGGATACATAGGCCATGGTGTCATGCAGAGGTCAGGTTCAGTGCTGAGGAACACCTACAAGCCCCCGGGGCTCTCAATTGGCATTTCTGAAGTCTTCGATGACAATTAAGGCAATGATATTCACCCCACAAGGATGCTGATTTTGAAATAGTATTTCATGGAGGAGGTTGTGTGATACCTTCTACTTAAATCTGAGTCAGTTGTCAATGGAGAGTGGGCATCTGCACATCTGGACAGGGAAGGCTTGGGACATGTTAGGGGCTGAGTTAATGACCTTTTCTGGAAGGCCTTTCTGATGATGTGAGGGAATGAAGGGAGGCCCATTTTGGAGCAAGGGGCTGCCTTCCTGGTGACCCGCAGAAGATAACTCCAGAGCTCTTCTGCACAACCCCATAAGGCTCTTTCCCTTGAAAAGGGCTTTCCCCTTCATGAGCTAGTTGCCAGGCTATAGTCTTTGAGACAAAGTGCCCCCACATTGTGTACTGATACTTCCATGAACCCAGATGATGATGATAAATTTTAAGCGTTAGGGGATAATCCTATCTCACTGGGGCACTTTGAAATCCCTACCTTCTATTTCTTAACCTGTTTGTGCGTTCTAAGATAACAGACTCTTCTCCTCTTCCCCCTCCTCTTCCATTGAAATTGCTGAGTCATAGGTTACACATATATTCAGCTTTAGTGGATCCTGCCTAAAAGCTTTCCCAAATGTTTTTTTAATAACCCATTTTATTTATTTATTTATTGGTTGTGCATCGCAGCTTTCAGGGTCTTAATTTGCTGGCCAAGGATTAAACCCGTGCCCCCTGCAATGGAAGCACTGAGTCTTAACCAATGGACCACCAAGGAATTCCCTCCAAAGTATTTTTACTTCACAAATGTTTACAAATGTTCCCTCCCACCAGCAATGTACTGCTTCACAGCAACCAACAGGGTTGCTTCACATTCTCCCCAGCCTGAGTTATGTACTACCATTCTGGTGTTGTGAGTAGTGGTTTTAATATTCATTCCCCTGATGATTAACGAAGTTGACCACGTCTTCGTAAGAATACCATGCTGGCTCAATGACAATAGCCCTGTAAAAGTTCATGGCATCTGGTAGTGTAAGTGCTCCAGCTTTATTCATATTTTTCAATATTGCTTTACCTACTCTTTATGTTTTGAATTTCTATATCAATTTTAGAAACATGTCAAATTCCACAAATCTGGTCAAAAAAGTTATCGAATTTTGAATAGGATTGTATTCAATCTGTAGATTAATGTAGAGAGAATTCATATTTTTGCAATGTTGACACTTGTAATCCATGATTATAGTATATATCTCCATTTGTTTAGAATACTTGGTAGCCCCTAGTAAGTAAGCTCATCATAATTGGAACAGAATATTCCTATGATGCAAAAACTATAGTGATATCACTAACATTTAGATAAATCAGAGTCTTTACGATATGTAATTCTCATTGTCTTGAGATTTGGTATTCATTCTTTAAAGCAGTAGTTCTCACATTTGAACACTCATTGGAATGCATGCTCTATGTAGAGGGCTTATTAAAACACAGGTATCCGGGCTCCAACTTCCAGAGTTTCTGATGCAGTATGTCAGGTCTGGGCCGAAGGATCTGCATCTCTCTAACAAGTTCTGAGGCAAGGTTAGTGTCACTAGTTAGGGGACCATACTTAAAGAACCACTGCTTTAAAGAAAGGCAGAGAAAATGCATTGGTCCAGAGCCTGTCCTGGGTGCCGAGGATGCAGAATGGTGTAATCATGGTCTCATTACTCCAGAGTCTCTCAGGCTAGTGTGGGAGACAACCCCGAAAACAGATGACTATAGTGCATCATAGGAAATGCCCTGTGAGTAGTTTTTACCTGTGAACTTGGGAGCTCAGGGAGGTTGGTTTTTTCCTAGGCAAAAAACCCCAAAAAGAATAATGTTTATCTGGATGAGTAAATCCCTATTGTTGGGTAAATTTCAGCAAATTTTAAATGTGTGGCTGTGTTCATAGTGGGGAGAGATGAATATTTCAGTGTGAATATAAAGGTGAAAAACTGTTGTGAAATAAACTTTTGGCTTCCTTTTTCATCTGCTCCTTCATGGGAATTTAAACAATTCAAACCATACAAGTGTGTCAGTGGTTTTTTATGACTGCTATATTTCTATTGTTGACATTATAAAAAAACATCATGGCTGTTTCAATTCAAAATGCTATTAGGAACTGAGTCTTCATTAAGTAGAGGATAAATAGCTAAATGTTGGAGATATTCTCTTAAATTTGTGTATATGCGTATGCTTTGCAGAAATGAGGCCACTTTCACTTTGATGTAGTAATTGGGTGATGATGGAATACCTGAAATTTTGCTTTATACCATTTTAAAGAGATTTCATGCTTCATTAGGTAATCCTTCCCTTTCTTTCTTACAAGCAGTAAAAATTCTCCTGTCCCCTGCAACATTTCAGGATGAGGGATGGGATGATTTGTCACTCACCATTAATCCTGACTCCTACACTGCAGTGGGCAGATATAGGCTGAAGGTTTGCTGGTCCCAGACTTGGCTGCAGACCAACACGGGTATCTTATCTCCTGGTATTTAAACGCACTTGGGAGCTAATTTCTAATGGGAATTTCTTAGTTTCAAGAGAGGATTTTTCAGAAGAGAGAAAAGCTATGAGCACCTATGGAGAGCTGCAAAAATGCCACAGTGAGGAAGTTGCTCAATAAAGTGAAAATAAAACTGCAATTAGGTACTCTTGTTAATTTTGTTAGTTTTGTTGTTGAATATTATTATCACAGTGAAATTTTATGCATTTTGTGGTAGTTGTAGGTACCAGCATCACAGAATGTAAAATTAGGCAGTTGAGCAAATGATGGGTTTTTTTTTCCCCCATTGGGGTATTTGCATATAAACTGCAGTAGTACTTTTTGAGATATATTAACAGAATGGCTCTGGGTAATTTCCTGTTTTTGCTTTAATTGGAAAAGATTTTGAGATACAAAAGTGATGACTGAGAGCCTCATCCACCAGGGGGCAGTCAGCAGAAGCAAGAAGAATGATAATCCTGCAGCCTGTGGAACAAAAACCACATTCACAGAAAGATAGACAAAATAAAAAGGCAGAGGGCTATGTACCAGATAAAGAAACAAGATAAAACCCCAGAAAAACAATTAAATGAAGTGGATATAGACAACCTTCCAGGAAAAGAATTCAGAATAGTGATAGTGAAGATGACCCAGGACCTCGGAAAAAGAATGGAGGCAAAGATCGAGAAGATGCAAGAAATGTTTAACAAAGACCTAGAAGAATTAAAGAAAAACACCTAGAAGAATTAAAGAACAAATGATAAACAGTACAATAAACAATATAATAACTGAAATGAAAAATACAGTAGAATGAATCAATAGCAGAATAACTGAGACAGAAGAACGGATAAGTGACCTGGAAGACAGAATGGTGGAATTCACTGCTGCAGAGCAGAATAAAGAAGAAAGAATGAAAAGAAATGAAGACAGCATAAGAGACCTCTGGGACAACATTAAACGTATGAACATTCACATTATAGGGGTCGCAGAAGGAGAAGAGAGAGAGAAAAGACCCGAGAAAATATTTGAAGAGATTACAGTCAAAAACTACTCTAACATGGGAAAGGAAATAGCCACCCAAGTCCAGGAAACACAGAGAGTCCCAGGCAGAATAAACCAAACAAGAAACATACAGAGACACATGGTAATCAAATTGACAAAAATTAAAGACAAAGAAATATTATTAAAAGCAACAAGGGAAAAATGACACATAACATACAAGAGAACTCCTATAAGGTTAACAGGTGATTTCTCAACAGAAACTCTATAAGCCAGAAAGGAGTGGCATGATATATTTAAAGTGATGAAAGGGAAGAACCTACAACCAAGATTACTCTACCCAGCAAGTATCTCATTCAGATTCAATAGAGAAATCAAAAGCTTTACAGACAAGCAAAAGCTAAGAGAATTCAGCACCACCAAACCAGCTCTACAAAAAAGGCTAAAGGAATTTTCTAAGTGGAAGACACAAGAGAAGAAAACCAACCCAAAACAATTAAGAAAATGGTAATAGGAACATACATATCAATAATTACCTTAAATGTAAATGGATTAAATGCTCCAACCAAAAGACGTAGACTAGCTGAATGGATACAAAAACAAGACCCATATATATGCTGTCTACAGGAGATGCACTTCAGACCTAGGGACACATACAGACTGAAAGTGAGGGGATGGAAAAAGATATTCCATGCAAATGGAAATCAAAAGAAAGTTGGAGTAGCAATACTCATATCAGATAAAGTAGACTTTAAAATAAAGAATGTTACAAGAGACAAGGAAGGACACTACATAATGAGCAAGGGATCAATCCAAGAAGAAGGTATAACAATTATAAATATATATGCACCCATCATAGGAGCACCTCAATACATAAGGCAAATGCTAACAGCTATAAAAGAGGAAATCGACAGTAACACAATAATAGTGGGGGAATTTAACACCCCACTTTCACCAATGGACATATCATCCAGGAAGAAAATTAAGGAAACACAAGCTTTAAATGACAAAATAAACCAGATAGATTTAATTGATATTTATAGGACGTTCCATCCGAAAATAGCAGATTACACCTTCTTCTCAAATGCACACAGAACATTCTCCAGGATAATCACATCTTGGGTCACAAATCAAGCCTTGGTAAATTGAAGAAAATTGAAATCATATCAAGCATCTTTTCTGACCACAACGTTATGAGATTAGAAATAAATTACAGGGAAAAAAACATAAAAACCATAAATACATGGAGGCTAAACAATACCTTACTAAATAACCAAGAGATCACTGAAGAAATCAAAGAGGAAATCAAAAAATACCTAGAGACAAATGACAATGAAAACACGACAAAATGGGATGTAGCAAAAGCAGTTCTAAGAGGAAAGTTTATAGCAATACAATCCTACCCCAAGAAACAAGAAAAATCTCAAATAAACAATCTAACCTTACACCTAAAGGAACCACAGAAAGAAGAACAAACAAAAACCAAAGTTAGTAGAAGGAAAGAAATCATAAAGATCAGAGCAGAAATAAATGAAATAGAAACAAAGAAAACAATAACAAAGATCAATAAAACAAAAAGCTGGTTCTTTGGAAGATAAACAAAATTGATAAACCTTTAGCCAGACTCATCAAGAAAAAGGGAGAGGACTCAAATCAATAAAATTAGAAATGAAAAAGGAGAAGTTACAACAGACACAGCAGAAATACAAAGCATCCTAAGAGACTACTAAACACAACTCTATGCCAATAAAATGGACAAACTTGATAAAATGGACAAAGTCTTAGAAAGGTGAAGCCTTCCAAGACTGAACCAGGATGAAATAGAAAATATGAACAGACCAATCACAAGTAATGAAATTGAAACTGTGATTAAAAATCTTCCAACAGACAAAAGTCCAGGACCAGACGATTTCACAGGTGAATATTATCAAACATTCAGAGAAGAGCTAACACCCATCCTTCTCAAACTGCTGCAAAAAATTGCAGAGGAAGGAACACTTCCAAACTCATTCTATGAGGCCACCATCACCCTGATACCAAAACCAGACAAAGATGTCACAAAGAAAGAAAACTACAGGCCAATATCACTGATGAACATAGATGCAAAAATCCTCAAATCCTCAACAAAGTACTAGCAAACAGAATCCAACAACACATTAAAAGGATCATACACCATGATCAAGTGGGATTTATCCCAGGAATACAAGGATTCCTCAATACATGCAAATCAATCAATGTGATACACCATATTAACAAACTGAAGAATAAAAACCATATGATCATCTCAATAGATGCAGAAAAAGCTTTTGACAAAATTCAACACCCATTTATGTATGATAAAAATTCTCCAGAAAGTGGGCATACAGGGAACCTACTTCAACATAATAAAGACCATATACAACAAACCCACAGCAAACATCATTCTCACTGGTGAAAACCTGAAAGCACCCTAAGATCAGGAACAAGACAAGGATGTTCACTGTGGCCACTACTATTCAACATAGTTTTGGAAGTCCTAGCCATGGCAATCAGAGAAGAAAAAGAAATAAAAGGAATACAAATTGGAAAAGAAGAAGTAAAACTGTCACTGTTTGTGGATGACAGGATCCTAGACATAGATAATCCTAAAGATGCCACCAGAAAACTGCTAGAGATAATCAGTGAATTTGGTAAAGTTGCAGGATACAAAATTAATGCACAGAAATTTCTCGCATTCCTATATACTAACAACAAAAGATCAGAAAGAGAAATTAAGAAAACAATCCCATTCACCATTACAACAAAAAGAATAAAATACCTAGGAATAAACCTACCTAAGGAGGTTAAAGGCCTGTACTCAGAAAACTATAAGACACTGATGAAAGAAATCAAAGATGACACAAACAGATGTAGAGATATACCATGTTCTTGGATTGGAAGAATCAACATTGTGAAAATGACTATAGTACCGAAAGCAATCTACAGATTCAATGCAATTCTTATCAAATTACCAATGGCAGTTTTTACAGAACTAGAACAAAAAATCTTAAAATATGTATGGAGACACAAAAGACCCCAAATAGCCAAAGCAATCTTGAGAAAGAAAACTGGAGCTGGAGGAATCAGGCTCCCTGACTTCAGACTATACTACAAAGCTACAGTAATCAAGACAGTATGGTTCTGGCAGAAAAACTGAAAGATAGATCAATGGAATAGGATAGAAAGCCCAGAGATAAACCCATGCACATATGGTCAACTAATCTATGACAAAGGAGGCAAGGACATACAATGGAGAAAAGACAGTCTCTTCAATAAGTGGTTCTGGGAAAACTGGACAGCTATTTATAAAAGAATGAAATTAGAACACTCCCTAACACCATACACAAAAATAAACTCAAAATGGATTAAAGACTTAAATGTAAGACCAGACACTATAAAATTCTTAGAGGAAAACATAGAAAGAACACTCTTTGACATAAATCACAGCATGATCTTTTTTGACCCACATCCTAGAGTAAGGGAAATAAAGGCAAAAATAAACAAATGAGACCTAATGAAACTTAAAAGCTTTTTCACAGCAAAGGAAACTACAAAGAAGATGAAAAGACAACCCTCAGAATGGGAGAAAATATTTCCAAACGAGTCAATAGACAAATGATTAATCTCCAAAATATATAAACAGCTCATGCAGCTCAATATTAAAAAAAACCAGACAACCCAATCAAAACATGGGCAGAAATCCTAAGTAGCTATTACTCTAAAGAAGACATACAGATGACCAGGAGGCACATGAAAAGCTGCTCAACATCACTAATTATTAGAGAAATGCAAATCAAATCTGCAATGAGCTATCACTTCACACTGGTTAGAATGGACATCATCAGAAAATCTGCAAACAACAAATGCTGGAGAGGGTGTGGAGAAAAGGGAGCCCTCTTGCACTATTGGTGGGAATGTAAATTGATACAGCCACTATGGAGAACAGTATGGAGGTTCCTTAAAAAACTAAAAGTAGAATTACTATATGACCCAGCAATCCCACTACTGGGCATATACCTGGAGAAAACCATAATTCAAAAAGACACATGCACCCCAATGTTCATTGCAGCACTATTTACAACAGCCAGGTCATGGAAGCAACCTAAATGCCCATCGACAGATGAATGGATAAAGAAAATGAGATACATATGTACAATGGAATATTACTCAGCCATAAAAAAGGAACAAAATTGGGTCATTTGTAGAGATGTGGATGGACCTAGAGACTGTCATACAGAGTGAAGTAAGTCAGAAAAGAAAACAAATATCGTATATTAACACATATATGTGGAATCTAGAAAAATGGTACAGATGATCCTGTTTGCAAGGCAGAAATAGAGAGAAAGATGTAGAGAACAAATGTATGGACACCAAAGGGGGAAAGCTGGCGGGGTGGTGGTGGGATGAATCGGGAGTTTGGGGTTGACATATATACACTAATACGTATAAAATTGATAACTAATAAGAACCTGCTGTATAAAAAAATAAAATTAAAAAAAATAAAGAACAGATTGAAAGGAATAGACAATAAATATTATTGGGTAAGGCATGCTTTGGATAAGGCACAAGCAACAACAAACAGTGATTATTGAGAATTCATTTGAATAGCGTCAGAGCAATGTGAGGGTGGACCATTTTGAGTTTTGCAGCAATCCTTTTGGTTATTGTTCTGTGGAGGGGATGGAATTTTCAGTTGGGATGTTAAATCATTACTGGTGATCTCTTTTGTTATAATACTAATTATTATTGTTTTATTTAAGGAACTATAGACCAGCATGGAGAAGGCCCACATTAAATTACATGAGGATGAGAACCAAGATTACAAGTCCAAAGGAAATTGTTAAGAAGCTCTATGTCAAGGAATGGAGCAAATATATTTTAGTAAGTGTAGGCTTGCAGACACAGGAGTAAACAACCAGACCAAGTCTCTGCCCTCATTGAGCTTTTAGTCTATCTGGGAAAGCAACCATTAAAGTAGTCATAGGAAGTGGTTAAAACTGAGATTAACATATATGTTAAAAGTACAGGGAACTATGAGAGAATATCACAGGTCTTGCCCTAGTGTAGGAGGATCAGGGAGAGCTTGTTTGAATCAGTGACAATTAAACTGAAAGTGGAAAGGTGAATATGAGAGTCAGGCAAAGAAGAGTGGAAAAAGCAGTTGGCAGGTGCCCCTCAAGCTGAGAGCATAGTTCTTTGGAAGCTTTTGAGCCAGGAAGGACCTGGGCCTATAGGAGCTAGAAAAAAAAAACAATATTTTCATGGGTATGAAATGTACAGTGTAGGAAATATAGTCAATAACTATGTAACATCTTTGTATGGTGACATATAGTAAGTAGACAAATCATGGTGATCAGTTTGAAATGTAAAGAAATATCAAATCACTATGCTGTGTAACTGGAGCTAACATAGTGTTGTAGGTCAATTATATTTCAAAAACAAAAACAAACAAACATAGTAAAAGAGATCAGATTTGTGGTTACAGGAAATTGGATGAAGTCAGTCAAAAGGTACAAACTTTCAGTTATAAGATAACTAGATAGATAAGTACTAGGGATGTAATGTACAACGTGATAAATATAATTAACTCTGCTGTAGGGTATATATGAAAGTTGTTATGAGAGTAAATCCTAAGAGTTCTTATCCCAAGAAAATTTTTTTCCTTTTTTTTCCTATTTAACTTTGTACCTATATGAGATAATGGATGTTCACTAAACTTGTGATAATCATTTAATGATGTATGTAACTCAAATAATTATGCTGTATACCTTAAACTTATACATTGCTGTATGTCAATTTTAACTCAATAAAACTGGAAGGAAAAAAGCAATACTTTCAGTATGATTAGAGTATAGTGAGTAGGAGGGACAGTGGTAATAGACAACGTGGGAGAAATAGGCCAGGCATGATCCTTCAAAACCATGTTGGATATGTCAAGAGTTTGAGACTTCATCCTGAGATCAATGGGTAGGCACAGGAGTGCCATGGTTAGATTCATATTGTTGGAAGATCACTCTGGCTTCTGTGTGAAGAATGGATTGATAGGATGCAAAAATGGATTCAAGAAGCCCAGCTGGAAGACTATTGTAATCATTCAGGAAACAGATAATAGTGACTTGGCGAGGGTAGTGATAAGGGAGGTATAAAGAGGTGGATAGGGGCAAGAAATCTTTAGGAGGAATAGCTGATAAGACTTGATGTGGTAGACATGGAGATGTGTGTCCCAGATCTCCTTTCAAGGAAGGACTTAATGCCCAGCCACAGGGAGTGTTGTCAGTAGACAGCATCCACATATCTGTTCCTTCAGAGCCTGGCTCAGCTGCAGAAAGCCACCATGCCTGAGATCACACCCTTCCCCTGGTAGCCCACATCTGACTGAGCAAGAAAGAGGTATAAAGGTCTGGTTATTTGGGTCCAACAGGGGGCACTCTGATGGGCTATATTTGCCCAAGGCTTTGTTGGACTTGCACAACAGTTTAACTTATCCCTCTACCCAATCCCACTTTCTTCCCTTTACCTTCACAGGGAATGATCTATAATAAACATAGATCTTCAACTCAATCTTGCATCTTCAATGTAATCTCAAGCTCTGTTTCCAGTAAGTCCAAGCTATGACTGTTGGAACTAGAAGTGGAGTGCTATGATAAAGCAAGTGATGAGATGGGATTTGGAGCTGGATCACTCACCACCTAGCTTGCAATGAGAACCCCATCATTGATGACAGGTGGAGCACAGCCACCTTCTGGAACAAGGTGGTGGTCCAATTATTAAAACGTTCGTTGGTAGTAAACTAGGAGTGTATACCAATGGAAGGGGATGTGGTGGCAGGCATATTAGTTGTTTGAGACTTAGGGATAAATAGCAATTTTAAAGATAAAGGGATTAGATGGCTATTGGTAAGCATCATTGGTAATCATCAGAAAGATAATGAGCAATTGAGAGTAACGGGCAACTTAAAGCCAAACGTGAAAACCAGAAGCATCTTTGGTATAATACAAATAAACTCTCATCTTTTGTAGTGATAGGCAGAGAAAGCCAAGTAGAACAAGCCCAGGACTTAATAGTCAGAGCGGCTAAACCTCAAAGACAGTAAAACTCCAACTAAGGCAGGACTGAGACTCTGACCCGTGGGATAGGCACCTCTGCTCCTGATCACTAGACTTATAACTAGAGTTAAGACACTGCATAACCCATCTGGGGCATAATCTAATTTACTAGGAAGGAAAGGGAATATACCCCAAATGGACTGCAAAACCTAGCCTGTATATGCTGAAAGGAGTTGGGGGAGTATGGACAGGACCATATTACAAGGGTGCTTGATCAAGGGGCCATAACTTAAACTTGTATAAGCAAGAGTTTGTTCACTTGGGAGTGTTCTCCTACAATACAGGACTTACTGCTAAAGACACCAGTAGACAGTGCAAACTCATTAGTAGGATGGCTCCCAGAAACGTTGAAAACATAATGTCTCTTGCTAAGTGAAATTGAAATGCCAGAATTGTTGTGGGATATAACGAAGGAAGGGATTAAAGGGCTCAGGGATATGGACATGCCCCTTCCAATGACTACATTCCATGCAAAAACTCAGAGGACACACCATTTACTGAGGCCATAAAAAATACACTGCTGAGAAAGGTAGTGGAATCACTAATAAGTTTCATAGTGACTCTCTTCTGTTGACATAGATGACTATAGGAGATTCTGTTAAAGAGATTGTCTTGTTGATAACATTGGAAATATAAGACCCTGAAACAACAGAGGCAAGGTGGCAACCCTTAGCTGCCAGAAGTCAAGGGTTCACTTTACCATAATGATAGTTAAGGTCACAAAGGCATCCAGGGAGCTCTAACATGTAAAGAGTTATGGAGATGATTAATAGAACATGATCTCCTTAAGGGAAAATAGATGGAGAGCTGACAAGGTTACTACTCAGCTTTTGCCAGCAGAATAAATCAAGTATGGATAACCAGGACGCTGATGGCAGTCACTCAAATAAAAAAGGCAACAACACTTGGCCAGTTTCTACACCTAAGTCAGTTTTTAGACCCTTAAACACACTGACTAAAGAGGACATCATGTCCCTACAACAACATGGCAAGTATACACAGTAAGGACACTTCCGGTCTTTCCCCAAAGGGACCTATGGTCATCTATTCAGATACCTGTTCACTGAGGAAAGAGGAACACTAGACATTTAAAGGATTATTGGACACAGAGTCTGTGTTGACACTGATACCTGGAGATCTGCAGGGTCAACACAGCCCCGCTGTTAGAGTGGGGCATAGAGGAACCAATAAATGGAGTCCTAGCCAAGGTGTAGTTTCAGTGGGTACTTGGATCTGAAGATTCACACAGTGGTAATCTCCCAGATCCCAAATGTAAAATTGGGATAGATATACTGGCATTTGTCATTATCTCCACATTGGGTCCTTGTCTATGTGGAAGACCAAATGTAAGCCTCTGAAACTGCTCCCTTACCCTAGCCAGGATAGTAAATTGAACATTATCACATCCCTGGGAAATAGTGGAGAATGTGAAAGCCTTAAGACTCTCAGGAATATAGGGGTGATGGATCTTATCATATTTTTAATTTAATTCACCAGGCTGTCCACTACAAAACCAGATGGATCCTGGAGGATGATTGTAGTCTACTGTAAACTCAATCTTATGTCATAGCCTGGATAATAGCCATCTTGCTGGACATAGTATCATTGTTAGAGCAGATGAATGTGCACATGGCATGCAGCCACTGATGTGGTAAAAAAAATTCTTTTATATTCCAATAAGAAAAGAGGTCATAAAAATTGCAATCTCATGGAAAGGACAACAATATTTGTGCCAGCTGAGTTCTTCAAGAAGCAGATACTGAAATGGAATTAGAAGTGCAAAAGATTTATGGGAAGGTGCACTTGTGAAAGTAAATTGAGCAAAGGATGTCTTTAGACCATAATGGAGAACTAAGAAAGTCTCTGCTAACCCAACAGGGAGATAGGAAGCAAAGTTACTTATTATATTAGTCTCCTTCTGTGCAACAAGACCATGCTGTAGTGCAAGCAGTTCTGCTACTTTGGCCATATGATTCAGTAGACTCTATGGTGTTTGAGGTATAAGCAGTGGGAAAATATGCAGTTTGGAGCTTATGGTAAGCCCCAGTGAAGAACCACAAGACAGGTCCCTGGGATTCTGATTCAGCACCATGCCATAGGCAATGGAGAATTATTTGCCTTTTAAGAACCAACTCATGGTGTGTTACTGGGCCCCAGTAGAGATGAAAGACTTGACCATGGGCTACCAAGTGACATTGTGGCCAGAAATGCCCATCACTAGCTAAGTTCTATTAGAATCACTGTCTTAAGGTCAGGAAGGTCTAGAAGCAATCTGTCATAAATTGGAAATGGTATATCTAGGATTGAGCTCAAGCAAGACCAGTATGTTTCATAAGCAGGTGACCCAGAACCTCATTTCACCATATTTGCAACAGTGCTCCTATCTAGGCTCACATCTATGCTCACATGGGAAGCCCTGTATCAACAGCTGAAGAAGGAGGCACAATACTGAGCTTGGTTTATAGGTGGGTTGGATTAGTATGTGGTATGTGAGTGCACGCTAAAAATGGATGGGAGGTGCATAACAGTCACTTTCAGGAGTGTCCTAAGAAGAAAGAAGAGAGGTAAAATCCAACCAGTGGGCAGAGTTTCAGGGAGTACACCTGACCATCCACTTTGTGTGGAAAGAGAAGTAGCCTGAGGTTAGAATATATCGACACATGAGAGTAGTGAATGTTCTAGTTGGCTTGTCAGGGTCCTGAAAAGAAAATGATTGGAAGATTGGTGGCAAGGAATTCTGGTGTTTGAGGAATGTGGATGGATATAGGGGAATATACATGAAATGTACAACTCTTGGTATCACAGGTTAACACAAACCACAGAGCATCCACCATACAAGAGGCACTAAACAACCAAGTGGACAAAAAACATCAGCTAGCCTCTTTCATCAGCCATCCCAGTGCCTGTACAATGGACATATGAATGCAGTGGCCATGATGACAGGGGTGGAGGCTATTAATGGCCTCTAATCTATCAATGCTTATCTAGCTAATGTCACCTCTGAATATCCAACTGGCCAGTAAGACTCCAGTGTCGTACAGATGGCCAACAGGCACATGAAAACATGCTCAACATCACTAATTATTAGAGAAATGCAAATCAAAACTACAATGAGGTACCACCTCTCACTGGTCAGAATGGCCATCATTTAAAAATCTACAAGTAACAAATACTAGAAAGGGTGTGGAGAAAAGGGAACCCTCCTACACTGTTGGTGGGAATGTACACTGGTGCAGCCACTATGGAAAACAGTATAGAAGTTCCTCAAAAAACTAAAAATAGAGTTGCCATATGATCCAGCAATCCCACTCCTGGGTATACATCCGGACAAAACTATAATTCAAAAAGATACACACACCCCTATGTTCATAGCAGCACTATTCACAATAGCCAAGACATGGAAGCAACCTAAATGTACATCCACAGATGAATGGATAAAGAAGTTGTGGTACATATATACAATGGAAAACTACTCAGTTATAAAAAAGAACGAAGTAATGCCATTTGCAGCAACATGGATGGACCTAGAGATTAACATACTAAGCGAAGTAAGTCAGACAGAGAAAGACAAATACATATCACTTATAGTGTAATCTTAAATATGACACGAATGAACTTATCTACAAAACAGAAACAGACTCACACACATAAAGAAGAGATGTGTGGTTGCCAAGGGGGAGGGCTGTGGGGGAGGGATAGATTGGGAGTTTGAGATTAGCAGATGCAAGCTATTATACATAGAATGGATTAAAAAACAAGGTCCTACTGTATAGCACAGGGAACTATATTAAATATCCTTGATAAACCATAATGGAAAAGAATATGAAAAAGAATGTGTGTGTGTGTGTGTGTGTGTGTGTGTGTATAATTGAATCACTTTGCTGTACAGCAGAAATTAACACATTGTAAATCAACTATACTTCAATAAAATATATTTTTAAAAAAGAGACTCCAATGTCAAACCCCCAATATAGCACCATTCTTTAAGGAAATAAAATGGTCATTTGGTGGGAAATTGGCTACATTGTTTCCCTTCCATCCTGGAAGGGCCAATAGTTCACTCTCATATTAAAAAATACATATTCTGGGAATGGGTTTAAATTTCCTGCCCAAAGGGCTTTAGTCAGCACTTAATAGTACTTACTGAGCTTAATAGAGCATTTAATCAATGAGTGTGGCATCTCAGTAATCATAACATCTGACTAGGATGAGGTATGTGTACTGAGTGCATAATGTAAACTCATAGACATATATTTATTTAGTAATAGAAAACATGGGAGCTTTTGATCATCCATGGAGTGCAAACTGAAGAGAGAAGAGGAGTCAGATCTACCTTCTGCAGTTAAATGTTGGTTAGGGGAAGCAGAGCTGTAAAATGAGAGAAGAAATATTAGTCAGAAGTAGAATTACATCTAGGTGTATGGAAATCAAGCAACTGAATATTTGTAGAAGGGGGGAGTGGTCGATACAGTTGAGATGGGCAAAGCAAAGCTTGGCCCTAAAAGGTGTGCAGTTGATTTAACAACATGGAGGCCAGTAAGGACCTTGGTAAGTACAATTTCATTGGAGTGCTGAAGCTAAAACTTAGTTTGTCATGGATTGAAGAGGATTAGGAGGTGAGAAAATAGAAATAGTGTGGGTAACAATCTCAATAGTTACAGAACTTTGAATATTTATTATTGACAAATAACTTTTGGAAGAGAATGTTCTTAACTATATAAAAAATTGAATGTATCAAAAGATATACCAACCACTGTACTTAATATCCAAAACAATTGTGACCACAATTGCCATTACCATTCATTAGTATTGGACATTGTGACAATTAATAAGTCTATATATAAAAGATACGAATTTATTTTCTATGTAGGTGATCCAAATGAAGCCACCAATAAACTTTTAGAGCTAGTAAGGAAATTAAACAACCTAGGAAGACTACTGTATCATCATACAAATAGCAAGAGTTGTTCTATACACTTGTAACAGTCAAAAATCCATAAATTATCTTTAAACAATCATATAGGAAATATGCCAGAACAACAAGAAGAAAAGCATAAAACATTACTGAAGGCTGTAAAAAAAGATACATACATACATATATATATATACACACACATATATATATATATACACACATATATGTATAATAGATTGAGAAATATACCATGTCTTTTGAGATGGATTGATATTTCAAATGAATCCATTAATTCAAGACAATCCTAAACAATATACCAACAATTAAAAAATAATTTAAACAAGAAACCTAAGAAGACAATTTAAAATTTTTTCTGTCATATAAAACAGACAAGAAGAGAAGGCAATCTGAAAAAAACGTTAAATACTGTGGGTAGTTTGACAACAAGGTATCAGAGCTCTAGTAATTCTAAAAAGAGTACAGTAATGGTCTGTTAATAGAAAATTGCATCAATGGTAGAAAAGAGAGATGTCAGAAGCAGACCCATTAGATATGGACATTTGTTTTCGAGAAACATGGCATTTTAACTCAATGGGGAAAAGTAGGAATATTTTATTGTAATGGGAAAATAGGTTATTAACTTGGGGAAAAAAGTGTGCTTATCTCTCATATAATTCACAAAAAAACCCCAAGATAGGTAAAATACCTAAATGTAAAATCAAAACTTAAACAGTTTTTAGAAAATAAATAAGAGACTAATTTTATGACCTAGAGATAGGAAAGGATTTCCTCAAGAAGATAAAAGTCATCATAAAGGAGAAGACTGATCAATCTGAAAACATAAACTTTTTTTTAGAAATCTTACAAATAAAAAGGTAAAGATAATAGACAAATTGGAAAGAAATATTTGAAATGTATAAAAATGCCAAAGATAAACATATGAAATATATAACGATTTTATGCAAACTATTTAGTAAATCCAAAAAAAACAATAGTGAAATGCTTAAGGATAAACACAGAATATTCTCAGAAGCATTCATTATAATTATAAATGGTTGTATAAGGAAATAATGCAACCACAAACAACAATAATGAATTATACTTTTTCACAGATCACATGGCAAAATAAAAAACTTGCAATATTAGTCTGGGCTAGAGAAAATGTATTCCTGCGGTGAGTGGTAATATGTATTAGTTTTGCCTCTTTCGTTTGTGAGGGATTTTACGTTTCCCCCCAGCTTTATTGAGAAATAATTGCCCTATATATTGTGTAAGTTTAAGGTGTCCAATGTAATGATTTGTTACACATGTATGTTGCAAAATGTTTACCACAATCGGTTAGTTAGAACATCCTTCCCCTCATGTAATTATCATTTTGTTGTTATTCTTGGTGTTATGGTAAAAATATTTAAGATCTCCTCTCATAGTACCTTTCAACTTTACAATACAGTATTGTTTGTTTGTTTGTTTTTACAACATTATTGTAGTATAATTGGTTTACAATGGTGTGTTAGTTTCTGCTTTATAAAAAAGAGAATCAGTTATACATATACATATGTCCCCATATCTCTTCCCTCTTGCGTCTCCGTCCCTCCCACCCTCCCTATCCCACCCCTCTAGGTGGTCACAAAGCACCGAGCTGATCTCCCTGTGCTATGCGGCTGCTTCCCACTAGCTATCTATTTTAAGTTTGGTAGTGTATATATGTCCATGCCACTCTCTCGCTTTGTCAAAGCTTACCCTTCCCCCTCCCCAAATCCTCAAGTCAATTCTAGAGTAGGTCTGTGTCTTTATTCCTGTCTTACCCCTAGCTTCTTCATGACATTTTTTCCCTTAAATTCCATATATATGTATTAGCATACAGTATTTGTCTTTCTCTTTCTGACTTAATTCACTCTGTATGACAGACTCTAGGTCCATCCACCTCATTACAAATAGCTCAATTTCGTTTCCTTTTAGGGCTGAGGAATATTCCATTGTATATATGTGCCACATCTTCTTTATCCATTCATCAGATGATGGACACTTAGGTTGTTTCCACCTCCGGCCTATTGTAAATAGAGCTGCAATGAACATTTTGGTACATGATTTTTTTTTTAACATCTTTATTGGGGTATAATTGCTTTACAATGGTGTGTTAGTTTCTGTTTTATAACAAAGTGAATCAGTTATACACATACATATGTTCCCATATCTCTTCCCTCTTGCGTCTCCCTCCCTCCCACCCTCCCTATCCCATCCCTCCAGGTGGTCACAAAGCACCGAGCCGATATGCCTGTGCCATGCAGCTGCTTCCCACTAGCTATCTACCTTACGTTTGTTAGTGTATATATGTCCATGCCTCTCTCTCGCCCTGTCACAGCTCACCCTTCCCCCTCCCCATATCCT